>NC_092375.1:113042401-113417401 GCF_030028105.1 Mobula birostris | reverse complement strand
GTGATGGCAGTCCTTAACGATGGACGCCTCACTTTTGAGCAATTGCCTTCTGAAGATGTCCTCAGTGCTGGCGAGGCTGGTGCCTGTGATGAAAATGGCTGACTTTACAACCTTTTGCAGCTTTTCCTGATCCTGTGCTGTGGCCCCTCCATACCAGACAGCTAGAATGTCCTCTATGGTATATCTGTAGAAATTTTCAGTGTCTTTGATGGCATATCAAATCTCTTCAAACTCCTAATGAAGTATAGTCGCTGTGGTGCCTTCCTCATGATTGGATCAATGCGTTGGGCCCAATCTTAACTCAGCAGTTCTGTAGCACTTTCAATGTAGCAATGCATCCTGGGAGCTTCAGAGCCGTGCCTTTCATCTGACAGAGACACTATCAACTCCCAGCCCCTGTCACTATTCCTATCCTCCCCTCCTCTACCTGCCTATCACCGCTCCCCCTCACCTGGATCCACTCATCGACTGCCATCTCTTGCTCCTCCCCTTCCCCTCACCTCTTTATACCGGTCACCTCTCCTCTAACTTTAAGTTCAGATGAAGGGTCTCGATCTGAAACGCTGACTCTCCACAGATGCTGCCTGACCTGCTGAGTTCCTTGAGCATCCCATGCATTGCCTTTAATACCATGTTTCTCAGCGATCCAGATAGAAAGCTGTGAGAATTGTTCACCAAATGGAACGCGCAGAGCTACACGAGCGTAGAGGGTTGATTGTTGTGCTTTAGGAAACCAAGGGATATCGGGTTAGTGTCAGGCAGAGGAACAAACTCAGCCCTGATACTGAATGGGGGGCAGGAAGAGGAGTGGTGTGGAGAGGGAAGGGGGAAGGAAGGGGGAGGGGAAAAGAGGGGGAGGGGAAAAGAGGGGGGAGGGGAAAGGAGGAGGAGAGGGAGAAGGGGAAGGGAGGGAGGAGAGGGAGAAGGGGAAAGGAGGGGGAGAGAGGGAAAGGGAAAGGAGGTGAGAGGGGGAAGGGGAAAGGAGGGGGGGAAGGGGAAGGAGGGGGAGAGGGGAAGGGGAAGGGGAGAGGGGGAAGGGGGAGAAGGGGAAGGGGAAGGAGGGGGAGAGGGGGAAGGGGGAAGGAGGGAAGGGGGAAGGGGGAAGAGGGGAAGACGGAGAGGGGGAGGAGGAGGAGGGGGAGGGGGGAGGGGTGGGAGGGCAGAGGGGAGAGGGGGAAGGAGGGGGAGGGGGAAGGGGGAATGGGGAAGGAGGGGGAAGGAGGGGGAGAGGGGGAGAGGGGGAGAGGGGGAGAGGGGGAGAGGGGGAGGAGGAGGGGGAGGGGTGGGAGGGCAGAGGGGAGAGGGGGAAGGGGGAAGGAGGGGGAGGAGGGAGTAGGAAAGAGATGGGGAGAGAATAGGGGAGTTAAATGGTGGACTGAGGTATACAGAAAGAGGTAGGGAGGGACGGGTAGAGGGAAAGGAATAGAGAGAGAGGGTAGACAGACTAGAGAGAGTGGGATGGGGAGAGAGAAAGAGAGAGTTTAGGGGGAGAAAGGGGGAGTTGAAGAGAGAAAGGTGAAGGGAGAGAGAGACAGAGATAAAATGACACAGTGGGCTCCTTCGACCACTAACAGGAAGCTTCTGTGTGCCATCAAACAAGCTTCTTGAAGCCATTTCAAATGTCCCCCCTCACTGAGTGGTCATTGAGTCCCCATGAAAGTATCCTGCTGTTTGCAGTATGGTCCGGCACAACAGTCTGAATGCACAGGGACATAAGGAGCCAGGACATCCCGAGACATCCCGGGCACATCCCTCCCCACTGTCGATAGTATCAACACAAGGCACCTTCTCAAGTAAGAAACATCTATCATCAAAGATCCTTACTGACCAGCCATGGCATCTTCTTGCAGTCACCATGAGGCACCATAAACAGGTTCAAGTACAGCTACTTCCCTTCAGTCAGCTGGTTCGTGAAAAGAACCAACTGGCCCAGCCCTAATCATTACAGTTTAGCAACACGATAATCACTTTGTTCTGATTCTAATTATGCTATTTCTTGTAAAAATTGTGTAAAGTTAGTTTATGGTTCTCATGTGAATGCTGTTTATCTGATAACATATGCTGCACTGTGTGTCACTACATCCTCGCCAGTGAACCCACCTGTCACGGTGACCGTGAAGGACAGTGAATCTCCTGTGGCCTCGCAGACGTAGACCCCGCTATCATTCTTGGAGCAGTGGGGAATGACCAGCCTCCTCTGAACCCCCTCGGACTCCATCCTAACACCCGGCCTCTCCTCCAGTCCGCCGCTGTCCTTGTACCACTTGACCTCAGCGTCGGAGTGAGATGCCTCGCAGTTTAACACAACGGTCTCGCCACACAGGTACCGTGTCTGATGCCCGTCCTCTGCAGCTCTGAGTGTCACGCGCGGTTCTACAACAAAAGCAGAGGGCCACGAGAGCTTTGTAGAATAGAATACAATAGAGCAGAATGGGGGAAAAAAATCAATGGTGGGAATTGTCTATCAGCCACTGGATAATAACATTACAGTGGCACAGGCAATAAACAGAGAAATATCTGAGGCATGTAAGAATGGAACAGCAGTTATCATGGGGGACTTTAACTTGCACATAGATTGGGTGAATCAAGTTGGTCGAGGCAGTCTTGAAGAGGACTTCATGGAATGCATCCATGATAGCTTTCTTGAACAGCACGTTACTGAACCTACAAGGGAACGTGCTATCCTAGATCTGGTCCAATGCAATGAGACAGGTAAAATTAGTGATCTTGTAGTTAGGGATCCTCTTGGAAAGAGTGATCACAGTATGACTGAGTTTCTCCTACAAATGGAGGGTGCAATAGTTTGATTTAAAACCAGTGTATTATGCCTACACAATGGAGACTACTATGGGATGAGGGAGGATATGGCTAGTGTAGACTGGGAACACAGGCTATATGGTGGGGCAGTTGAGGATTAGTGGAGGACTTCCAAAGAGATTGTTCACAGTGCTCAATAAAAGTATATTCCAGTTAAAAGCAAGGACAGTAAGGGTGGGGAGAGCCAATCTTGGATAACTAAGGAAATAAAGGAAGGCATCAAACTAAAAACTCGTGCATACAAAGTCACCAAGAGTAGTGGGAAACTGGAAGACTGGGAAAACTTTAAAAAGCAACAAAGAACCACTAAGTGAGCAATAAAGAAAGGGAAGATAGATTATGAAAATAAACTAGCACCCAATATAAAAATGTATAGTAAAAGTTTTTATAATTATATAAAGTGGAAAAGGGTGGCTAGAGTGAACGTACAGTCGGTCCCTTGGAGGATGAGAAAGGGGAATTGTTATTGGGTGATGAGAAAATGGCTGAGGCTTTGAATTACTACTTTGTGTTGGTCTTCACAGTGGAGGACACGTCTAACATGCCAAAGAGAGATGTTATGGATGCATTGGGAGGTGAGGACTTCGATACAATAGCTATCACTAAAGAGGTAGTTCTGAGCAAACTTTTGGGCCTGAAAATAAATAGGTCCCCTGGCCCTGATGGAATGCATCCCTGGGTACTGAAAGAAATGGCAGAAGTTATAGTTGAGGCTTTGGTGATAATTTACCAAAATTCCCTGGACTCTGGGCAGGTCCCAGTGGATTGGAAGATGGCGAATGTCACGCCACTGTTCAAAAAAGGACGTAGGCAAAAGGCAGGTAACTATAGGCCAGTTAGGTGTATTGAAAGATTGAGGGTCTACGGTTGACCAATGGACTGTTATCTCCCCATCCAACGGGACATCTTCCCTGTTTCACACTCACTGATTGGATGAGAGAACCCTTCGCTTGCACTCACCAGAGACCATGACCTTAAATACGGCCACGGCATCGGCTGAGCGGCACACATAGGTGCCCTGGTCCTCCACCATGGCCGGGTGAATGGTCAGCCTCCTCCTCGCCTCCTCCACCTCTATCCTGCACCTCTCACTGGGCTCCAGCTCGGCCCCGTCCCTGGACCATCTCACCAGCCCTTGCGGCCAGGACAGCTGGCACCACAGGATCACCTCGGCACCGACTGGCACCATCACCTCCGAGGGGGAGCTGCTGACGATGGTCACCGGGTGATCTGGAACCAGGGAAGTGGGCGTGGGAATGGGAAAGGAAAAGTAGAATACGAACGGGGAGGGAGAGGGAGGTAACAATGGAGTGAGAGTGAGGTGGAGAAAGAGGATGAGGGAGGGCAGAAGAGAGAGTGCAAGAGGGTGTGGAGCAGAGAGAGGAGAGAAGGTGAGAGTTTGATAGAGGGAGGGAGTGACAGAGGGAATGATAGAGGGAAGGAATGATAGAGGGAGGAGAGGGGAGAGAGGGTGAGTGGGAGGAGAGAGGGAGGGAGAGCAGGAGGTAGAGGAGGTAGGGAGAGAGGGAAAAGAATGTGAATTGAATAAGGAGGGAGAGGAAGAGATGGAGAAAGTGCAAGAGAATCAGAGGAGGGAAGTGGGAGAGATATGGAAAGAGAGGAAGACAAGGAGAAGGGAAAAGGAAGAACAGGGACAGGAAAAGGAAGAAAAGGAGGAAGGGGAGAGAGAAAAGGGAGAGACAGACAAATAGCAGGGAAACAAAAGACAGAGAAAGAAAGAAGGGAAAGAGAGATGAGGAGGAGGAGGTGTAATCAGAAAAACAAATTGAAGAAGAGATGTAGGGAACAGGAGAGGGAAAAGAGCACAGAGAGAGGAGTAGGCAGAGAAAGTGTGAGAGAGAGAGAGAAGAGAGTAGAAGGGAGAGAGAGTAGTTGAAGGAAGGGTGGGAAATGGAGTGAAAGATAAAGGAAAAGAACAAATAAATTATACTCAATTATAATTTAATGAAACATCAAATTCTGAAATGCACCTAGTGTCACAACATTGGTCAATTCCCACCTTGACGCCCTCATCCAGAGACCTGGAGTTGTCAAGTGTCTTAGGGTGTTAGTCCAGGAGAAAAACATGGTGAATCTCCCTCTACATTGTCCCATCACACACTCTCAGGGACAGACACAGAGTGAAGCTCCCTCTACACTGTCCCATCACACACTCCCAGGGTCAGACACAGAGTGAAGCTCCCTCTACACTGTCCCATCACACACTCCCGGGGTCAGACACAGAGTGAAGCTCCCTCTACACCGTTCCATCACACACTCCCAGGGTCAGACACAGAGTGAAGCTCCCTCTACACTGTCCCATCACATACTCCCGGGGTCAGACACAGAGTGAATCTCCCTCTACACTGCCCCATCACACACCCCCAGGGTCAGACACAGAGTGAAGCTCCCTCTACACCATCCCATCGCACACTCCCAGGGTCAAACACAGAGTGAAGCTCCCTCTACACTGTCCCATCACACACTCCCAGGGTCAGACACAGAGTGAAGCCCCCTCTACACTGTCCCATCACACACTCCCAGGGTCAGGCACAGAGTGAAGCTCCCTCTACACCGTCCCATCACACACTCCCGGGGTCAGACACAGAGTGAAGCTCCCTCTACACCGTCCCATCACACACTCCCGGGGTCAGACACAGAGTGAAGCTCCCTCTACACTGTCCCATCACACACTCCCAGGGTCAGACACAGAGTGAAGCCCCCTCTACACTGTCCCATCACACACTCCCAGGGTCAGGCACAGAGTGAAGCTCCCTCTACACCATCCCATCACACACTCCCGGGGTCAGACACAGAGTGAAACTCCCTCTACACCGTCCCATCACACACTCCCGGGGTCAGACACAGAGTGAAGCTCCCTCTACACTGTCCCATCACACACTCCCGGGGTCAGACACAGAGTGAAGCTCCCTCTACACCGTTCCATCACACACTCCTGGGGTCAGACACAGAGTGAAGCTCTCTCTACACCATCTCATCGCACACTCCTGGGGTCAGACAGAGAGTGAATCTCCCTCTACACTGTCCCATCACACACCCTCAGGGTCAGACACAGAGTGAAGCTCCCTCTACACCATCCCATCGCACACTCCCAGGGTCAGACACAGAGTGAAGCTCCCTCTACACCATCTCATCGCACACTCCTGGGGTCAGACATAGAGTGATGCTCCCTCTACCCTGTCCCATTGCACACTCTCAGGGTCAGACACAGAGTGAAACTTCCTCTACACTGTCCCATCACACACACTCCCAGCGTCAAACACAGAGTGAAGCTCCCTCTACACTGTCCCATCAAACACTCCTGGGTTCAGACAGAGAGTGAAACTCCTTCTACACCGTCCCATCACACACCCCCAGGGTCAGGCACAGAGTGAAGCTCCCTCTACACCATCTCATCGCACACTCCTGGGGTCAGACATAGAGTGATGCTCCCTCTACCCTGTCCCATTGCACACTCTCAGGGTCAGACACAGAGTGAAACTTCCTCTACACTGTCCCATCACACACACTCCCAGCGTCAAACACAGAGTGAAGCTCCCTCTACACTGTCCCATCACACACTCCTGGGTTCAGACAGAGAGTGAAACTCCTTCTACACCGTCCCATCACACACTCCCAGGGTCAGACACAGAGTGAAGCTCCCACATGCTATGCTGTGTTTGACCATCTTCTCTGCAGTGAACCCACCTGTCACGGTGACTGTGAAGGACAGTGAATCTCCTGTGGCCTCGCAGACGTAGACTCCGCTATCGTTCTTGGAGCAGTGGGGAATGACCAGCCTTCTCTGAACCCCCTCGGACTCCATCCTAACACCCGGCCTCTCCTCCAGTCCGCCGCTGTCCTTGTACCACTTGACCTCAGCGTCGGAGTGAGATGCCTCGCAGTTTAACACAACGGTCTCGCCACACAGGTACCGTGTCTGATGCCCGTCCTCTGCAACTCTCAGTGTTGCACGTGGTTCTACAACAAAAGCAGAGGGCCACGAGAGCTTTGTAGAATAGAATACAATAGAGTAGAACGCCATCGAGGAGTACAGGAGCTGAGGAACCATACTCACAGTTTTTGGAACAGATTCTGCCAGGGCATCATCATAGAACAGAGAACACTACAGCACAGAAACAGACCCTTTGGCCCATCTATTCCCTGTTGAACTGTTATTCTGCTGGTCCCAATGAACCACTTACGGGCCATTGCCCTCTGTACTCCTCCCAGCCGTGGACTTATCCAAACTTTTCTTAAAAGTTGAAATCGAACCTGCATCCACCATTTCCACTGGCAGCTCATTCCACACTTGCACCACCCCGAGTGAAGAAGAACCCCTGTCATCTTCCCCTTAAATTTTTCACCTTTGACCCTTAACCCATGACCTCTAGATCAAGTCCCTCCCAACCTCAGTTCTAAAAGCCTGCTTGCATTTACCCTATCAACTGCATACCCACATAGTTTTGAGCACCTCTGTCAAATCTCTCCTCATTCTCTACACTCCAGGGAATAAAGTCCAAACCTGTTCAGCCTTTCTCTGTAACTCAGCTCCTCAATCCCAGCAACATCCTTCCAAATATTCTTTGTACTCTTTCAATAATGGACATTTTTCCTGTAGGTTTGTGACTGGAACTGTACACATATTGTAAGTTAGGTCTCACCAACATCTTATACAACTTCAACATAACATCCCAACTCCTGTACTCATATGGATCTGTATTTGCTGATTCCTGTGTTCTACCACACTCCTGAGTGCCCCATATGTAAGTCCTGCCCCAGTTTGTCCTCCCAAACTGCAACACCTCACACCTCCTGATTCTTATTTCTTTATTGAGAGATACGGCAGAGAATAGGTCCTTCCACCCAACAAGCTGTGCCGCCCAGCAACTCTCCTGTTTAAACCCAGCCTAATTACAGGACAATTTACCTATTAAGTGGTACGTCTTTGGGAGGAAACCAGAATACTTGGTGGAAACCCATGTGCTCACGAGAAGAACGTATGAACTTTCTTACCACTTCACCACCGTGGCAAGCTTGTTTGCATTAAATTCCATCTGCTAGTTTTCAGTCCCAAGCAGTCCATGAGCCCTTGAAGACTAGCCCACTATTCTGCTCTTGCACTGTTTCTTTTTATGCCTGCTGCTGCAAAACAACAGATGTCATTGCGGACATCGATGATAGCAACCCTGATTCTGATTATTGTCAGATTTACTGAGATAGAGTGAAAAATTTGCCTTGGTAAACCACCTTCTCCAAACCCTTCACATCCTTCCTGTGACGGGATGACAAAACTCAACATCAGAATCAGAATTACTATCACTGTCAAATGTTGTGAAATTAGTTGTTCTGCAACAGAAGTACATACAGTGAGAATATATTTTAAAAATAAATAGTGCAAAAAGTGAGCAAAATAGTGAGGTAGTTTTCATGGATTGAGGCAGAGAGGTAACACACTCAATACTCCAAATGTTAAACGTTTCTCTCTCCACAGATGCTGACTGACCTGATGAGTGTTTCCAGTGTCATACAGGGAGACACTGGCATTGGCGTTGCACAATCTTAGACTCATACATCAATTCCATGCTGAACATGTGCCACCCATTTACAATCATCCCCACTTCATTTATTTTTTATTTAGCAATACAGCGTGGAACAGACCCTTCTAGCCCAATGAGCCACACCTTCCAGCAACCTACCTATTTAACCCTAGCCTAATCACAGGACAATTTACACTGACCAATTAACCTACTAACCAGTACATCTTTGAAACGTGGGAGGAAATTGGAGCACCCGGAGGAAACCCCAGCGGTCATGGGAAGAACATACAAACTCCTTACAGACAGCACTGGAGTTGAACTCCAAACTCCGGAACTCCCTGAGCTGTCATAGTGTCACACTTATCGCTATCCCAGTGTGGAGCACTGACTCTCCACTTAGCCGTCAACATTACGTTTAAGGGGCAGTTTAGAGTGGCCAATTAAACCCATTGACCCTGCATGAGGAAACTGGAACATCCATGAGAATATCCAGATTCCATACAGGCAGCGGCAGAGCTCAGGATCGAACCCAGGTCTTGGGAGCTGTGAGGTGGTGGCTCTACCCACCACACCACTGTGCCACCCTAGATTCCAAGAGGTTCCACAGGCAATCTACATGCACCCAGTGGCCACTTTATTAGGTACACACCTCTGTTGTAATGTGTGGTTATTCGAGTTGACTGGTCAGCTTGAACCAGTCTGGCCATTCTTCTCTGACCTCTCACTAACAAGATGTTTTTGCCCACAGAACTACAACTCACTGGATGTTTTTTTTTGCACCATTCTCTGTAAACTCTAGAGACTGTTGTGCGTGAGAATTCTAGGGATCAGTAGTTTCTGAGGTACTCAAACCACCTCATCTGGCACCAACAATCATTCCACGATTAAAGTCATTTTGATCATATTTCTTCCCATTCTGATGTTTGTTCTGAACAATAACTGAAACTCTTGACCATCTCTGCATGCTTTAATGCATTGAGTTGCTGCCACATGATTGGCTGATTAGATACTTGCATGAATAAGCAAGCATTCCGGTGTACCTAATAAACTGGCCAGTATGTTTACATCATGGGGGCAGTAACTGATCTTATCTAACCTCTAACCTCTCACAGTAATATTGAAGAAGATGGAGTCATCTCCAGCGTCGCAGACATATTCTCCGGAATCTTCTATTCTGGCGCTCTGGATGATCAGACTCCTGTGGACTCCGTGTGACATCATTGTGATGTTTGTGTCCCCCTCCACCTCCAGCCCATTTTTGTACCACCTCACCTCAGCGCTTGGGCGGGACACCTCACAGTTCAGGACGATTCGGTCGGACTTGAGGTATTCTGCCTTGGTGTCATCGACCGTGTTCACGATTCTCACTGGTGGCTCTGAAAAGACAGGAATTTCATTGAGATCACGGAGAAAGTCAGGGATTCATCAAAGTCACTGCTAGACAAGTCAGAGATCTATCAAAGATCAAAGTAAATTTATTATCAAAGTACATACACGTCACTATGTACTACACTGAAATTCATTCACAGGCGATACAACTACAGTAGAATCAATGTGAGGAACTGTACACAGGAAAGATGAGAAAACAACCAAAGTGAAAGTTATTAATATACAAGTAATAAATTCTGAGAACATGAGTTATTCAACTCAGGGTTATTGAAAGTGAGTCCATAGGTTGTGGATAGTGTTCGAGCAAGTGAAGTTATCCACTCCGGTTCGGGAGCCTGATGGCTGAAGGACAAAAACTGTTCCTAAGCCTGGTGGTGTGAGACCCAAAGCTCCTGTACCTCCTTCCTGATGGTAACAGCGAGAACTTTTCCATTCAAGGGCATTGATGTTTCCATACCAAGCCATGATGCAACCAGTCACGGTACACTCCACTGCACAGCTACAGAACTTTGTCGAAGCTTTGGTTGACATGCTGAATCTTCACAAACTTCTAAGAAAGTAGAGGCACTGCCATGCTTTCTCTGTAAGGGCACCTACGTGCTGGACCCAAGACAAATCCTCTGAGATGATAACGCTGAGGAATTTAAAGTTACTGAGCCTCTCCACCTCCGATCCCCTGATGAGGACTGGCTCAGAGACTTCCTGTTTCCTCCTCCTGTAGTCATTAACCAGCTCTTTAGTTTTGCTGATGTTGAGTAAGTGATTGTTGTGGCACCAATCAGTCAGATTTTCAATCTCCTTCCCCTATGCTGATTCCTCATCACCTTTGATTTGCCCTATGACAGTGGTGTCATCAGAAAACTAAAATATGACGTTGGAGCTGTGCTTAGCTATACTGTCATAAGTGTAACACGTATAGAGCAGGGACTAAGCACACAGCCTTGTGATCCTTTGTGCTGATGGTGATCGTGGAGGAGATGTTGTTGCCAATCTGAACTGACTGGGGTCTGCAAGGGAGAAAATTAAGGATCCAATTGCACAAGGAGGTGTTGAGGCCAAGGTCTTCGAGCTTATTGATTAGTTTTGAGGGGATGATGGTGTGAATGAAGTGCTGTAGCCAATGGAGAGCATCCTGATGTATGCATCTTCACTGTCCAGGTGTTCCAGGATCGAGTGAAGAGCCAATGAAATGGCATCTGCTGTTGACCTGCTGTGACAAATGGGAACAGATTCAAGTCACTTCTCGTGCAGGAGTTGATAGTTTCATCATCAACTTCTCAAAGCACATCATCACAGAGGACGTAACCTACTAAACAATAGTCACTGAGGCACCGGTTTAATTGAAGCCTGCCTGAAGCAGGTGGGTATCTCAAACTTTGCCGAAGCAAGAGGTTAAAGATCTCAGTCAACACTCCAGCCAGTTGATCTGCACAGGTATTCAGTACTCAGCTATGTATCCATTCTGGGCCAGATGCTTTCTGTGGGTTCACCATCCCGAAGACACTCTCACATTGGCCTCAGAGGCTGAAGTCACAAGGTCATTGGAGCTATGTGAGTTTGCAAAGGTGCCTCTATGCTTTGCTGGTCAAAGCATACACAAATGGCATTGAGCTCATCTGAGAGTGAAACTTTTTTGTCACATATGTCATTTGGTTTTACTTTGCAGGAGGTGACAGCATTCGAGCCCTGCCCCAGCTGCCCAGCATTTTTCTGTGATTCTAGTTTGGTCCAGGATCTCTGCTTTGCATGTGAGTTGGCTTTCAGGGAGTTGTACCCAAGCCTCTTGTATTTTACCTGGTCACCAGATCTGAATGCCACTGATCTGGCCCTCAGCAGATTGATGATATTTTGGTTCATCCAGGGCTTCTGGTTCGGGAAGACCAAATGATTTTGTGGAGACACACACATCCAAGACAACAATGGCATATTCGTTCAGAACCTCTGAACATGGCCCTGTCCAAAGACTCAAAGCAATACCATAGTTGCTCTCTGCCTCCCGTGAACACCTCTGTGTTGCCCTTATCTTTGGAGTCTGGAGTCCTGATCTTTATCTTTGGAGTCTAGAGTCTTGATCTTCATCTCTGGATTCTTGAGTGTTGACCTGTATGCTGGAGGAACAGCCAGAACATCAGGTTTCCTGAAATGAGACCAAGGAATGGCAGTAGTCGAGTGTGTTGGGAACCCTGGTGCTCCAGGTGATATGTTGATGATAACTGGACAGAAATTTTTTCAAGCAAGCCTGATTGAATTCCCAGACATTAGTTGAAAGTTGTCGAGGTAGGCTGGTTTTTGTTTGCTATTTGCAGCACTCAATACATCGAGTGCTTACTTAACTTCTGCCTTTAGAGCTATGGAAGCTGCAGTCAGGATCAGGAAAGAGAACTCTCTTGGTAAGGCAAATGGATGGTACTAATCTTTAGATGATCCAGGTTCGGAGAACAAGAATGTGACAAGACCACTATGTCTGGGCACCACCAAGAGTTTATCTGAAACACAGTCCCCCATCTCTTGCCTTCTCCACATTGGCAATTTGATCCTTCAGGGATCAATAACCCCTCAGGTGGGAGCACTGTATCCAGCGTGTTTGAAATGAGCCATGTCTTCATGAAGCAGAGAATGCAGCAATCCCTCATTTCCCTCCGATACAGCAACCTGGCCCTTAGTTCCTCAGTCTTGTTCTCCATTGACTGTAGCTTTGCTAACATTATGCTGGTAGAGAATGCCATACATCTCAACATTTTAGTCTGGTTTGGAGTCCTCCCCTCATCCTTCTCTTCCAGCCATGTTGATGGCTGATCTTCATCTGCTTAAAAGGTGCAGTACCTGCATTCCTGAGAGTTAAGTCTACCAAGTCCTTCAGAAGAACCTAAAATCACTGGTCACTTCAGATGGTTCAAAAGTATGTTAATAAAAGGAAATTACAGGCTGCAGATTGCAGCGAGAGTAGTTCGGAAGAAGTATATCTAGACGTTTTGCAAGCTGCCTAAAGTATGTTGCCAGTACTGTCTTCTGAAGTTCACAGTTCAAGGTATGTTTATCATCAAAGTACATATCTGTCACCAAATACTACCCTGAGATTTGCTTTCTTGCAGGTGAAACCCCATTGGTTTCCTTGGCTGTGTAAATCTAGGGAATACACACTCCAGTCCCGCCAAACCCGTTGTTACAGGGTGTTATACGGGCATTCGCAGTAGAACAGAGAAACACAATAGAATCAAAGAAAACAAAAATTGACAAACACCAATGTGAAAAAATAAAAAGATCAAAGACCCTATCCACAGCTCCGGTAACCTTCATATCATCTGCAAACTTACTAACCCACACTTCCCCTCGGTGCAGCAATGTGCTGGGTAGTTTTGACTATCTGCTGCAGAGCCTTCCTGTCTGCTGCAGTGCAGTTTCCATACCAAGCAGTTTATAATAATAATAATAATAAACAAATAAGCAAATAAATAATACTGAAAACATGAGTTGTAGAGTCCTTGAAAATGAGTCCATTGGTTGTGGAATCATGCAAAGCGCTGAAGGAACTTGGCAAGCCGGGCAACGTTGATGGAAAAGAGTAAACAGTCGATGTTTGGGTCGAGACCCTTCATCAGGACTGGAGAAAAAAAGATGAGGAGTCAGGATAAGAAGTTGCGGGGAGGGGAAGAAGAAACACAAAGGGGTAGGTGAAACCGGGAGTGGGGGAGGGCTGAGGTAAAGAGCTGGGAAGTTGATTGGTTGAAGAGATAAAGGACTGGAGAAGGGGGAATCTGAAAGGAGAGGACAGAAGGCTATGGAAGAAAGGGGAAGGAGCACCAGAGGGAGGTGGTGGGCAGACCACCTTTCCAGCACTTATCCTTGCAAGCGGAACAAGTGCTACACCTGCCCCTACATCTCCTCCCTCACTACCATTCAGGGCCCCAAACAGTCGTTCCAGGTGAGTTGACAGTTCGCCTATAAGTCTGTTGAGGTCACCTACTGCATCCGGCGCTCCTGGTGTGGCCTCCTGTATTTCAGTGTCACCTGAAGCAGTGTACGATGCTTCACCAAGCACCTACGCTCTGTCCGCCAGAAAAAGCAGGGTTTTCCGATGGTCACCTCTTTCAATTCTACTTCCCATTCCTATTCCAACATGTCAGTCCATGCCCTCCTCTACTGCCACAATGACGTCACACTCAGGTTGGAGGAACAACACCTTATATTCTGTTTGGGTAGCCTCCATCCTGTTGGCATGAACATCGACTCCTCAAACTTCCAGTATTTTCTCCCTCCTCTCCTTCACCATTACCCAGTCCCACTTACCTCTCTCACCTCATCTCCTTACATGCCCTTTACCTCCCTCTGGTTCTCCTCCCCCTTCCCTTTCTTCCATGGCCTTCTACCCTTTCCTATCAGATTCCCCCTTCTCCAGCCCTTTATCTCTTTCACCAATTGACTTCCCAGCTCTTTCTCCTCATTTTAACTATCACCTACTACCTCCCCCCTCAACTTTCTTACCCTGACTTCTAATCTTTTTTCTTCAGTCCTGATGAAGGGTCTCAGCCCAAAACATCAACTCTTTACTCTTATCCATAGATGCTGCCTGGCCTGCTGAGTTCCTCCAGCATTTTGTGTGTGTGTGTGTGTGTGTGTGTGTGTGTGCGTGCGTGTGTGTGTGTGTGTGTGTGTGTGTGTGTGTGTGTGTGTGTGCGCGCGCGCGCGCGTGTGTTGCTTGGATTTCCAGCATCTGCAGTTTGTGGAGTCAGTTCAGAGTGAAGTTATCCACACTGTTGCAGGAGAGTGATAGTTGAGGAGTAATAGCTGGTCCTGAACCTGGTGATGTGGGACCCAAGGTTCCTGTACCTCCTTCCCAATGGCAACTATAAGAAGAGGCATGGTCTGGATGGTGGGGGTCCTTGAATACAAGATGATAGGAGGCATTGACAGAGTGGGTAGCCAGAGACCTTTTCCCGGGCCAGAAATGGCTAATACGATGGGGCATAATATTAAGGTATTTGGAGGAACATATGGGGGGGGGGGGGTGGTCAGAGGTAGTTTTGTTACACAGAAAATGACTGGGTGTGGAATGCATGGCCGGGGTGGTGGCAGAGGCAGATACCGCAGGGACATTGAAGAAACCCTCTGGTAGATACAGGGATGAAAGAAAAATGAAGGGTTATGTAGGTAGTAAGGGTTAAGTTAATCCTAGTGCGTTAAGAGGTCAGCACAGCATCATGGGCTGAAGAGGCTGTACTGTGTTATAGTGTTCAATGTTCTCTGTTCTACATTCACGTTCTCCACATTATGGTTGAACTACATCTGCCACTTCTCAGCCCAGCTCTGCAACCTGTCAATGTCCCTTTTCAAACTTCAATGATCCTATCCACAACTCCAGCAACCTTCATATCGTCTGCAAGCTTACTAACCCACCCTTCCACTTACTGATCCAAGTAATTTATAAAATTAACAAAGAGCAGGAGTCCCAGAAAAGATCCCTGCAGAACACCACCGGTCACCAACTTCTGGGCAGAATACTCCCTAAATCAGAATCAGTTATAATATCACTGGCATATGTCATGAAATTTGTTTGAGGCAGCAGTACAGTGCAATACTTAATGTTAAAAAACTATAAATTATAATGATGTATATAATTAAATAAATAGCACAAAAAGAGAGCAAAAAAAGAACAAAGTTTTCTAAATAGATATTGAACCCATGAACACTACCTATTATTTTTTAAATTTTATTTTGCACCACCTATTTTAACGTAACTATTTAATAGGCATATATACACTTACTGTATATTTATTTATCATGGATTTCATTGTACTGTAACCATAAAATTAACAAATTTCACGACATATACTCACTGGAATTTAGAAGATTGAAGGGAGATCTGATTGAAACATATAAAAATCCGAAAGGGATTGGACAAACTAGATGCAGGAAGATTGTTCCCGATGTTGGGGAAGTCCAGAACGAGGGGTCACAGTTTGAGGATAGAGGGGAAGCCTTTTAGGACCGAAATGAAGGAAAACTTCTTCACACAGAGAGTGGTGAATCTGTGGAATTCTCTACCACAGGAAACAGTTGAGGCCAGTTCATTGGCTATATTTAAGAGGGAGTTAGATATGGCCCTTGTGGCTAAAGGGATCAGGGGATATGGAGGGAAGGCTGGTACAGGGTTCTGACTTGGATGATCAGCCATGATCATACTGAATGGTGGTGCAGGCTCGAAGGACCGAATGGCCTACTCCTGCACCTATTTTCTATGTTTCTATGTTTCTATATGCTGGTGATATTAAACCTGATTTGGATTCTGATGGCGGAGGGGAAGACGCTGTTCCTGAAAAGTTTACTGTGCATCTTTAGGCTCCTTACCTCCTGCTTTATGGTAGCAATGAGAAGAGGGCATGTACTGGGTGATTGGGTCCTTTATGAAGGATGCCACTTTTTTGAGACATCGCTTTTCGAAGGTGCCCTTGATGAAGGGGAGGTGAGTGCCCTTGATTGTACTGGCTGAGTTTCCAACTTTCTGCAGCTTTTTTCTAATCCTGTCTGGTGGCCCCTCCATACCAGACAGTAATGCAACCAGTTAGAATGCTCTCCACAGTACACCTGTGGAAATGTGCGAGAGATTTACTCCCATCTACTACCTCCCTCTGCCTTCTACGGGCAAGCCAATTCTGTATCCACAAGTCACATTCTAGTTTCCCTCACTCTTGCTACTGTTTGTAAATCTCTGCTGATCCATCTCCAAGGTCTTGTTCCTTGTTCCAAAAGAGATTAGAACCAGGGCCACATTCCTCTCTGCATGTGATCTATTCAGAAGGAACTGCAGATAATAGTTATGCAGGGAATGTTAATGGCCATGAGTTTTGGGAGAATAGAAATGTCGGTCTGAAGTGTTCTGAATGACATTATTAAGAGCAGACACAGCTGCCAGCCCAGACAGACCCTGAAAAGCCAAATCTTTGAGTTAGTTACTATTCACAGTGCATTGCGGCATTATGTGTAGGATTCTTCGAATTGGGACCGGCCATTGAATCATGAATGCTCCTTTTTTGGTGTATCTTCACCCAGTCCCATAACCCCCTTCCCAGAGTCCTTCACTGTTCTCACTGCCGCCTTCCAGAAGAAGGTACAGCAGCTTAGTTTCCACGCTCCAGGTTTAGGGACTGTTATTACCCAACAACCTTCAGGCTCTGTACCAACATGGATAACTTCATTCACCTCAACAATGAACTGATACCCATGGACTCACTTTCAAGGACTCCACAACTCATGTTCTCAATATTATTTACTTGCATATTTATTACTATTAATATTATAATTTGTATTTGCAGAGTTTGTCTTCTTTGGCACATTGGTTGTTTGTCAGTCTTTGTGTGTAGTCTTTCATTGATTCTGTTGTATTTCATTGTTCTTACCGTGAATGCCTGCAAGAAAATGAATCTCAAGGTGGTATATGCTGGGGGGTGGGGTGGGGACTGCAAGTGTCACCACACATTCAGGTTCCAACACAGCATGCCACCAATAATCTGCAGAAGGCCAACAAAGTAACAACAGCAAAGCCAGCCCCTTTCCTCCCCCCACCCACCCCCTCACACACACAGATAGGACAGGCTTCCAGCCTCCGCAGAACTTGCAGACTCAGCCATCAGGCCTCGGATTTCCCACTCACAGTGCCTTGTGGCATTGTGTGCAATGTTACTTTGAATTAGGACTGGCGATTGAATCATAAGTACTCCTGTCTCGGTGTTCCCTCACCCAGACCTGCACCCCCTTCAAGATCCCCAGAGCCTTTCACTGTCTTTTAGAAGAATAGTGGGGGTGAGGTGGGATCTCTCTGAAACCTATCGAATTTTAAAAGGCCCAGCTAAGAGTCGAATGGAGAGGATGTTTCCTATAGGTGTTGAATGTGTGCTATTCTTTACCACAGACAGCTGTGGAGACCAAGTCATTGAGTGTACTTAAAGAGAGGGTTGATTAGTAAAGGTGTCAACAGTGGCAGGAGAGTAATAGCTCAGCCATGATCAAATGGCAGAGCAGATCCAATGGGCCAAATGGCCTTATTCTGCTCCTCTGCCTGATGGTCTATGGTCCCGTAACCTGATTAAATTTTCCCTTTCAATGCTTGTTCCAGAGAGCTTTATTTCGTCATGTGTTGATGCAGAAGGTACCGGATTCAAGACCATAGCTAGGCCACACTTGGAGTATCACGTTCAGTGCTGGTGCCTTGGTCACCCTGTTGCTGGAAGGATGCAGAAGCTTTGGAGAGGTTCGCCAGGATGCTGCCTGGATTGGAGGACATTAGACAAAGCAATACCAGCTCCAAGGGATAAGTCATGTCATGTCAATTTAAACAGATCCTTTACTCCCAGCTGAAGGAAGGTCAGCAAACCCCCAGTGGCCAAAGAAAACGCTTCAAAGATAACATCAAAATCAGCCTGAAGAAATTCAACATTACATCTAAAAACTGGGAAGATATTGACTCAATAGACATACCAGGAGGAAATCTGTTCAACAGAGAACTGTGCTACATGAGGTCGACCTCTGCTGTGCTCAGAAAACAGGCAGCTGTGAAAGGAGAGACTGAACAACCAAAAGACCCGACCACTAACCACCACCACCACTTACACTTGCCCACACTGCACCGAATATGTGGATCCCAGATCAGCCTCTACACCCCACTGAGGAGCCACCAATAGACAACCCCATCATACTCAACTCGAGTGATCACACCACTACTAGACGGCATGTACCATAAGGACTGTTGGACAGACTTGGTTGTTCTTTTTCTGGAGCTGTAGAAGCTGAGAGGAAACCAATTGGATTCAGAACTGGCTGAGGAACTGGTCAAAGTGGATGCATTAACAACATTTATAGGCATTTGGATGGGTACATGAATAGCAAAGGTTTAGACCAAATGCAGGCAAATGGGATTAGCTTAGATGAGCATAGAGTCACGGAGTCATAAAGCTCTACAGCACAAAAATAGGTTCTTTGATCCATCTAAGGACCCTCATCAGCCAGGATATGCCTTCCTGTTACTACCACTGGGGAGGAGGTACGGGAGTCTCAATACCCATACTCAGTTTTAACAACGTCTACTTCCCCTCCGCCATCAGATATCTGAATGGTGCATGAACCCATGAACACTACCTCATCAACACAATTTCTGTATCTTGCAATCTACAGTAATTTTTGTGTTGCACTGCACTGCTACCACAAACAACAAAGTTAATACCGTATGTCAGTGATAATAAACCTAAATTTTTCTTCAGCTCCTCCTACTTTCTCCGAACCTGGGTGGTGGCCATGGGCACTCGCATGGGCCCAAACTATGCCTGCCTCTTCGTCAGCTATGTAGAACAATCCATGTTCAAAGCCTTCCCCACTCATACTCCCCCGCTACACTGACAACTGAATTGGCGCTGCCACATGCGCCCACGCTGAGCTCATCAACTTCATTGATTTTGCTTCAGAACCATAGAACCATAGAACATTCCAGCACAGAAACAGACCTTTTGGCCCTTCTTGGCTGTGCCGAACCATTTTTCTGCCTAGTCCCACTGACCTGCACCTGGACCATATCCCTCCGTACACCTCCCATCCATGTAACTTCCATACTGTCCTTGAGTTCATTTGGGCCATCTCCAACACCTCCCTACCCCTTTTCAATCTCTCTGTCTCCATCTCTGGAGACAAGCTGTCAACTGACATCTTTTATCAACCTACTGATTCCCATGGTTATCTGGACTATACCTTTTCCCACCCTATCTCCTGTAAAAATGTTATTTTTTCTCAGTTTCTTCGCCTCTGCTGCATCTGTTCCCCGGATGAAGCTTTCCACTCCAGGACATCAGGGCTGTCCTCCTTCTTTAAAGAACAAGCTTTCCCTCCCTGTATTATTTTTGCTGCACTCACCCACGTCTCCTCCATTTCCTGTACATCTGTGTTCACCCCATCTTCCCGGTGTTGTAATAACGAGAGTCCCTCTTGTCATTACCTACCATCCCGTCAGCCTCCGCATCCAACACATTATCCTCTGCAATTTGGGCGATCTCCAAAAGGATCATACCACTAAACATACAGTTACCTTTACCTCCCACCCCCTCTCCACTTTTCGCAGGGATCGCTCCCTCTGCGATTCCCTTGTCCATCCATCCCTCCTCACGAATCTCCCTTCAGGCACTTATCTCCACAAGCGGTCTAAGTACTTTACCTGCCCATACACCTCCTGCCTCACCTCCATTCAGGAACCAAACAGTCCTTCCAGGTGAGGTCACGCCTCACCTGTGAATCCGCTGGGGTCATCTATTTTGTCCAGTGCTTCCGATGCGGCCTCCTCCACATTGGTGAAAACCTGTTGCTAATTTGAGGACCACTTTGTCAAGCACCTTCGCACCATCTGCCATAAGTGGGACTTCCCGGTGGCCGAACATTTTAATTCCAATTCCCATTCCTGTTCTGACATGTCGATCCATGGCCTCCTCTTGTGCCACGATGAGGTCGCCCTCAGGGTGGAGCAGCAACACCTTATATTCCGTCTCGGTAGCCTCCAACCTGATGGTATGAATGTCGATTTCTCCTTCTGTTAAACAAATCCCCACCCTGCCCTTCTATTCCCCACTCTGACATTTTACCCCTTCTCACCTGCCTATTACTTCCTGCTGGGTCCCCTCCTCCCCCCTTTCTCCTATGGTCCAATCTCCTCTCCTATCAGATTCTTTCTTCTCCAGCCCTTGACCTTTCCCACCCATCTGACTTCACCTATCACCTTCCAGCTAGCCTCTTTCCCCTCTCTCACCTTTTTATTCAGGCATTCCTCACTCCCGCCCCCACCAACTTCCCTGTCAGTCCTGAAGAAGAGCCTTGGCCCAAAACATCAATTGTTTATTCCTTTCCATAGGTGCAGCCAGGAGTGCTGAGTTCCTCCAACATTTTGTGTGTGTTGCTTGGGATTTCCAGCATCTGCAGCTTTTCTTGTGTTTATAATAAACCTGATTCTGATTAACTCCGCTTGGTTTCAGATTGAAGGAGATCGTACCTGATACAGTAACGCAGAAAGTGATGGAGTCATCTGTCGCATCACAGGTGTACTGCCCGGAATCTGAGAGCTGGCTGGACTGGACAATGAGCCTCCTTGTCTGGCCACAGGATTCAAGTGATATCCGGTCACTGGCCTCGAGGTCTTGGCCATCTTTGACCCAGCGGACCTGGCCGCTGGGCCTGGACAGTTCACAGCTCAGTACGATCGGCTCAAGGGCTGTGACCCGCTGCTCTTTCTCCATGCCCGGGCTCAGTGAGACTTTCAGTGGGACAGCTGGAACATAAAGACCCCAGTCAAAAAGTGATGAATAACATGAGTATCGATGCATTCCATCCATCACATACTCCCTCAAAACTATCCCATCACACCCCCAAAACTATCCCATCACACCCCTCCCTCAAAACCATCCCATCACACAACCCCCAAATACCACCCCATCACACCCCCTCAAAACTATCCCATCACACCTCCCCCAAAACTATCCCATCACACACCCCCAAAACTACCCCATCACACACACCAAGAGTCAGGTACAGAATGAAGCTCCTTCCATACCATTCTATCACACTCTCCTGGGATCAGGCACAGAGTGAATTTCCCTCTACACTGTCCCATCACACACCCCCAGTGCAGGAACCACACAGGTTTGACACAAAGTACACTCCACTCTTCCATAGTATATTCAATACCAAGAAAGGCAAGAATTTTGCTTCCTTTTTGCACTACTTAGAAATATAGGTCGATATAGTACAGGAACAGGCCATTCAGCCAAACCAAATAAATTAATAATCAATGGCCAAGTAAACTAATCTCTTCTGCCTATACAATGTCCATATCTTCCACTTTCCTCACATTCATGTGTCTATCTAAATGTCTCTTAAAATTCCCTCTCGCACCACCCCAGGCAGTGTATTCCAGGCACCCACCATTCGCTGTGTAAAAAACTTGCCCCTTGCATCTCCTTTGAAATTACCCCCCTCACCTAAAGTGCATGCCGTCTGGTATTAGACATCTCAGCTCTATCTATGCATCTCATTCTCTTACAAACCTCCACCAGGTCTCCCCTCAATTTTGCAGCTCCAGTGAAAGCAACATAAGTTTGTCCAAGCTCTGTTTAAATTATTTTATTATTTTAATACCTTATTGAATGTTATGTAGATATAGTTCTGATTGTAATTTATAGAATATTGTAGGTATTACACTGCACTGCTGCCACAAAGCAGAACACGTCAGTACGTAATTATAAACCTGATTTTGATTCTGTTTCTGATTTTGGTGAGAGTTGATGGGAACAATCAGGACAGTGATAAGATCAGGAACTATGATATTGAATTTACAGCAGGTTTGAGGAACTGAGTGGCCCCCTCCCTGCTTCCCATGCCCCCCCCACACAGTCCACTCTATCTATTACTCACATCACTGCACTGCACTGTAAACACTTTGAAACACATTTTACATTGCAAATACAGGCTGGTATTTATGTATTTATGCATGTTATTCGATATCTATTCTTTAACATCTAACTTCAACATCTAACTTTATAATTCTTTAATCTTTATAATTGCTGAATGTTGTTCTTGTTGCATTTCATTCTCTGACCAGCACACCACAGCAAATTCCTAATTCTTGTAAATGTACACTCAATGGCCACTTTATTAGGTACATCTTTACACTAGCTCGTTTATGCAAATATCTAATCAGCCAATCATGTGGCAGCAACTTGGTGCATAAAAGCACATAGACATGGTCAACAGATTCAGTTTGGCGGTAATGCACCATTAAGCTGGGTGCCAACCACTGTAAAACAAGAAGAAGAAGAACAGATTCAGTTGTTGTTCAGACCAAATCTCAGAATGGGGAAGAAACGTGATCTAAGTGACTTTGACCATGGAATGATTGTTGGTGCCAGACAGGACACTTTGGGTACTTCAGAAACTGTTGATCTCCTTACAGAGAATGGTGCAATAAACAAAAAAAGCATCCAGTTCTGGGCGAAGATACCTTGTCAATGAGAGAGGCCGGAGGAGAACGGCCAGACTGGTTCAAACTGACAAGAAGGCGACAGTAACTCAAATAACCACTCATACAACAGTTGTGTGCAGAAGAGCATCTCTGAATGCACATTTCGAGCCTTGAAGTAGATGGGCTACAACAGCAGAAGATCACAACATACACGCAGTGACTATTTTAGTAGATACAGGAGGTTTCTAATAAAGTGGTCGCTGGGTGTACATGGCGAATAAAGTTGAGCCTTGATGCATAAGGTGCTAGAGTCTCTGTGACACTCGAAAACTTTTACTGAAATAGTGCAAAAACAGAAATAATATTAAAAAAGTGAGGTAGTATTCACGGGTTCCATGTCCTTTTCAGGGCGTTTAGGAATTGGATGGCAGAAGGGAAGAAGCCATTCCTGAATTGCTGAGTGTGTGCTGTTAGGCTTCTCTACCTCCTTCCTGACGATAGGAAGTAATAGGCAGGTGAGAAGAGAACAGACATGAAAATGGCCTTGGGTTCCTAGTCAACAAATCCATCAAGAATGCTGTCCTAGGATGCCAACTAGTGTCAAGCAGGCTCATGACCATCCACCTGCGAGTAAACCATTCAACATCACAGTGGCACAAGTCTACACCCCAACAACAGACTACAACGATGAACACATTGAAGAATTCTATAAGAAACTATAAGATGTCATGGACAAGGTAGACAAGAAAGATATTTTGATCATTCAGGGTGACTGGAATGCCAAGGTGGGCAGACACGCGCAAGATGAG
Organism: Mobula birostris; assembly: GCF_030028105.1. Taxonomy (NCBI): domain Eukaryota; kingdom Metazoa; phylum Chordata; class Chondrichthyes; order Myliobatiformes; family Myliobatidae; genus Mobula; species Mobula birostris. The sequence goes on along the minus strand of NC_092375.1, from coordinate 113,393,864 downwards.
TGGGGGGATCTCATCGGCCCCTCATGCAATGACACCTCCAATGAGAGGGGACTATGCCTGCTGGAATTTGCCAGTTATAACAGCATGGTGCTGTCAAACACACTTGGAGAGCACAAAACATCCTGAAGATGGACCTGGCATGCCCCCAGTGGTCAACATCACCAGATTGACTACATCCTGGTGCAAAGACGGCACAAATCTGGTGTGAACAGACCGAAGACCAGAACATTCCCAGGAGCAGACATGGGCAGTGACCATGACCTTGTCATGATGAACACCAGAGTGCGCTTGAGGAGAATCAACAAGCCAAAAACAGCCGGCTGAGATTCGACCTTGAAAAACTGAGAGACTCCGCCATCTCTGAAGAATTTCAGGCAGCATTTGGGGGGAAGTTTGCATCAATACCCCTCTTTGATGGAGAGCTGGAGACCACCACAAATAACTTTAACACAGTGATGACGGAAACAGCAAGCAAGATTCCGGGGAAAAGCCGCCGTAAGTCTAAACCATGGGTCACTAACAAGGTACTGGATATGTGTGACACAAGAAGGAAATTAAAGGAAATTAAAGAAAGATAAAAACACGGCAGAGGGAAGAACAGAATACAGGACAATCAACAAGGAAACCAAGAGAGACATGAAGGAAGCAAAGCAAAGCTGGATAACCGAACAACGTGTGGACATTGAAGACAGCGTCTGCAACAACAACACAAAGAAGGCATTCCAACTGGTGAAAGATCTTACCAAAGAAAAACAAGCCTAAGTAAACACCATCCAAGACAAAAATGGCAAAAGTCTCATAGAAGAAAAGGAAATAATGGAAAGGTGGACAGAGTACTGTTCAGAACTGTACAACTACCAGAGCAAAGGGGATTCAAGCGTGCTGAACGTGCAGGAATCTTCCAATGAGGATGACTATCCAATCATGCATGAAGAAGTTGAAGCTGCAATACGATCACTGAAGTGCGGGGAGTCAGCAGGAATTGACAACATCCCTGCTGAACTGCTGAAGCATGGAGGAGAGGTCACGATAGACATGCTTACCACCATCTGCAATAAGATCTGATGGACAGGTGAATGGTCGACACCTTGGACTCAGTCGCTGATCACTGTGCTTCCCAAGAAAGGCAATCTCCAACTTTGCCAGAATTACCGTACCATCAGTTTGATCAGCCATGTAAGCAAGGTAATGCTCGGAATCATCTTGAACGGACTGAGACCACAGGCAGAAGACATCATTGCCGAGGAACAAGCAGGCTTCCGTAAGGGCAGAAGCACCACTGAGCAGATTTTCAACCTCCACACCCTCTGTGAGAAACACCTTCAGCACCAGAGAGAGTTCTACCACGTCTTCATAGACTTCAAGAAGGCATCTGACAGAGTCTGGCATGATGCCTTATGGGCCACCATGAAGAAATTCAACATGGGCCAGAAGCTGATTCATACAATCCATCAGCTTTACGCCAAGGCAACCAGTGCAGTACTCGCTCAGGGCACCATCAGGGAGTGGTTCCGTACCTCTGTAGGAGTCTGTCAGGGCTGCCTCCTCTCCCCCACTCTCTTCAATGTCTTCCTGGAACGAATCATGAGTGTTGCCCTTGAAGATCATGTGGGCACAGTCAGCATCAGAGGGAGGAACATCACAAACCTAAGATTTGCTGACGACATTGACGGACTTGCAGGAAAAGAGGACGAACTGGCCAACCTGGTCAGCCATCTTGACAGAGCCTCCACAAAGTTTGGAATGGAAATAAGTGCCAAGAAGACCATGCTCATGGCAAATGCCAATGGTGCCATCACAACAGACATCTCAGTCCATGGTCAGAAACTTGAGACAGTGCAGCAATTCAAATACTTGGGGGCAATCATCAGTGATGAAGGATCAAGACCAGAAATTCTGACAAGGACCGCACAGACAATGACTGCACTATCCAAACGCAAGACAATATGGAGGGACAGCAACATCACCAAGAAGTACAAGATCAGACTCCTGCGTGCATCCTCCATCTTCCTGTACGCATGTGAGACATGGACCCTCGCAGCAGAGCTACAGAAGAAGATACAGGCATTGGAAATGAGATGCTATCACAACATCTTGGGCATCTCATACTTGGACCACATCACAAACGAGCAGGTCCGCAAGACGATCCAGCACCACATTGGCCCCCATGAAGACCTTCTCACAACAGCGAAGAGAAGAAAGCTGAGATGGTACGGCCACGTAACAAGATCCAGTGGCCTTGCAAAGACCATTCTACAAGGAACTGCGGAGGGGAAAAGAAGGAGAGGCAGACAGAGGAAAAGATGGACAGGGAAAACATTTGCGGTGACCCAGGCTCTGGCACGTAACTACAACAGATGGAACAGGCTGGTGCAAAACTTGACAGCACCCCAACGACTCCACCAGGAGTTAAAGGCGCAAGCAAGCATCAGAAATAGTGGCTGAGGCAGGCGCATTAGCAGCATTTAAAAACCCTCGAGATAGTTGGACGGACAGGAGAGGTTCAGAGGCCCTGGGCCGAACCAGCTCACTGGGCAATGTGGTCAACGTTAATTTTATTTAGAGATACTGCACAGGAACAGGCCCAACCAGTCCGTGCTGCCCAATTACACCCATGTGACCAACTGACCTACTAACCCATACATCTTTGGACAGTGGGAAGAAACCAGAGCTCCCAGACAAAACCCATGCAGTCACGGGGAGAACGTACAAACTCCTGACCAACAGCAGTAGCGACTGAACTGGGGTGACTAATACTATAATAGTGTTAGGCTAACTGCTAAGCCACCATGTCACCCATGGAAGAGGAGGGCTGAAGGGACCATTGACATGCTGTATGGTGGGGTAACTGGCCGCTGTAAATTACCCCTAGAGTGTAGCGGAAGTTGATGGGAACGTGGGGTGAATAAAATGGGATTGGGGAAGGCAGTTGTGTTCAAAGTAAAGTTATGATCGAAGTATGTATATGCAACCCTATGCTTCCTTGACATTTGTTTTCTTGCAGGCATTTACAAGAAAAAAATTTACAATAGAAGTTACAACAAAATGTACATATAAAAAGGCAAAGACTGACAAACAACTGATGTGCGAAAGAAGACAAACTGCCAAAAGAAAAAACAATACTGATAACATGAGTTGTAAAGAGTCCTTGAAAGTCAGTCTCACAATCAGAATCAGGCTTATTGTCCCTGACATACGTCATGAAATTGATGTTTTGCTGCTGCAGCACAGTGCTGCAGCTTAAAGAATACTTTACTAGAAATATAAAACATACCATACTAAATAATGCAAAAAAAGTGAGGTAGTGTTCATGGGTTTACCATTCGTTCAGATATCTGATGGCAGAGGGGAAGAAGTCATTCCTAAAATGTTGTGCTTACATCTTCAGGCTCCTGTGCCTCCTCCGTGATGGTAGTAATGAGAAGAGGGTATGTCCTGAGTGATGAATGCCACCTTCTTGAGGCATTGCCTATTGAAGCTGTCCTCAGTGGGGAGGGTTGTGTCCATGATGGAGTGGGAAAGTTTATAACTCTCTGCATCTTTTTCCGATCCTGCGCAGTGGCCCCTCCATACCAGATGGTGACGCAACCAGTTAGAATGCTCTCCACGGAACATCAGTAGAAGTTTGTTGGCCTTTGGTAACAGACCAAATCTCACTAAACCCCTAATGAAATGTAGCCACTGGCATGACTTCTTCATCAGTTCGTAGTCTGTAATTCACCATGGATTCAGTGGGTCGAAGGGTTTCTATGGTATGCTGCATGACTCAATGAACTTTGGTTTGGAGGGATCTGAACAGAGGTGGATTGGAATTTACATGGAATGAAAGAGGCTTGAGGGGATGGATTCGCAAATTTTTCTCTACAGATGTACTGAAGGGAGCATTCTGACTAGTTCCATCTCTCTCAGGTATGGTGGTGCCAAAGCAAGAGTTGTAAATTCATCCAGCTCAATCATGGGCACATCCCACCTCACCATGGAGGACATCTTCAAGAGGTGGTGCTTCAAGAATTTGGAGGAGCCCCACCACGCAGGACATGCCCTCTCCTCATTACTACCATCGGGGAGCCTAAAGACCCTCAGCCTCTTCCACTTCACCTTCAGATTTCTGAACAGCCCATGATCACTATTTTACTATTTTGCTCTTTTTTTTTCAATATTTAGCTTTAACATTTATTTCTTATTGTAACATAGTAGTTTTTTATGAATCGCACTGTACTGCTGCCACAAAACAACCAATTTCATGACATGCAGTCTGCTAGTGATAACAAACCTGCTTCTGGTTCTACGTACACCCAACTACAAGCAGCCAGTTGACCCACCGGTCCGCGTGTGCGAGGGAACATCGACACCCAGAGCAACCAGCGTCAGAATTAGGTTTATATTTGCAGTCTTGTATGATGTGAAATTTGTCGTCACAGTTCAATGCAAAGACATAAAATTGCTATCAATTACAGAATAAGTAAATGGCACAAAAAGAATATTGAGGTAGCATTTATGGTCACAGGGAGAACATATGAACTCCACACAGGCACCACTGGAGGTCAGGATGTTTATGTATCTACAGTATAACTAATTTATTTTATGCATCCCACTGTATTTTTGCCACAAAAAAACAAATTTCATAACTAGCCTCAATGATAATAGATCTGATTTGAATTTGAATTCGTGTTCCCACAGAGAGGCTGGAACGCCGCCCTTACCTTTAACAAACAGAATGGCAGAGTCCCTCACGCCATGCGCGACGAAGGTTACCTCCACTTCGTTCTCCTCCAGCTTGGCTCGCCGGATGAGGAGGGAATGCTGCGACCTCGACTGCTGGATGCTGATGCGCTCACCCTCCTGTAGCTGTCTGCCTCTCATGTGCCAGGTCCCAATGACCGGGGCGGTCAGCTCAATGGCAAACTCCACGTCTTCCTCCTGACAAACCGTTGCGTCATTGAGGTGAGTGCGGATCCTGGCCACGGGCACTGAAAGGGAGAGGAAGCATTACTGTCTGTATATCGTGGACACAGACCTCACCATCGGCACTGGCTCAAGCAGGCAACATCAACCATCAAGGTTCTCCAAAATCCAGTTTATAGAAACATAGAAAACCTACAGCACAATACAAGCCCTTTGGCCCACAAAGTTGTGCCGAGCATGTCCCTACCTTAGAAATTATTAGGCACCCTATAGCCCTCTATTTTACTAAGCTCCATGTACCTATCCAAGAGTCTCTTAAAAGACCCTATCGTATCCACCTCCAGCACCGTTGCCGGCAGCTCATTCCACACACTCACCACTCTCCGAGTAAAAAACTTACCCCTGACATCTCCTCTGTACCTACTCCCCAGCACCTTAAACCTGTGTCCTCTTGTGGCAACCATTTCAGCCCCCGGGGAAAAGCCTCTGACTATCCACACGATCAATGCCTCTCATCATCTTATACACCTCTATCAGATCACCTTTCGTGCTCCGTCGCTCCAAGGAAAAAAGGACGAGTTCACTCAACCTATTCTCATAAGGCATGCTCCCCAATCCAGGCAACATCCTCTTCTCATCTTCTCACTGCTATCGTTAGGCAGGAGGTACAGAAGCCTGAAGTCTGGGACCACCAGGCTCAGGAACAGCTACTTCCCTACAACCGTCAGGTTCCTGAACCAACCAGCACAACCCTAACTCTACCTCAGCGACGGACACTATGGAGCATCACTTGCAATACTCTGCACTTGGCTCAGATTGGGTTTTTCTGTCACCAATATCCTGTTTTGCAGCCTTTTTCTTCACTGTCTTGTATAATTTACATATAATTAACGTTCTGTGTGTGGTCTGTACCTACATGCCTGTGATGTTGCTGCAAGTATTTCACTGTACCTGTACCTCACCGTACTGTGCACAGGAAAGAAACTCAACTCGACTTGAGCTGACACCTTTACCACTTTAGAAAACTCAGACTACAGTCAGACAAGGTGAAACATTCACTTTCTTCTGCTCGATTTTGCATATTTGTGTGTTTGTACTGTGTGCCAGTGTGTGTGTGTATAGTTGTGCATGTCTCCTTGTATTTGTGCATGTCTGTTTGTCTGTGAATTTGCATGTATTAAGTCTGTGTGTGAGTCAGCGTGAGTGTGTGTGTGCGCGAGAGTGTGTGTGTGTGTGTCAATGTGTCAGTGAGTGCGTGTGTATGTGGGAGTCAGTGTGTTTGTGTACATCTATAGACCGGTTAGCCTAACATTGGTGGTGGGGAAACTGCTAGAGTCAGTTATCAAAGATGTGATAACAGCACATTTGGAAAGCAGTGAAATCATCGGACAAAGTCGGCATGGATTTGTGAAAGGAAAATCGTGTCTGACGAATCTCATAGAGTTTTTTGAGGATGTAACTAGTAGAGTTGATCGGGGAGAACCAGTGGATGTGGTATATTTGGATTTTCAAAAGGCTTTTGACAAGGTCCCACACAGGAGATTAGTGTGCAAACTTAAAGCACACGGTATTGGGGGTATGGTATTGATGTGGATAGAGAATTAGTTGGCAGACAGGAAGCAAAGAGTGGGAATAAACGGGACCTTTTCAGAATGGCAGGCTGTGACTAGTGGGGTACCGCAAGGCTCAGTGCTGGGACCCCAGTTGTTTACAATATATATTAATGACTTGGATGAGGGAATTAAATGCAGCATCTCCAAGTTTGTGGATGACATGAGGCTGGATGTCAGTGTCAGCTGTGAGGAGGATGCTAAGAGGATGCAGGGTGACTTGGATAGGTTAGGTGAGTGGGCAAATTCATGGCAGATGCAATTTAATGTGGATAAATGTGAAGTTATCCACTTTGGTGGCAAAAATAGGAAAACAGATTATTATCTGAATGGTGGCCGATTAGGAAAAGGGGAGGTGCAACGAGACCTGGGTGTCATTATACACCAGTCACTGAAAGTGGGCATGCAGGTACAGCAGGCGGTGAAAAAGGCGAATGGTATGCAAATGGTATTTATAGCAAGAGGATTCGAGTACAGGAGCAGGGAGGTACTACTGCAGTTGTACAAGGCCTTGGTGAGACCACACCTGGAGTATTGTGTGCAGTTTTGGTCCCCTAATCTGAGGAAAGACATCCTTGCCATAGAGGGAGTACAAAGAAGGTTCACCAGATTGATTCCTGGGATGGCAGGACTTTCATATGATGAAAGGCTGGATAAACTAGGCTTATACTCGTTGGAATTTAGAAGATTGAGGGGGGATCTGATTGAAACGTATAAAATCCTAAAGGGAATGGACAGGCTAGATGCAGGAAGATTGTTCCCGAAGTTGGGGAAGTCCAGAACGAGGGTCACAGTTTGAGGATAAAAGGGAAGCCTTTTAGGACTGAGATTAGGAAAAACTTCTTCACACAGAGAGTGGTGAATCTGTGGAATTCTCTGCCACAGGAAAGAGTTGAGGCCAGTTCATTGGCTATATTTAAGAGGGAGTTAGATATGGCCCTTGTGGCTAAAGGGATCAGGGGGTATGGAGAGATGGCTGGTACAGGGTTCTGAGTTGGATGATCAGCCATGATCATACTGAATGGCGGTGCAGGCTCGAAGGGCCGAATGGCCTACCTCCTGCACCTATTTTCTATGTTTCTATGTTTCTATCTGTGTGTGTGAGTGTGTGTGTATGTGTCAGTGTATGTGTGTGTGTCAATGAGTGTGTGTGTCTGTGTGAGTCAGTATGTGTGCATGTGTGTGTGTTTGTGTGAGTGTGTGTGAGAGTCAGTATGTGTGTATGTGAGCCAGTGTGTTTGTGTACATCTGTGTGTGTGAGTGTGTGCATGTGTCAGTGTATGTGTCAGTATATGTGTGTGTGTTAATGAGTGTATGTGTTTGTGTGAGTCAGTGTGTGTGTCTGTGTGAGTCAGTATGTGTGCATGTATGTGTGTGTGTGTGTATGAGTGTGTGTGAGTCAGTATGTGTGTATGTGAGCCAGTGTATTTGTGTACATCTGTGTGTGTGAGAGTGTGTGTGTGTGTCTGTGTGTGTGTGTTTGTGTGCGTGTCTGTGTGTGAGTGAGTATGTGTCTGTATCTATGTCTTTGTCAGTGTGTGAGTGTGAGTGTGTGTGTGTGTGTGTGTGTGTGTGTGTGTGTTTGTGTGAGTGTGTGAGAGTCAGTATGTGTGTATGCGAGCCAGTGTATTTGTGTACATCTGTGTGTGTGAGTGTATGTGTGTGTGTGTGTGTGTGTGTGTGTGTGTGTGTGTGTGTGTGTGTGTTTGTGTCTGTGTGTGAGTGAGTGTGTGTCTGTATCTGTGTCTGTCTGTCTGTATGTGTGTGTGAGTGTGTGTGAATCTGTGTGTGTTTGTGTCTCCATGCCCCTGTGTGTGACTTTGCCTGGGTAGATATACCCTCCCACAGCCTCTGGCCCATCAATCTCATCCCAATTCCAAATGACCTTCTCCCCCAACAGTGTCTGCATCCCCTCTAACCGCTACAATCAGTTGGCACTGCTCCCCATCCCCTCCCCACCTCCAATGACCCATCACCACTCACCCAAGTGCAGGGCTCCGGGGAACTCAGTCACCCCTCCCCGCCCGTGCTTGTTGACGGCGCAGACACGGAACCGGTAGCGGGCCTCGGCGGGGACGCTCTCCCCCAGGATCTCCACGGCTGTGCTCTCCTCAGTGGTCAGACAGCGCACCCATTCCTCGGAGCCCAACTCCTGCCGCTCCACAACGAAGCCGGTGGCCCCAGTGCCGCCGCGTTCGGCCGGCGGGGACCACACCAGTGAGGCAGTGTTGGACCGTTCGCAGCTCATCCGGGCGTTCTCCGGCGCTCCGGGGACCGTCTGCCTCTTGGCTGCAGGGAGTGAAACAAGACCATTCATCCCATCGAGTCTGCCCCTCATTCAATTGTAGCTGATTTATTTTCCCCTTCAACCCCATTCTCCTGCCTTCTCCCCATGCAGCCCTTTACCTCTTCCACCTATCGCCTCCCAGCTTCTTACTTCAATCCCCCTCTCCTGCCCGCCCACCCACCTTCCCCCTCACCTGGTCTCGCTTATCACCTGACAGGTTGTACTCTGAAGCTGGGAGGCGATACCTGAAGAGTGAAAGAGCTGAAGAAGAGTGAACCTGACTGGAGAGGAGAGTGGAAGAAAGGGATACCAGAGGGAGGTGAGGAGAAGAGCTGTCCCCCATCCCCCAGGACATGCCCTCTTCTGCTGGCTACCATTAAGGAGGTGGTACAGGAGCCTGAAGGCACACATTCAATATTTCAGGTAACAGCTTCTTCCCCTCTGCCATCAGATTTCTGAATGGACAATGAACCCACGTACGCGACCTCACTAACAAGAATAAAGTCCGCAGATGCTGGAAATCTGCCTCCCCGCCCCCATCTTTCCCCATTCCCTTTTCCCTCTCTCAACTTATCTCCTTACCTGCCTTCACCTCCCTCTGTTTCTCCTCCCTTTCCCTTTCTTCCACAGCCTTCTGTCCTCTCCTATCAGATTCCCTCTTCTCCAGCCCAGCATCTCTTTCACCAATCAACTTCCCAGCTCTTTACTTCACAACCCCCCCCACCCAGTTCACCAATCACCTTGTTTCCTTCTCTCCTCCCCCCACCCTCTAACTCCAAACTCCTCATCTTTTTTTTCTCCAGTCTCAGCCCGAAATGTCAACTGTACTCATTTCCATGGATGCTGCTAGACTGATGGGTTCCTCCAGCATTTTGTGTGCGTTACACTATCACTGGTTTTGTTTTTGCTCTTGCTTTGCAATACTTGTTTAATTCATGGCTATATATAAATATTTGTTATTGTAACTTATTTTATTATGCATTGTAATGTATTGCTGCCACAAAACATCAGATTTCATGCCAGCTGCCAGTGATATTAAACCTGATTCTGAAGAGGGGACCCAGAATGGGGAATGGAGAAAGAGAGGAGGACGGGGAGAAATTACCACAAGTTGAAGAATTCAATCTTCATGCTCTGCTATGCAGACTGTATTAAGTCTTTCATTGCACCAGTGGTTACGTGTACTTGCGCGTATGACAATAAACTCAACCTTGACATAGACTTTGGGCGATAATAAACCAATTTGGAGCGACACAGTAGCGTGGTGGTTAGCGTAATGCTATTACAACGCCAGTGACCCAGGGTCAACTCCTGCTGCTGTTTGTAAAGACTTTATACGTTCTCCCTGTGGCCACGTGGGTTCATCAGTTTCCTCCCATATTCCAGAGAAACACGGCTTGGTAGGAATTAGAATCAGGTTTAATATCACAGTCATTTGCCGTGAAATTCATTGTTTTGCGGCAGTACAATGAAATACACAATAATAAAACTATCTTTAAATTATAATTATATATATATATAAATTAAACTGAGTAAGTGGTGTAAAAACTAAGCAAAAGGTATAGTAAGGTAGTGTACAAAGGTTCGTAGTCCGTTCAGAAATCTGAGTTCAGAGGGGAAGAAGCTGTTCCGGAAACAGTGAGTGTGTGTCTTCAGGCTCCTGTTATCAACGAGAAGAGGGCATAACCCCAGTGATGGAGGTCCTTGCAGGTTAATTGCTCACATAGATTAGCTTTAATGGCTACATGTACATTTCTCTGTGAACTGCCTGGGTTTCTGGTGCTCCAATTTCCTCCCACACCTCAAAGACCTCTGTCCTGATGAAGGGTCTTGGCCCAAAATGTCTGTTTATTCATTTCAATCGATGCTGCCTGACCTGCTAAGTTCCTCCAGTATTTAGTGTGTGTTGCCCCAAAGATGAGCATGTTAGTAGGTTAATAGGTCACATCGGTACTTGGGAAACACAGGCCCGTTGGCCTATGGATTAGCTTTATTTGTCACATGTATGTTTTTCCTGTGAACTGCCTGGGTGCTTCATATTTCCTCCCACATCCTAAATTGCCTCATTAATGATTGAAGTATTAAACATTTTTTAAAGATTAGCTTTAACTGTGGCATGTACATTGAAACATACAGTGAAATGGGTCATTTGCATCAACAACCAACACAGTCCGAGGATGCACTGGGGGCAGGCCGCAAGTGTCACCCTGCTTCCAGCGCCAATGTAGTATGCCCACACTTACTAATCCTGACCCGTACATCTTTGGAATATGAAAGGAAACCAGAGCACCCAAAGGAAACCCACACAGTCACAAGGAGAAGGCAGCAGTGGGGAAATCGAACCCAGACTGGGGATTGCTGCTTAAAGTAATTTCACTAATTGCATTGCTACCTTGCTGCCCCTTATGCTACTGTGCCATCTGTGGGTATAATTGGATGGTACAGGCTCTAGGCCAGAAGGACCTGCACCCTGGATTGTCAAAAGAAAAAAAATCTGTTTCTTTGCTCCCTTACAAAATGGCGTCAGGTTCACTACCCAGAGAGTGTCGGGACTGGATGTCGGACAACTCACGTTTCACACGGAGCTGGGAGGACGACTTAGATTCACTGATCACAAAGGTGATAACGCCGGCGTCCTCCAGGGTGGCATTGACGAAAACCAGGATGTGCGTCTTCCCGAACGATTTGATGATGGTCTTGTGAGACTCACTGAGCAGCTCCCCATCCTTGTACCAGCGAACGTCCACGTTGTCCTCGTCCAAGTCCACGCAGAACGCCGCGTTCTCCCCCTCCACCACGTCCAGTTTCCGTGGCAACCGCTTCACGATCTTACCTTGGGCAAGTGGACAACAATGGAGGAAGCTTAAGCAGAAGATAATCTCTCCTCTCGTAGAACACAGAACACAGAATAGAGGTAGGGGTAGGGGTGGGTATAATTACAATCTTTAGAAAACATTTGCATGTGTATGTGGATAGGAAACATTGAGAAGAATATGGGCCAAATGCAGGTAAATGGGACCATCTCAAGAAGGCATGGACAAGTTGGGCCAAGGGTTCTGTTTCAGGGCTCTATGACTGCATATCTCCATAATCCAGCCAGAAGGATATGTTGGGCACGGTGGGGAAGAGCCTGGCTATTGATTATGACATGGACTAGACTGCATTCACAGGAGAATATAGAATACAATACAGTACAGGCTATTCAGCCCACAATATTGTGCTAACCCTTAATCTACTCCAAGATCAATCTAACCCTTCCCTCCTCCATAGTCCTCCATTTTTCTGTCATCCATGTGCCTACATAAAAACCTAGTCTCTTCAATGTCCCTAATGTATCTGCTTCTACCACAACCCCTGGAAAGGTGTTCAACGTTCCCACGGTGTGTAAAAAAAATCACCTCTAACACCCCTATACTTTCCTCCAATCCCCATGTGGATGTGGTATATTTGGATTTTCAAAAGGCTTTTGACATGGTCCCACACAGGAGATTAGTGTGCAAACTTAAAGCACACGGTATTGGGAGTAAGGTATTGATGTGGATAGAGAATTGGTTGGCAGACAGGAGGTAAAGAGTGGGAATAAAGGGGACCTTTTCAGAATGGCAGGCAGTGACTAGTGGGGTACCACAGGGCTCACTGCTGGGACCCCAGTTGTTTACAATATATATTAATGACTTAGATGAGGAAATTAAATGCAGCATTTCCAAGTTTGCAGATGACACGAAGCTGGGCGGCAGTGTTAGCTGTGAGGAGGATGTTAAGAGGATGCAGGGTGACTTGAATAGGTTAGGTGAGTGGGCAAATTCATGGCAGATGCAATTTAATGTGGATAAATGTGAAGTTATCCACTTTGGTGGCAAAAACAGGAAAACAGATTATTATCTGAATGGTGGCCGATTAGGAAAAGGGGAGGTGCAACGAGACCTGGGTGTCATTATACACCAGTCATTGAAAGTGGGCATGCAGGTACAGCAGACGGTGAAAAAGGCGAATGGTATGCTGGCATTTATAGCGAGAGGATTCGAGTACAGGAGCAGGGAGGTACTACTGCAGTTGTACAAGGCCTTGGTGAGACCACACCTGGAGTATTGTGTGCAGTTTTGGTCCCCTAATTTGAGGAAAGACATTCTTGCCATAGAGGGAATACAAAGGAGGTTCACCAGATTGATTCCTGGGATGGCAGGACTTTCATATAATGAAAGACTGGATCGACTAGGCCTATACTCATTGGAATTTAGAAGATTGAGGGGAGATCTTATTGAAATGTATAAAATCGTAAAGGGATTGGACAGGCTAGATGCAGGAAGATTGTTCCCGATGTTGGGGAAGTCCAGAATGCGGGGTCACAGTTTGAGGATAAAGGGGAAGCCTTTTAGGACCGAGATTAGGAAAAAACTTCTTCACACAGAGAGTAGTGAATCTGTGGAATTCTCTGCCACAGGAAACAGTTGAGGCCAGTTCATTGGCTATATTTAAGAGGGAGTTAGATATGGCCCTTGTAGCTAAAGGGATCAGGGGGTATGGAGGGAAGGCTGGTGCAGGGTTCTGAGTTGGATGATCAGCCATGATCATACTGAATGGTGGCGCAGGCTCAAAGGGCCGAACGGCCTACTCCTGCACCTATTTTCTATGTTTCTATGTTTCTATAACATCATGCCTTCTCATATTAGCTATTGCCTCCCTTAGATATAGGCATTGGCTATCTACTTTATCTATGATTCTTACAATCTATACACCTCTCATCCTCCTTCATTCCAAAGAGAAAAGTCCAAATTCATTCCACCTATCCTCATAAGACACGTTCTTTAATCCAGACGGCATCCCGTTAAATCTCGTCTCTACAAACCTCCACTCCCTTCTTATAATAAAGTGGTCACAAATGAACACAATGCTCCAAGTGTAGTCTAACCAGAGATCTACATAGCTGCAACATAATGTCATGGGTCTTGAACCCAAACTTTTGACTAATGAAGGCCTAAACAACATACACCTCCTTAACAACCCTATCGACTTACATGGCAACTTTGAGGAATCTATGGACATGGATCTCATGATCCCCCGCTCCTCCACACTGCTAAGAAACCTGTCATTCACCATATAGAACATAGAACATAACAGGCCCATGATGTGCTGACCTTTCAACCTACTACGAGATCAATCTAACCCTTCCCTCCCACATAGGCCTACATTTTTCTATCATCCATATACCTATCTAAGAGTTTCTTACATACTCCTAATGTATCTGCTTCTACCACCACACCTGGCACCCACCGATCCCTCTGTAAAAAAAACTCTAACAACCCCGCTATACTTTTCTTCAATCACCTTAAAATAATTGGCCACTGCCACAGTCCTAGTGTAGGATTCCCTAAAGGTTAACCTGCATTTTCAGTCTGTAGTAAGGAAGACAAATGGAATGGTAGCATTCATTTTGAGGAGACTAGAATATAAAAGCAAGGAAGTGATGCTGAGGCTTTATAAGGCATTGGTCAGACTGCACTTGGAGTATTATGAGCAGTCTTGGGCCCTGTATCTAAGAAAGGATGTGCTGGCCTTGGAGAGGAACAAAAGGAGAATCATGAGAATGATCCTGGGAATGAAAGGGTTAATGTATGAGGTGCATTTGATGGCTCTGGACATTTGCTGGCTGGAGCTTAGAAGAATAATGGGAGATCTCATTGAAACCTATTGAATATTGAAAGGCCTAGGTAGAGTGGACATGGAGAGGATGTTTCATATAGTGGGGGAGTCTAGGACCAGAGGACACAGCCTCAGAATACAAGGATGTCCCTTCAGAATGGAGATGAGGAAGAATTGTGATCACCCCTCCCTCAGTGTGTCTCTCCCTCAGTACTACCCCTCCCACAGTGTGACTCTCCCTCAATGCCACCACTCCCACAGTGTGACCCTCCCTCAGTACCTCCCCTCCGACAGTGTGACCCTCCCTCAATACCTCTCAGTCCCACAGTGTGACCCCCCCACAGTTGATCCTCCCACAGTACCACCCCTCCCACAGTGTGACCCTCCCACAGTTGATCCTCCCACGGTACCACCCCTCCCACAGTGTTACTCTCCCTCAGTACTTCCCCCTCACAGTGTGACCCTCCCTCAGTACCACCCCTCCCACAGTGTGACTCTCCTTCAGTACCCCCACTCCCACAGTGTGACCCCCCCTCAGTACCTCCCCTCCCACAGTGTGACCCTCCCTCAGTACTACCCCTCCCACAGTGTGACTCTCCCTCAGTACCACACCTCCTACAATGTGACTCTCAATAGCCCCACTCCCACAGTGTGACCCTCCCTGTACCCCCTCCCATAGTGTGGGCCTCCCAGTACCCCCTCCCATAGTGTGACCCTCCCTCAGTAACCCCCAGTCCCACAGTGTGACCATCCTCAATACCCCCACTCCTATAGTGTGACCCTCCCTCAGTACCACCACTCCCACAGTGTGAACCTCCCTCAGTACCACCCCTCCCACAGTGTGACCCTCCCTCAGTACCACCCCTCCCACAGTGTGACTCTCCATCATTACCATCCCCACAGTTTGGTCCTCTCTCAGTACCACCCCTCCCACAGTCTGATCCTCTCTCAGTACCACCCCTCCCACAGTGTGACCCTCCCTCAGTATCACCCCCTCCCACAGTGTGACCCTCCCTCAGTACCCCCACTCCCACAGTGTGACTCTCCCTCAGTATCACCCCTCCCACAATGGGACTCTTCCTCAGTACCACCACTCCCACAGTGTGACCCTCCCTCAGCACCCCCACTCCCACAGTGTGACTCTTCCTCAGTACCCCCACTCCCACAGTGTGACCCTCCCTCAGTATCACCCCTCCCACAGTTTGAGTCTTCAACATTTCTGCCCCTCCACAATACTGCCCCTCAACAAAGCAGCACTCCCTCAGTACCACTGTGCCAACTTTCTATCCAGCCCCTCGGTGGCGCCACATTGCACAGACCAGCACTACCTAACACAGCCTCTGTCAGGACACTCTCCTCAATCATAAATATACTGTTTTGTGTACTGTGAGGGGAACGACCTGCTGGGGCAAGCCACAGTGACCGGGTCTCTGGCACTGTGGCTCAGAAGAGAAGGGGGTAGAGGGAGACGACCACTGCGGTACTGACAGGGAATTCCATTGTTAGAGGAGTAGACACAAGATTCAGTGGATGTGTTGCCTCCTACGTTCCAGGGTCAGAGACATCTTGGACTGCATCCATGATGTTCTAAAGGGGAGTGTGCGTAACCAGTTAGCCTGACCTCCATGGTTGGGAGGATGTTGGAGTTGATTGTGAAGGATATGGTTTCGAGGTACTTGGAGGCACATGATAAAATAAGCCAAAATCAGCACAATTTCCTCGAGAGAAAATCTTACCTGACAAATCTGTTGGAATTATTTGAGGAAATAACAAGCAGGATAGACAAAGGAGAATCGATGGAGGATGCCTTAGACAAGGTGCCGCACATGAGGCTGCTTAACAAGATAAGAGTCCATGGTATTTCAGGAAGATACTAGCAAGGATAGCGCATTGGCTGATTGGCAGAAGGCAAAGAGTGGGAATAAAGGATGTGCTGACATTGGAGAGGATTCAGAGGAGGTTCACGAGAATGATTCTGGAAATGGAAGACTTCTCACATGAGGAGCAATTGATGGCTGTGGGCCAGTACTGTATTTGCTTGATTTAGAAGAATAAGGGGGAAATCTCATTGAAACCAATCAAATGTTGAAGGAGTGGATGTGGAGAGGATATTTCCTATAGTAGGGATCTAGGTTCCGAGGGCACAGCCTCAGAATAAAGAGGTGTCCATTTAGAACAGAGATGAGGAGGAATTTCTTTAGCCAGAGGGTGGTGAATTGGTGGAATTCATTGCCACAGGTGGCTGTGGAGGCCAGGTCACTGGGTGTATGTAAGGCAGAGGTTGATAGATTCTTGATTAGCCAGGGTATGAAAGGTTATGGGGAGAATGCAGGAGAAGAGGATTGACAGGGAAATGGATCAGCCATGATGAAATGGCATAACAGATATAATGGACTGAAAGACCTAATTCTGCTCCTATGTCTTATGGTCTTATGGACTTGTGGACTGCCCCCCTGATACAGTGCTCTCAATCCGGTCCTTAAATTGGGAGCCCTTTATATTCCCAGAACCCTCTACAAATAGCCTTGAATCCCCTAGTTATCCAATATCAACTATATAGCGTTGGGTTAGATAGATAGATACTTTATTGATCCCAAAGGAAATTACAGTGTCATAGTAGCATTACAAGTGCACAGATACACAAATATTAGAAAAGAGGTAAGAAAGAATAAAAAATAAGTTACCTCAAACAATCTAACAGGAGGAGGTCATCACTTCCCTGGCTATAGATTGACTCATTATAGAGCCTAACGGCCGAGAGTAGAAATGACCTCACATAGTGCTCTTTGGAGCAGCACAGTTGTCTTAGTCGATTAATAAAAGTGCTCCTCTATTCAGCCAAGGTGGCATGCAGTGGGTGAGAAACAGACCATAAGATCCTAAGATGTCAGGGCAGAATTAGGCCTTTCAGCTCATAGAGTCTGCTCCGCCATTTTATCATGGCTGATTTATTATCTTTCTCAACCTCATTCTTCTCCCGTAACCTTAGACACCCTGACTAATTAAGAAAATATCAACCTCTGCTTTAAATATACTCAATGACTTGGCTTCCACAGCTGTCTGTGGCAATGAATTCCACAGATTCACCACCCTCTGGCTAAAGAAACTCCTCTTCATCTCTGTTTTAAAGGACGTCCTTCATTCTGAGGATGTGCCCTCTTGTACTAGACTCCCCCCACTACTGGAAACATCGTCACCATGTCCTCTATATCTTGGCCTTGCAATACTCCTAATGTTTCAATGAGATCCCCCGCCCCCCATTCTTCTGAACTCCATCAAGCACAGGCACAGAGCCATCAGTCCAAGGATCTTGAGTTTATCATCTTTTAGTCCACTCCTGATGTTGGGAGCTCGTTACATTCCCAGTCCCTAACCCACCATCGGACACACCTCCACATAAAGCCCAAGGAGGCAAGTTGGTGGTGTTGGTTTCAGAAGGGATTGAAGCTAGCATCAATCCATAGGGATGTCACTTCAGCACCCAGGTCTCACCTTTCACTGCCACCTCAGCAATACTCCTCCCTCCGTCCTTCATCTGGCAGAGGTAGACGCCGTCGTCATCCATGGTGATGTCCCTGATGGTGAGACGACGCAGTGTGCCCCACTGCTCAATGACGTACTTGGCGCTGGGCTGCAGCTGCCGGTCTTCAAGATACCAAGTGGCAGGGACGGACTCAGCGGGGACCTCACATTCCAGGACCGCCTGCTCCCTCTCCTTCACCTCAACGTCTTGCAGCTGGCTTCGAAACTTGATCCGGGGTTCTGGCGAGGAAGCAACCAGTAAGGGAGGTCAGAGCAACACACAAGATGCCAAAGGAACTCAGCAGGTCAGGCTGCAGCTACAGAGCGAGATAAACAATTGACATTTTGGACCAAGACCCTGCATCAGGATAGGAAAGGAAGGGGGAGTGAGCCAGAATAAAAAGGTGGGGTGAAGGAAAAGTACAAGTTGGCAGGTGATAGGTGAGACGAGGTGAGGGAGAAAGTGGCTAGCTGGTCAAGGGGGATGAAGTGAGAAGTTGGGAGGTGATAGATGGAAAAGGTAAAGGGCTAGAGATGAAGGAAACTGATAAGAGAGGAGAGCAGGCCTTGGGAGAAAGGGAAGGAGGAAGGGCACCAGAGGGATGAGAAGAAAAGGATAAGAGGGGAGCCAGCATGGGGAATGGAAGAGAGAGATGGAGGGAGGGGAAGAAATTACCATGACTTCCCCTCTGCCACTGGATTTATGAATGGACCATGAACCCATGAACACTACCTCACCATTCTTTGCTGTCTTGTACTAATTATATATATATACATCAACACTCCTTATTATAATTTGTAGTATATTTCATGTATTGCACTGTAGTGTTGCCACAAACAAAAAATTCACGACATATAGTATGTCAGTGATAATCAGCATCAGGTTTAATATCTCTGGCATTTGTCGTGAAGTTTGTTGTAACTGGGCTCAGCAGCAATGTCTGATAATAATACAGTTGCAAACGGCGCATGTCACTGTACGGCCCGATGTTTCGATGTACATGTGACAAGTAAAGCTCATCTTTAGATCTTTACCTTTGATATGGAGTAGGACTGAACTGAGAGTCTGACCCGCCGCATTGGAGGCTGCACAGGTGTAGAGTCCGCGGTCCCATTGCTTGCAGTAGAGCACCTTGAGGTTGAAGTAGCCCTCGCGGTCCTCGTAGAGCAGATGGCGCCGGTCGGGAGTGACAAGCCTTCCGTCCTTCCTCCACACAATCTCGGGCTTGGGCTTGCCCGTCACCAGACAGCGGAACTTAGCATGTTTGCCCTGGGACACGGCAAAGGCCCTGACCTTGGCGGGGTGTGGTTGGTCCCCCGCTCCGGCAGGGCCCCTCCCCAGGCCGGGCTCAGCCCTCCTCTCCTGGGGCCGGCCCCGATGCCTCCGCTCACGGTGGGGCCGATGCCCCTCCTGCCCCTCCCCGTTCTGGAGACCAGGGGTGCTTGGCTGGCGGGAGGACGAGCTGAGGGTGGGGGTAAGAGCTTCCGTGGCAGGGTCCACCAGGAGCACTGCAGCAGCCATTGCCTCCCCGTATGTGTTGGAGGCCCTGCAGAGGTAGACCCCTGCGTCGGGCGGGCGGGCACCGAAGAGCTTGAGGTGGTGCCACCCCTCGCCCTGGCCGCCTGCGCTGAAATGGGCGCTCTCAAAGATCTCGCTCAGCTTCTTCCCATCTTTCTCCCAACACACAGAGGGGGCGGGCTTCCCGGCCAGCTGCCCCATGAAGACCACGTCATCCCCCCGGCCCACCCGGGCCGAGCTTGGCCTGACTAGAAACACCGGCCGGTTCTCCGAGTCCCACTCCCCTTCCTCCACCCGGAGTGTGGCAGCGGCGTAGGTCTCGCCCACTGGGTTCTTTGCCTTGCAGATGTACTGGCCACTGTCCTCCAGAAGGGCCCGGCGGACCACCAGGTTGTACTCATCGCCCTCCTCCACAAAGTGGTAGCGGTCTGACGGAGAAATCCGTGTCTGGTCCCGCTCCCAGATCACTGTTGGCCGAGGGTCTCCCGCGATCTGGCACTTGAGGACCGCGTCTGCCCCGCTGGGCACGGTGAAGGTCCTGGGGTACGCCAAGAACCTCGGCGCCCCGCCGAACACATCCATGAGTGAGGTCTTCTCGTCCACTGTCTCTCCTGGGGTTTCACCTAAAACAAAGAACGTCCAACACTATTAACATTGGAAAGGATCATTCAGAGATGGAATCAGAGTGGGGCCACACTCCCTCTCAATAGATTCTTCATTAGTAAGGGCATCAAATGCTATGGGGAAAAGCAGGAGAGTGGAACTGAGAGGGATAATAAATCAGCCATGATAGAATGGCAGAGCAGACTTGATTGGCCAAGTAGCCTAATTATGCTCCTATACCTTATGCATCAGATTCTTTCCGCTAAGTCCGTAACATTCTTCAAGCAACCATTTAAACCAGTGAAATGTTGAGTGTGAGTCTTCAGACTCATGTACCACCTCCCCAGGGTAGGATGACAAAGTAGTGGTTTGTGTAACATTTACAATGCCATCGACCTGGGTTCAATTCCCACCACTGTCTGTAAGGAATTTTCACCCCATGACCATGCCGGTTTCCTCCAAGTGCTCCAGTTTCCTCCCACATTCCCAAGAATTGGGTTGTGAAGTTCGTAGGTTCATTGGACCTAAATGGCTTTTATTTTCTGCCTGCACTGTACTTTCTCTAAATTGTTCATTCAGCAGTGTTATTGTTTTACCTTGTTCTACCTCAATGCACCGTGTAATGATCTGATCTGTATGGAGAGCATGCAAGACGGGCTTTTCACTGTAGCTCGCTTTGAGCGTTATAAACCAATAACACTCACTGGTGACCAGTATATGGAATGAGACAGCAGAGGAAGTGGTTGAGGCAGGTGCATTAGCAACATTATTCAACATGTAGCTGGATAGGAAAGGCTTAGAGGGATAGGGGCCAAAAGAAGGAAAAAGGGATTAGCTCAGGGGGCAACCTAGTCAGCATTGATGAGTTGGGCCGAAGGGGCTGTTTCTGTGCTGGATAACTCTATAACAATTCTCCTTATTTTCACTAACACCCCTCATTAAAGTTCAAGGTTCAAAGTTCAAAGTACGTTTATTATCAGGGTATGTGTACATTATACAACCTTGAGATTCACTTCCTAAGAGACAGCTGCGGAACAAGGAAACACAAAGGAACCATTAAAAAGACCATCAAACACCCAAAGTGTGGAGAAAATAAACCATCAGGCAAACAAACACAAGCAAACAGCTTTCGGAACTGAAGTCCTCATTACTTACTGGTACCCCCATTACTCACCGATACCCTCCATTGCTCACTGTTACCCTTCATTATTCCCTGCTACTCTTGTTACCCCTTACCTAGGGATACTACTTTAATCCCTAATAACCCACCGTTAGATCTGATAGCCAACACTTCCCCATAGCTACACATTCTGATCCTCTACAATCCCCCTGCAATTCCCAGTTTGATATTACACACTCCATTACCCTCCCAGTCATTCCCAGCTGCCTGGTGAAACAACGATCAGGACATTAAGTTAATGCAGATTGTCTCACTTACCAGACAATAAACTGAGCGATCGCAGAGAGATCAGGGGCTTTTAGCTGCTGGTTTATCTGGTGCAGAAGTCTACCTTCAGCACTCCAAGCTGTTCCCTGTGGAAGATATTACACCCACTTCAGTCTCCTTGTACGTCAGTGGGCTCGGGGGTGGGGGGGGAGCTGCTGTGTGGACACCTCTTTCCCTCAACCGAGGCACCATCCGTCCTCCCGTTGACCCTCCTGCACCGTTTGCCCAGCTCATTTGCAGAGTTAATGCAGTTGCTCCTCTCTGCCCAAAAATACCTCCTGCCACTGTGACCTGACACCAGCGATAAGGGCTGGAATTGGGAGTGGGGGAGGGAGGGAGAGAGAGACCACATTCATTGACTGGTTATACTAAGAATAGAACGAGGTCCCGCAGGAATCCTGAAGATTTATCCGTACGGTTCCAGAGAATCTATATCAATCCCTCGGAGAGCAGGAGAATGATATGTGTCTGCGTTCAAGTACCATTAGAGAAGGAGCCTGCCATCACGACCCTTTCCCCCACACTCCCCCACGTTCCTCCAGACCCCTAGCATCCAACCCCCAATCTAACCCGCCGGTGGAACAAGGCAGATGGAATTAAAATGTAAACTTGTCCCGTTACTTGATCCCAAGCAGCTGAACTTCAGCGAGGAAGCAATATAACTGCATGCACCATGCTCCCTGGGATCTGCGGGAGATGGCTGGAGGGAGGGAGCGAGGAGAGTCGGAGACAGACAGAGACAAGCAGACAGAGAGGGGAGAAGGGAGAGGCAGAGGGAGAAAGGAAAAGTGAAAGAGTGAGGGGGAGAGAGGGGAAGAAAGGGAGGGAGAGAGTAAATGGAGAGAGAATGAGGGATGGAGAGGAGGAAAGGGAGAGAGAAGGAGGAGGAAGGGAAATGGGAGAGAGTTAGGGAGGGAGGAAAGGGGGGGTGGAGAGAGAGAGAGAGAGAGATTCATCCTTGGAGTATGTTCAAGCCCTTTACTGCCAAAATCCTGCTCACACTCGTCATGTGGAGAACAAGACTGCACACATGAATGCATAGCAGGATTCCACAATGAGCAGCTTGGTGGTGACCGGGTAATATGGAGGACACCAGATAGAGTTCAGTCCCACGCCCTCCCCCCTACTAGAGACCCACAATCAGCTGTCTGTACGGTACAGCTTTGGGATCTCCCAAAACATTAGATATTCCCTCACCTCCCCTCTGAGACCATAAGGCCCCGGAGCAGAGCTAGGCCACTCCTTATCCCTCCCAACCCCGTTCTCCAGCCTTCTCCCCAAATCCTTTGACACCCTTACTAATCAAGAGTAAGATTGTGCTGGTGAACCACAGTGACATTCTGTGGGCCACATAAAATGCTTCTAAATCCTGAAAACCTCTTGAGTGCATTCTCAGCGCAATCTGCAGCATACAATTTCCCTCTGAGCAATGTACTTTTAAATTGATTTAATGAACAACAGATTTCATGATTTTCTCAAGGACTTAACTCTCAAGCAAGCAGGTACAGCACCTTGAAGCAGACAAGGTTGATCACCATGGGTAGAAGCGAGGTGGGGAGGGAGGGGGGAGGAACTCCGAGCTAGGCTGAAACACAGAGGAATGAGACCCCTCACTGAAATGTTCCCACAACCTGTGGACTCACTTTCAAGAACTCCTGTTCTTGATATTCATTGCTTATTTATTTATTATTATTATTTCTTTCTTTTTGTATTTGCACAGTGTGTGGTCTTTTGCACGCTGGTTGAACGCCTACGTCGGTGCGGTCTTTCATTGATTCTATTATCGATTATTGAGTATGCCCACAAGAAACTGAACCTTAGGGCTGTATATAGTGACATATACGTATTTCGATAATAAATCTATTTTGAACTTTGAACCTATCAACCTTTGCTTTAAATATGCCCAATGAATTGGCCTCCAATTGTGAAATGAATTCCATAGATTCACCACCCTCTGGATAAAGAAATAGATAGATAGATGGACCTACTTTATTGGTCCCGAGGGAAATTGGGTTTCGTTACAGTTGCACCAACCAAGAATAGAGTATAAATATGGCAATATAAAACCATAAATAATTAAATAATAATATGTAAATTATGCCAGATGGAAATTCCTCCTGAGCTCGATTCGAAAAGGATGTCCTTGTATTCTGAGGCTGTGCCCTCTGATCTTAGGCTCCCCCACTATCCCCTATCCCTTCCATAGCCCCTGTATTGTGGCCTGTACGAGAGGAGCATGAGTCTCAGTTGCAATTATGAAGGTCATTGCTCTGGAATCTTCCTGTGCGCACTTGGCCATTCTTTCTGCTGCCAGTGGCGACTATTGTTTTACAGGGCCAACGATCAGCGTTTGGGTTTTTATTCTCACTATTGTCTGTAAGGCGGGAACCAGTGTTCCCTGTCTATACATTCTTCCCGCAACTGTGTGGGTTTCCTCGGGGTGCTCTGGTTTCCTCCCACATTCCAAAGACAACGCGGGTTAGGGTTAGTGCGTTGTGGGCCTGCTATGTTGGGCATGGCGGTACTTAAAGGCTCTCCCCAGCACAAACCCGGATTGAGTTTGTTGTTGACATAAACGAGACATTTCACTGTCTGATTTGATGTGCATGTGACAAATCAAACTAATCCTTAATGTTTACCATCTTTAATGTTTGAGTAAAAGTTTAGAGTCAGAGAGACAGCCCCTTTGGCCCATCTAGTCCATGCCAACCCGTCATTCTGCTTAGTCATAACAGGACCACAGCCCTTTATACCCTCCCATCCATGTTGTCATCCAAACTTCTCTTAAATGCTGAAATTGAACCCATGTCCATTCCTTTTACTGGCAGCTCATTCCACATGTGCGCTACCCTCTGTGTGAAGAAGTTTTCCCTCAGATTTCTCTTATAATAAAGATTTCTCTAACCATAAAGTTGGCAAAACTTGGGATGGCCCTGAGGAGGAGGAAGATGCCGAGGATGACGGCATCGTCCCTTCCCAAAATCACCACCCCTACCTGTCTCTCCATGGACCCGTCATGATGAGGAGGGTATCCGATTGCCGACGGCTCCCCCTGCTCCCCCTTACACCTCCCCCAGCCCCCTGCCCCCGGTTACTATCTTCCAAGGATAAAAGGAATAAATATCATCTTTATTCACCATAAACATTTACATGTATTAGGAATTTGCTGTGGTGTGCTGGTAAAGGCGCGACATGTAACGAAAAACAATATTCAACAACTATAAAGAATAAAGAGTTATATAGAAATCAAACTTAAAAGTACGAATATGGAATAAAATGTGCATACCAGCATGTATTTACAATGTAAACAGCATTATTAAAAAGTGTAAAGTGTTTACAGTCCAATGACTGAGGTAGTAGATGGGGGTGGGGGTGCTAACTAGAATGGTTGATCAGATTAATTGCCTTCATGAAGTTATTGTTTTAATAGCCCTATAGCACTTTCCAGAAGGGAATTTTTGGAATTTATATTTAGTTCCAGTCTTGAAGAAGGGCCTCAGCCTGAAACGTTGACTGCTCATTCATTCCCATGGATATTGTCTGACCTGCTGTGTTCCTCCAGCAGTTTGTGTGTGTTGCTTTATATTGATTCTGATTGTGATTTTTAAGATTATGTTCTTTATGCTTATTGTGTTTCTTATGCTCCATTGGATCCAGAGTAACAATTATTTCGCTCTCCTTTACACTTGTGTACGAAGAACGACAATAAACAATCTCGGATCTTGAAAAGACAGCTTGCTGGGCGGGTAGTGTCTGCAGTGCTTTCTCCTGCCCATTTCTCGCGTATTGGACACGCACAGGCCCTGCAGTGATGGTAGACTGCAGCCAGTGACCTTTGTCCTGACCTGAGAGTTCACTGTAGCCCCCGTGTATTGTGGGAGGATGCTACACCAAAACAAACCGTAATGGCTGATGTGAGATGCTCTCTACAATGGCAGTGTAGAATTGCACCAGTATTTCTGGGGCTGGAACTTTGCAGCCTCTGTATCACGAATGCCAGACATTCTGATTGACGCCACTGCTTGCGTGCAGAGACCTTAATCCTCTATTAATAAAGAGTCTTATCTTTAGCAGGCCAAGGACTTGTCACGATGTCAGTGCATTGGAAAGATCACCATGAATCTGGTGGCATTGTTCACCATCAAAGAAATTCCATGATAAAGCTCATTTTTAAAAGCTTCTCCGTGAGTTGAGGCCGTCACGGTCAAGGACGGCACAGAGGCATAGCCAGTAGTGTTGCTGTCTCACAGAAACAGTTCACTCCCCATGATAGTGGCGTACAAGATGATAAGAGGCATAGATCGAGTGGTGAGCCAGAGGGTTGTTCCCAGGGTGGAAATGACTAGTATGAGGGGATGCCACACTAGTGTAATGGTTAAGGGGGTGCTACTACAGCTCTGAGTGTTCAGGAGTTCAGAGTTCAATTTCAGTGCCCCTTGTAAGGAGGTTGTATGTTTTTTGCCGTGACTGTGTGCGTTATCTCGGGGTGCTCCAGTTTCCTCCTACTTTCCAAAGACATACCGTTTAGTAGTTTAACTGGACATTGTAAATAGTCCTGTGATTAAGCTAGTGTTAAGAAGATGCTCTGTATCTGTAAATACAGAGAAGGGAAAATCGGAAGTGTCAGTATTACAGTTGAACAAAGGGAACTATGGTGCTACGAGGGAGGAGCTGGCCAAAGTTCAATGGAACAATACCCTAGCAGGGATGACAGTGGAACAGCAACGGCAAGTGCTTCTGGGAATAATGCGGAAGGTGCAGGATCAGTTCATTCCAAAGAGGAAGAAAGATCCTAAGGGGAGTAAGAGGAGGCCATGGCTGACAAGGGAAGTAATGGACAGTATAAAAATAAAAGAGAAGAAATATAACGTAGCAAAGACGAGTGGGAAGCCCAAGGATTGGGAAACTTTTAAAGAGCAACAGAAGGTAACTAAAAAGGCAATACGCCGAGAAAAAATGAGGTACGAAGGTAAACTATCCAAGAATATAAAGGAGGATAGTAAAAGCTTCTTTAGGTATGTGAGAAGGAAAAAAATAGTTAGGACCAAAATTGGGCCCTTGAAGACAGAAACGGGTGAATTTATTATGGGGAACAAGGAAATGGCAGACGAGTTGAACAGGTACTTTGGATCTGTCTTCACAAACTATCTCCCAGATGTAATAGTGGCTAAAGGACTTAGGGTAATGGATGAATTGAAGGAAATTTATATTAGGCAGGAAATGGTGTTGGATAGACTGTTGGGTCTGAAGGCTGATAAGTCCCCGGGACCTGATGGTCTGCATCCCAGGGTACTTAAGGAGGTGGCTTTAGAAATCGTGGATGCATTGGTAATCATTTTCCAATGTTCTATAGATTCAGGATCAGTTCCTGTGGATTGGAGGGTGGCTAATGTTTCCCACTTTTCAAGAAAGGAGGGAGAGAGAAAACAGGGAATTATAGACCGGTTAGCCTGACATCAGTGGTGGGAGAGATGCTGGAGTCAATTATAAAAGATGAAATTACGACACATCTGGATAATAGTAACAGGATTGGTCCAAGTCAGCATGGATTTACGAAGGGGAAATCGTGCTTGACTAATCTTCTGGAATTTTTTGAGGATGTAACTGTGAAAATGGACAAGGGAGAGCCAGTGGATGTAGTGTACCTGGACTTTCAGAAAGCCTTTGATAAAGTCCCACATAGGAGATTAGCGGGCAAAATTAGGGCACTTGGTATTGGGGGCAGAGTACTGACATGGATTGAAAATTGGCTGGCTGACAGGAAACAAAGAGCAGGGATTAACGGGTCCTTTTCAGAATGGCAGGCAGTGACTAGTGGGGTACTGCAGGGTTCAGTGCTGGGACCACAGCTATTTACAATATACATTCATGATTTAGATGAAGGGATTAAAAGTAACATTAGCAAATTTGCAGATGAGATAAAGCTGGGTGGCAGTGTGAAATGTGAGGAGGATGTTATGAGAATGCAGGGTGACTTGGACAGGCTGGGTGAGTGGGCGGATGCATGGCAGATGCAGTTTAATGTGGATAAGTGTGAGGTTATCCACTTTGGTGGTAAAAGCAGGAAGGCAGACTATTATGTAAATGGAGCCAAGTTAGGAAAAGGGGAAGTACAACGAGATCTAGGTGTTCTTGTACATCAGTCACTGAAAGCAAGCATGCAGGTACAGCAGGCAGTGAAGAAAGCTAATGGCATGCTGGCCTTCATAACAAGGGGAATTGAGTATAGGAGCAAAGAGGTCCTTCTGCAGTTGTACAGGGACCTGGTGAGACCACACCTGGAATATTGTGTGCAGTCTTGGTCTCCAAATTTGAGGAAGGACATTCTTGCTATTGAGGGAGTGCAGCGTAGGTTCACAAGGTTAATTCCCGGTTTGGCAGGACTGTCATATGTTGAAAGATTGGAGCGACTGGATTTGTATACACTGGAATTTAGAAGGCTGAGAGGGGATCTGATTGAAACATATAAGATTATTAAGGGATTGGACACGCTGGAGGCAGGAAGCATGTTCCCGCTGATGGGTGAATCCAGAACCAGAGGCCACAGTTTAAGAATAAGGGGTAGGCCATTTAGAACATAATTGAGGAAAAAACATTTTCATCCAGAGAGTGGTGGATATGTGGAATGCTCTGCCCTAGAAGGCTATGGAGGCCAAGTCTCTGGATGCTTTCAAGAAAGAGATGGATAGAGCTCTTAAAGATAGCGGAATCAATGGCTGTGGGGAGAAGGCAGGAACTGGATACTGATTGTGGATGATCAGCCATGCTCACAGCGAATGGCGGTGCTGTCTTGAAGGGCTGAATGGCCTAGTCCTGCACCTATTGTCTATTGTCTATAAATTAATTAATTAATTAAATAATTTTAAGGTGATTAGAGGAAAATACAGGGTGATATCAGAGGTAGATTTTTTTTACATGGAGAGTGATGGATGCTTGGAACGTGCTGCCAGGGGTGGTGGTAGAGGCAGATTGATACCTTAGGTTCATTTAAGCAACTCTATTTATTTAGAGATACGGTACAGAACAGCTCTTTCAGCCCAAAGAGCTGCATTGCCCTGCAACCTGTCTAACACTCCCTAATCACAGGGGAGATAGAGGCAGTCATATAGGCACATGGATAATAGAAAAATGGAGGGCAATGGGAGAGTGAAGGGTTCGATTTATCATAAAGGTCGGCAGAACACCGTGGGCCGAATGGCCTGTACTGTTCTATATTCCGGTGCTGTCTGCGTGGAGTTTGCATCTCTCCCTGTCACTGCTCTGGTTTTCTCCCACATCCCGATGACTTGCCGGATCAGTGGGTTGACTGGCCTTAGTGTGTGGCTGAGGGGTCGTCAATGGGAATTTGAAGAGAAAAAATTTGCGCTGTTTAATTAATGCACTAACTCTAATTATTGCGCCAAAATTATGCTAATTACACTAATATGCCTAGCAGGTGTTCTGTTATAGATCCATCATCATCCAGACCATGTCTTCTTCTCACAGCTGGAGGTACAGCAGTCTGGAGTCTCACACCACCGGGTTCAGGGACAGCTACTTCCCTTCAACCATTCGGTTCCTGAGCCACCCAGCACAACCACTGCCTCTCTGTAACAACACTATCACCACTTCAAATACTTTGCACTGGTCTTTTGCTCTAATTGTGTTCTTTTTTTTAGTTAATTGGTGTATGTTATGGGTAATTTATATTTCTCTTGTGAATATTGCTAATCTGATGCTGTATGCCAGTAATGCTGCTGTGGATAAGTTTTTCATTGCAGACGCGTTCTTGGGCAGATGACAAACTCAGCTTGGACTCTGAAGGACTGGGCAAGTGGAAATCCACGTAAAATTCATTATCAAAGTATGTTATCATATACTATCTGGAGATTAACTTTCCTGCAAACATATAGAGGAAAATAGAGATGTTCGATAGAATTTCTGAAAAATGATACAAAAACAAACTCTAATAAACAAACAATGTTTTTGAAACAATTATGCAATTAAAAAATATAAATAATGTGGAGACCATGAGTTGTAGAGTCCTTGAAAGTGAGTCTGTGGGTTGTGGAATCAGTTCAGTGTTGTGGTGAGTGAAGTTATCCATGATGGTTGAGGGGTAGTAACTGTTCCTGAACCTGGAGGTGTGGGACCTAAGGCTCCTGTACCTCCTGCCTGATGATTGGGGCGAGAAGAGAGCATGGCCTGGATGGCGGGGGTACGTGCTGATGGATGCTCCTTTCTGGCGGCAGTGCTCCATGTAAATGTTCTCAATGGTGAGGAGGGCTTTCCTCGTGTTGGGCTAAGCTGTATCCATCACTTTCTGAAAACTTTTACGCTCCTCAGTACTTGGCCAACAACATCCCACTGGAAGA
Source organism: Mobula birostris (assembly GCF_030028105.1). NCBI lineage: Eukaryota > Metazoa > Chordata > Chondrichthyes > Myliobatiformes > Myliobatidae > Mobula > Mobula birostris. The sequence continues at coordinate 113,363,977 of NC_092375.1, read as the reverse complement.
CACAAGAGCCTGCAGATGCAGAAATCTGGAATAATAGAAATGCTGGAGGAAATCAGTTTGTTGCTGGCCCACTGCTTTTAGCGCTGATACCAACTATCTAGAACATTAAGCAGTAGAGTCCCTTCTGCCCACAATAGTGTGCCAGCATTTTAACTTACTCCAAGACCAATCTCACCCTTCCCTCCCACATTGCCTTACATTTTTCTTTCATCCTTGTGCCTTTCCAAGAGTCTCTTAAATGCCTCTAGTGCATCTGCTTCTACTGCCACTCGGCAGTGCACTCCACACATCCACAACCAAGTGTAAAGAGCTTTCTTTTGACATCCGCCCCCCCCCCCCCCATGCTTACCTCCAATCACCTTAAAATTGTGCCCCTTGTATTAGTCATTTCCGCCCTGGAAAATAGTCTTTGACTGTCCACTCAATCTATGCCTCTATCGTCACTTTTTGAGTGCCTCAGTCCCAGGGAGACACCAGACTGAGCAGAGGGAGAGAGAGTTTAAAAGAAGCGAGTGGGGGCTGTCAGCACTTTTGTACAACACAGTTCCCGAGGGGACATTGAAATGCGCATAACCAGGCACTTAGCAGGGGCTAATAAAAAAGAAGTTAGGTTTAAACATAGCAGCCATTGTGTTCGTGGGCCAGTGTTACAGTGGGGAGTTGAGGCTTCAGCTCATCGAGGAGAGGCGAAGGCCATAGGTTGTCTTTTAAAAATTATCTATTCCTTATTTCCTTCTTATTGCACATTTGGAGCAGTGGGGATACCAGATAGGAATGCTTCTCTTGTGGTACGTGGAAAGGCAGGGTCCCTGACAACCACAACTGCAAGAGGGTTCTAACAGACTGTGTTAAGGAGCTGAACCTGGAACTGAATGAACGCTGGATCATTTGCAAAGCTGAGGGATTGGCAGGCAGGATAAGCAGAGAGGTAGTTACACCCAAGATGCAGGAAACAGGTAGCTGGGTGACCGTCAGGAAGGGGAAAGGGAATAGGCAGCCATTGCAGAGTACCCCTGTGGCCATTCCCCTTAACAACAATTATACTGCTTCGGACACTGTTGGATGGGGTGTGGGGAATGACCTAGTAGAGGAAAGCTACGGCAGTCAGGTCTCTGGCTATGTGGGAAAGGGAGAAAAGAGGCTAACCGACATAATAGGGGATTTGTTGGCTAGGGAAACAGAAAGGAGGTTCTGTGAACAAGAATGAGGTTACTGATTGGCTTGTTGCCTGCCGGATGAGTCCCCAGCATTCTTAAGTGGCAGAGTGAGCAGCCAGAGATGGGTACCAATGACATGGGTGGGATGAGCAATGACATCCTACAAAATGAGTTCCAGGTTGAACATGCTAAGTTAAGGAACAGGACCTCCAGGTTTGTGATCTCAGGATTGCTACCTGTGCCACGTGCTCATGAGGCCAGAAATAAGAAGGTCATACACTTTAGTACTTGGCTAAGGAATTGGTGCAGGAGGGAGGGATTCTGATATTTGGATCATTAGGTTGCTTCAGGGAAGGTGGAACCTCTACCGAAGGGACAGTACTAGTACTAATACCCCAGTGAGAAAGTTTGCTAGAGTAAGGACCAATGAATTTAGGGCATAGATCAGCATATGCAAAATTCATTATTCTTTGAAAGTGGCATCACAAATAGATAGGGTTGTAAAAAAAACTTCTGGCATATTGGCTTTCACAAATTAATATATTGAGTACAGGAGATGGGATGTTACGTTGAAATTGTAGAAGACGTTGATGAGGCCTATTAGAGTATTGTGTGCAGTTTTGGTCACCTACCTACGGGACAGATGTAAGTAAGATTGAAACAGTACAGAGAAAATTTATAAGGATGTTGCCGGGACTTGAGCATCTGAGTTAGAGGGATAGGTTGAATAGGTTAGACTTTATTCGCTAGAACATAGACAACTGAGGGGAGATTTAATAGAGGTATACAAAATTATGAGGAATATAGATAGGGTAAATGCAGGCAGGCTTTTCCACTGAGGTGGGGTGAGACTACAACTGGAGGTCATGGGTTAAGGGTGAAAGGTGAAATGTTTATGGGTAACATGAGGGAAGCTTTTTCACTCAGAGTGTGGTAAGAGTGTGGAATGATCTGCCAGCGCAGGTAGTGGATTTCAACATTTGAGAGAAATTTGGATTGGTACGTGGATGGGAGAGATATAAAGGGCTATGGTCCGCGTGCAGGTCAATGGGACTAGGCAGATTAGCGGTTCTGCACAGAGTAGACGGGTCAAAGGGTCTGTTTTGTGCTGTAGTTTTCCAAAACTCATTCTTCTTCACTCCAAAGAGGAAAGTCCTAGCTTGCTCAACCTATTTTCATATGACATGCTCTCCAATTCAAGCAGCATCCTGGTTAATCTCTTCTGCCCCCTTTCTAAAGCTTCCAAATCCTTCCTACAATGAGGTGAGCAGGAAGCAGTATCTCTTGAATTCAGCCCCCCAAATGATGAAGGCCAACATACCATACACCTTCTTAACCACCCTATCAGCTTACATAGCAACTTTGAGGGGTCTATGGACATGGACCCCCAGGTCCCCCTATTCCTCCACACTGCTAAGAATCCTGACATTGACCTTGTATTCTGCCTTCAGGTTCACCTTTCAAAGTGAATCAGTTTATACTTTTCTAGAATGAACGCCATCTCTCATCTCTCAGCCCAGGTCTGCGTCCTGTCAACGTCTTGCTGTAACCTAAGACAATTTTCTACGCTGTCCGTAATATCATCGATCTTCATAGCACCTGCAAATTTACTCACCTACTCCTCTAATTCCTCAGCCAAATCGTCTTGAAAAATCAAAAAGACTGATGAAGGGTCTCAACCTGAACTGTCAGCTGTTCATTTCCCTCCATGGATGCCGCCTGACTTGACCTGCTGAGTTCCTCCAGTAATGTTCGAGAGTTCCACATCTTCAGTCTCTCATGTGTCTAGAGAAAGCGCAGTGCAGGTAAACAATAAGGTGCCAGGTCATAACAGGGCCGATTGTTAGACCTCCTGTACCTAATAAAATGGCCACTGAGTGTATCTTCACGGTTTTCTGCTGCTGTAGCCCATCCACTTCAAGTTTCAATGTGTTGTGTGTCAGAGATGCTCTTCTGCACACCACTGTAGTAACATGTGGCTATTTAAAGCATTGTTGCCTTCCTGTAAGCTTGAGCCAGTCTGGCCATTCTCCTCTGACATCTCTCATTAACAAGATGTTTTTGCCCACACAACTGCTGCTCACGAGGTTTTTCTTTTTGTTTCTTGTGCTATTCTCTGTAAAATCTAGAGACTCTTGTGCGTGAAAATCCCAGGTCATCAGCAGTTCCTGAGATTCTCAAACCTCCACATCCGGCACCAACAATCACTCCCCAGTCAAAGTCACTTAGATCACATTTCTTCCCCATTCTGATGTTTGGTCCAAACAACAACTGAACCTCTTGACTATGTCTGCGTGCTTTTATGCATCGAGTTGCTGCCTCATGACTGGCTGGTTATATATTAACGAGCATTAACGAACACACGTACAGGTGTACCTAGTAAAGGGGCCACTGAGTGTACATACAGTAACTAGGGGTTTACAAAACTTTTAATGATTTCAAATTAAAATATGCTTACTATTATCTACAAAACATTCAGTTCCTGAGGGAGGGGCCAACCGTTCCCAGATCTCCCCCACTGTAACCATAGACACAACATGCTCCTTCTCTAAGGACACCCAGGCAACGCAGTAACCCCGGGAAAGGGGCGGACAGTCAGCTCAGGCACAGCCCTCAACGGACTTTTGACTGGACCTATGAATGGCCATCTTGTCCAGGCCCAGGAACAAGCCTGTCAGGAGAACCCCAAGTAACCAGTGCCCTCCGTACTGGATGACTGTAGATCAGGAGCACAGGGCTGATGCAGCCAAAACTTGAGAAGCCCGTTCAGATACTCACCAAGGGCTGCATCCTCTCACACACCAAATAGACATTGAAAATTCAAGGTTCAACGTTCAACATTGTTTAATGTCATTTCCAGTACACAAGTGTAAAGGACAACAAAATAATTGTTACTTCATATCTGATGCAGCACAAACAAAACACACAATCAGATAAAGAACACAATAATAATAATAATAATAAGCACAATAAATATAAATGAATAGATTGATTGTAGTGATGGTCAGCACAGAGTACATAAGATGACTCTGACAGGAAATGATAAGATAGTGGTGGTAGGTGGTGTAGAGGTGTGGGTTAGTGGGTGGAGGTGTTGATCAGCCTTACTGCTTGGGGTAAGTAGCTGTTTTTGAGTCTGGTGGTCCTGGTGTCGATGCTACATAGCCTCCTCCCTGACGGGAGTGGGACAAACAGTCCATGAGCAGGGTGAGTGGGACCCTTTATGATGTTACTGGCCCTTTTCCTGTGCCTTTCTGTGTATATATGTCCTTGATGGCAGGTAGGCTGGTGCCGGTGAGCTTTGGGCGTTTTTGCCTGGCGCCTTCCTGTTTGCCGCAGGGCGGTTTCCGCACCATGCAGCGATGCAGCTTGCTACGATGCTCCCTACTGCGCAGCTGTAGAACGACATGAGTATAGACATGCATTGTTCAGCTCTCTTCAGATACGAGAGACACTGGTGAGCTTCCCGGATTGTGTAGGATGTGTGCTGCAACCATGAGACTTTGTGGGAGATGAGCACTCCCAGGAGTTTGAAACTCGCATTTTCCACTGCTATGCCGCCGATGTAAAGTGGATGTGAGTGGTACAAGTTCTGAAATTAATAACCATCTCCTTTATATTGTCCTTTACATGATATACCTTCTCCTCTCCAGCCACAGAAAGGACTGGTGTTTCCACGTAGAGCAAGTTGCCTGAGGGATGGCAGAGGTGACTAGGAGATGTGTCATGGCCACCAGCTCAGTTCCAACAGTCAAAACACGACATTCCAGAGAGAGTTCTCTGCCTTCTCAGCTGAGATAAGGTTTGTGTAGACAGACAGCTACGTCACTGCCACCAGGAACAACCCTGGAGGATGTGCCCAAAGTCGACAGTGTTTCACAAACTTTTGATAGCGGCTGCTCTTGACGCTAGGATCAGGGAGTGACGAGAGTCAGGAAGAAAGGTGAAAGAACAGTCTACCAGCTCGCTCTTCTCTGTGAAGGCTACAGTGACTGAGGACATGCCTGGGGGGCTCAAGGAATCCTGAGGTCAAAACCAGAGGATATTTCTGCTGCTCTCTGTTTCTCCTCTCAAGCCTGCTCCCTCAGATTTCTCTGTGTAACTGGGCCTCTGCGTCTGTCTGGTCTGGTTGTACATTCACCTCCTCTGCTGCTTGTTCATATTTCTCCTCCTGAACCGCTGTGGCTTCTTTCCCCTCCTTTTTCTCTCGGCAGTCCTGGTGTCCCTTGTTTGCCCTCTTCCTCGTGGCCCCTCCTCCCTCTCTCCCCAATACCCGGCTCTCTGCCTCTCCCTCACTGTTCAGAATTCCCTGGTTCTTGTTCTCTCCCCAGTCTCTCCCTTTTGTTTCCTACTCTCACTCACTCCCTGCATCTCCCTGCACTCACCCTCTCTCTGATCCCTTCTCTCTCTCTCTGTGCAGTCTCATTCCCTGTTCCCCTCTCCCAGTCTCACTCCCTCTATCTCCCCTAGCTCTTGACTAACTCCCTCTCTAATCCCTGTCCTCTGTCCAGTTGCAAGCCCTCCTGTCTCTCTCCTCCATTTCCCATTCTTCACTCACTCCCTCTATCTCTCCAGCCTCTCTTGTCTCACTCCCTCTCTCATCTCCACTCTCTCCCCAGTCTTGTCCCTGTTTCTCACTCGATACTCCCTCCATCTCCCCAACATCTCCAATCCCACTCCCTCTGTATCTGCATTCTATTTGTTGTATCACCCCTTTTCCCCCTTCTCCTGTCTCTCTCCCTCTCTGATCCTCACTCTCTCCCAGTCTCACCCCTTCTGATTCCCATTCTCTCTCCCTCTCTCTCATTTCATTCTGTATCTCTCTCTCTCTCCCCAGTCTTACTCTATTTCCACTCTTTCATCTTTCTTTCCCAATTCCAGACCACCTCCTCCTCTCAATCTCTTTGTCTCATTTCCTGTCCTGCCGTCGACCCTTTTTCCTTCCCTTCTCCCTCAATTACTGTCTCTGTACCCTCTTTCTCCCTGCCTGTACCCTCGCTGTAAATATCTTGCACTGAATCTCTAAATCCCTCAATAGCTAACACTTTATTTCTGCGTACACCACCATATTGCCTCCTAACTGCCTCTTTCTCTCCATCTCTCTGTATACATATCATCCTTTCTCTTTAGATCTTGGTGTCTCACACTCGCACTCTCTGCCCCAATGTATTCACCGCTCTATGTATCAAGGCTTCCTGCCGCCTCTCTGCCCCCACTGCTGCTGCTGCTCCTCCTGTTCCAGGTTCCAGGGCTGGGGGGCAGCTGCTCCACGCAAAGCCTCAGTCAGGACGCAGTTCTTGCAAAGGTGCGGGACAAAATTCTTCAGAGCCTGGGCTTGGCCGAAGCACCACGGACCTGTAACCAAACTAGAATGGATACACCAAAACCCTTCAGCCATCCAGGGCTGGAACGACACCTGAACCAATGGGCTACCCACCAAAAGCCCAACAAGGACGATGACACGTCGCAGGTCATTTCCTTCCCTATTACAAGTAAGCTTTAATTGTTACTTATTGAAATATATCTCAGATCCTGCAGTATATTTACAAATCAGTAAATTAGTAGATTTGTTTATTGGGGTTAATTACTATAACCTCCATAGTTATATATTTTATTTCTCTCTCTCTCTACATACATATATATATATATATATACACACACACATACACACATATAATTACATATATATAATTTTTATATACTTTATTGGTGTTTCTTCCAGAATCCAAAGACAGACCGGTTAGGAGGTTAATTAGTCATTGAAAATTGTTCTGTTATTAGGCTAGGGTTAAACAGGTGGGTTGCTGAGTAGCACAACTCGATGGGCCGAAGGGCCTGTTCTGCTCTGTACCTCTGAATAAATAACTAAAGTTTACAACGACAGTGTGAAAGAGGACTAGTGAGATAGTGTTCATGGGCCATTCAGCAATCTGCTTCCAGCACTTTTCAATTACACTGGTGCCTATGAAGAACATGGTAGCTGCCTCAGTGACTATCATCCAGTGGTACTTCATCCTTGAAGCGTTTTGAGAGGTTGGTGATGAAACATATCAACTCCTGCCTGAGAAGTGACTTGGATCTACTCCAATTTGCCTACTGGCACAACAGGTCCACAGCAGACGTTATTTAATTGCTTCTTCACTCAACTCTGGAACAACTGGACAGCAAAGGTGCCTGCATCAGGATGCTCTTCATCCACTATAGCTCCGTATTCAATACTATCATCCTCTCAAAACCAATCAATAAGCTTCAAGACCTGGGCCTCCCTACCAGCTTGCAATTGGATCCTGGATTTCCTCACTTGTGGACTCCAGGCAGTTTGGATTTGCAACAACATCTCCTCCACAATCTCCATCAGCACGGGTGCACCACAAGGCTGTATGCTGAGCCCCCTGCTCCACTTATGATTGTGAGGCCAAGCTCAGCTCCAGTGCCATATTTAAGTTTGCTGCTGATACCACTGTTGTTGGTTGAATCTAAGGTGGTGATGAATCAGCATACAAGAGGGAGACTGAAAACCTGAGTGAGCGGTGCCATAACAACAACTACTCACTCAATGTCAACAAGACCAAGGAACTGATTATTGACTTCAGGAGGAAGAAATCAGAGCCAGTCCTTACCTGGGTGATGCACTATCAATAACTCCAAAAGACTGGAAGTAGAGTAAATACTGAAAGGCTTTTATTAGCAGTAAAATGTGACCTCCACCATGCTGAGTATCTGCCCCTGGACTGAGAGGGGTAGTAATGGCGCAATCGCCTTTGTTCAGGAGTCTGTGGGAGGAGCCACAGGGGCAGTCAGCAGAGGGGCCTGTCCAGACAAGTAACCCAGTTACAACATATATATATATGGTTTACCACACTGGGGATCAAAGGTGCAGAGGATCAGCAACTTTGAATTCCTCAGTATTATCATTTTAGAAGATCTGCCCAGGGTTAAGCACATAAGAGCTTGAAAAGCAGTCAATTGAAGTTCGGAGGTGAAAAGTAAAAGAGTCTCCACCCAGGTCCAGGAGAGAGCTTTACAAATCAGTGCTTCATCGCCATTTTTTTTCAGAGCTTGAACAGCAGCCAATCAGAGTTCAGGATTCTTTAGCAAGGTCAAATAAGAATGAGGTCGGGCAGTAATAATGGCTCCAGGGACTGTGTTTTGTTCTGTGTGTGAGATGTGGGAATTCTGGGCAAGCTCCAGCCTCAGGGATAACCACATCTACACCAGGTGCACCAAACTGCAGCTCCTCAGGGAATGTGTTAAGGAACTGGAGCTGCAGCTCAGTGACCTTCACCTTATACAGGATAATGAGTAGGTGACAGATGGGAGCTACAGGGAGGCAGTCACCCCTAGGTTGCAGTGGGCAGGTTAGTGGGTGACTGCCCAGAGAGGGGAGGGAAATGGGCAGCAGTACAGAGTACCCATGTGGCCATTCCTCACAATAACAAGCACACTGTTTCGGATACTGTTTGGGGGTGGGGGTATGACATACCGGGGGGAGCGGCAGCAATCGGGTCTCTGGCATTGAGTCTGGCACCATGGCTCTGAAGGGAAGGGCCAGAGGAGGACTGCAGTAGTGATAGGAGATTCCATAGTTAGAAGAGTAGATAGGATAGTCTGTGGACGTGACAGAGAGAGACACAGATGGCATGTTGCCTCCCTGGTGCCAGGGTCAGGGACGTCACAGATCATGGCCATGGCATTCTAAAGGGGTGGGTGAGCAGCCGGGTGTCTTGGTACATATGGGCACCAATGAGATAGGAAGGAAAAGAGTGGAGGTCCTAAGGAGAGAATTTAGAGAGTTAGGTAGAAAGCTGAACAGCAGGGTAGTAATCTCTGCATTGCTAACAGTGTCATGCACCAGTGAGGGTAAGAATAGGATCATTTGGCAGATGAATCTGTGAACTGGTGCAGGGGGCAGGGGTTCAAGTTGCCTGGATCACTAGGATCTCTTCTGGGGAAGGTCTGACCTGAATGAAAAGGACAAGCTACACCTGAACCCAAGGGGGACCAGTATCCTTTGCTAGAGCTGCTCGGGAGGGTTTAGACTAATTTGGCAAGGGGATGGAAATCTGAGTGATAGGGCTGAGGATGGGGATGTCGGTTTACAAGTGGAGGCAGTGTGTAGTGAGACTGTCAGGGAGGACAGGCAGATGGTAAGGAAATTGGCAGTCAGTGAGATGGGTTACAGTGTAAAAGGAGGACAAAATTGAAAAGGGTGATGGATACAGGTCTGAATGCATGCAGCATACAGAATAAGGTAGGTGATCTTATACTGCAGTTACAGATTGGCAGGTATTATGTTGTGGGTATCACTGAGTCATGGCTGAAAGATGATTGTTGTTGGGAGCTCAATATCCAAGGATACACACTCTATCGAAAGAACAGGCAGGTAGGCAGAGGGGGTGGGGTGGCTCTGCAGGTAAAAAATGAAACCAAGTCTTTAGAAAGAGGTGACATGGGATCAGAAGAGGTAGACTCCTTGTGGGTAGAGTTAAGAAATTGCAAGGGTAAGAAGACCCTGATGGGAATTATTTACAGGCCTCTGAATAGTAGCCAGGATGTGCTGTACAAATTATAATGGGAGATAGAAAAAGCATATAAAACATATCACAGAGACAAAGTTACTTTAGTCATGAGGGATTTCAATATGCAGGTAAATTGGGAAAATCAAGTTTATAGTGGATTTCAAGAGAGAGAGAATTTGTGGAACGCCTCCAAGATGGCTTTAGGAGCAGCTTGCGGTTGAGTCTCACAGTGGCACTTCCTTCCACAGTGATGAAGTGTTTTGAGAGGCTGGTGTTGAAGCAGACCAGCTCCTGTCCTGGGTGGTGACTTGGATCTGCTCCAGTTCACCTACCAAAGCAACAAGTCTACAGCAGATGCTATCTTGTCGGCTCTTCACACAACTCTGTACAGCAGAGGTGCACACATCAGGAAGCCTTTTATCGATTACAGCTCAGCATTTAACACCATCATTCCCCCAAAACTTATCAGTAAACTCCAAGACCTGGGCCTCAGTACCCCTTGTTCAACTGGATCCTGGATTTCCTCACGTGTCGACCCCAGTCGGTTGAGGTCAGATACACGGATACACCACAGAAATGTATACTTAGCCCCCTGCTCTACTCACTTTACACCTCTGACTGTGTGGCTCAGTCCAGCTCCAACCAGATACAAGTTTGCTAATGACACCACTGTTGTGGGCTGTATCAAAGGAGGTGATGAATCAATATACAGGAGGTGAGATTGAAAACTTGGCTCAGTGGTGTCATAACAACAACCTCTCACTCAATGTCAATAAAACCAAGGAACTGATAGTAGACTTCAGGAGAAAAAACCCAGAGGTCCATGAGCCAGTTCTCATCAGAGGATCAGAGGTGGAGAGGGTCAGTAACTTTAAATTCCTGGGTGTCACTGTCTCAGAGGACCTGTCCCAGACCCATCATATAAATATAATTGTGAAAAAAGAACAACAGCACCTCTACTTCCTCAGGAGTCTGTGGAAGTTCAGCATGTCATCAAAAACCTTGGCAAAGTGCTATAGATGTGTGGTGGAAAGTGTGCTGGCTGACTGGCTGCATTATGGCCTAGTACGGGAACACCAATGCCTTGGAATGGAAAATCCTACAGAAGCTAGTGGATTCAGCCCAGTACGTCACGGGTAAAACCCTCCAAATCATTGAGCACATCTACGTGAAACAATGTCATTATCAAAGATCCTCACCACCCAGGCCATGCTCTTTTCTCAATGCTGCCATCAGGTAGAAGATATAGGTGCCTCAGGACTGTGTAATCTGTGGAATTCTTTGCCACACGTGGCTGTGGAGTCCAGGTCACTGGGTGCAGTTAAGGTTGATAGGCTTTTGATTAGTCAGGGCGTGAGTGGTAAACCATATATATATATGTTGTAACTGGGTTCCCTGTCTGGACAGGCCCCTCTGCTGACTGCCCCTGTGGCTCCTCCCACAGACCCCTGAATAAAGGCGATTGGGCCACTGCTCCTCCTCTCAGTCCAGGGGCAGACAACACTCAGCATGCTGGAGGTCACATTTTACTGCTAATAAAAGCCTTTCAGTACTTACTCTACTTCCAGTCTTTTGGAGTTATTGATGGTGCATCAGCGTGAAAGGTTATGGGGAGAAGGCAGGAGAATAGGATTAAGAGGGAAATGAATCAGCCATAATGAAATAGTGGAGTAGACTCGATGGGCCTAATTCTGCTCCTAGGTTATGGTCTTATTAAGAAGAAAGCAGAGCAGCACCTCTACCTCCTTAGGAGTTTGCAGAGATTTGGCATGTCATCTAAAACTTTGACAAACTTCTATAGATGTGTAGTGGAGAGTATACTAACTGGCTGCATCACAGCCTGGTATGGAAACACCAATGCCCTTAAATGGAACATCCTATAAAAGTAGTGGATATGGCCCAGGCCATCGCAGGCAAAGCCCTCCCCACCATTGAGCACATCTACGTGAAGCGCTGTCACAGGAAAGCAGCATCCGTCACCAATGACCCCCACCATCCGAGTCATGCTCTCTTGTCACTGCTGCCATCGGGAAAAAGGTGCAGAAGCCTCAGGACCCACATCATCAGCTTCAGGAACAGTTGTTACTCATCATCTTTCAGCATCTTGAACCAAAGGGGATAACTTCACTCAACTTCACTTCCCACAACCCATGGACTCACTTACGTGGATACTTTATCTCACGTTTTTGATACTTATTGGGTTTTTTTCTTTTGTATTTGCACATTGGTTGTTTGTCCATCCTGTTGCATGTAGTCTTTCATTGATTCTATTGTGTTTCTTGTAAATACTGTTTAAATAAATGAATCTCAGGGTTTTTATATGGTGATGTATATGTATTTTGATAATAAATTTATTTTGAACTTTGAAGCTGTTACTAATTTGTTGATCACAATGATTCAGAAACAGATTCTTCCCATCAATCAAGAATTCAGGATCAAGAACAGAGGTGGGGGCAGGATGTGCTCTGATTTTCAAAATAAGGGCACCAGTTTTTATTGTGGGTAGTGTGAAAGGTTGGTGTAGGTTGCAATGGGTCATTGACAGGATGCAGAGCTGGGCTGAGAAATGACAGATGAAGTTCAACCCAGAGAAGTGTGAAGTGATTCACTTTGGAAAGTCAAACCTGAAGGAAGAGTACAGGGTTAATGGCAGGATTCTTGTCAGTGCAGAGGGACAGAGGGTTTTTAGGGTCCACGTCCATAGACACTTGGAAGTTGCCACACAACTTGATTAGTTGGTTAAGAAGCTGTATGGTGTGTTGGCCTTCATTAGTTGGGGATTGAGTTCATGAACCACAATGTAATGCAGCTCTTTTAAAACTTTAGTTAGATCCCACTTGAAGTTTTGTTTTCAGATTTGGCCACCTCATTATAGGAAGGATGTAGAAGCTTTAGAGAGGATGCAGAGAAGATTTATGAGGATGCTGCCTGGATTGGGCGGCAGGATAAATAGGGCTTTTCTTTTTGGAGCAAAGGAGAATGAAAGGTGATTTGAGAGAGGTGTACAAGCAGTTAAGAGTCAAAGTTCAAGTGAACAGAGATTCTGAAGATGCTGGAAATCCAGAGCAACATATGCAAAATGCGACCTTTGCCTTGACCCGAAATGACGGCTGTTTATTCCCCTCCATTGATGCTGCCTGGACTTCTGAGTTCCTCCAGCACTTTGTGGGGGGATGCCAAAGATAGGTTTCTCATATCGGGAGTGGTGGGTGCATGGAACCCGCTTGCTGGGGATGGTAGTAGAGGTACTCAGTCAAGTCTCCCCTCCCCTCAGCTCCAGGGAGAATATTACGAGTTTGTCCATCCTTTCCTTTAGCTCATACCCTCTAATCCAGACAGTATCCTGGTAAGCCTCTTCTACATCCTCTCCACTGTTCCCACATCCTTCCTGTAATGGGGTGGACCAGAACTGCACGCATTACTCCAAGTGCGGTCTGACTGAAGTTTTATACAGCTGCAGGATGACTTGCTTACTCGTATACTCAGTGGCCCCCGACTGATGAAGGCAAATGTGCCATACTGACGTATCTGCCTCTACCATTGCCCCAGCAACACGTTCAATACACTCATCCCTCTGTTTAAAGAACCTACCTCTAACATATCCGCATACTTCCCTCCGAACACCTTAAAAATACACCCCTTTCTGCCCTGGGAAAACACCTCCGGCTGTCCACCATATCATCTCTTATCACCTTGTACAGCTCACCACAGACAAGTGCTGGGTCTAGACTGACACCCGGTGGAAAACAGAGGGACTGTGGTCTGGATCATCTATGAAACAGAGGCAGGCACAAGAGACTTCAGATGCTGGAATCTGCAGCAACAAACAGTCTGCTGGAGGAACTCTGCAGGTCCGGCAGCATCTGTGGCAGGAAAAGGAATTGTTTTATTTCAAGCCCCTGCACCAGGAGTTGAATATGTTGGGTCAAAATTCAAAATATCAACAATTCCTTCCCCTACCCCACTCCCCCCCCACAGATGCTGCTCAACCTTGCTGAGTTCCTGAGATTGCTTTCTTTGAGTTCCCTTATCCTTTTTGAGTGTTTTAAAAGATGCAGAGGCACAATCCATCCACTGGGGAGCTCTCCTTAAAATTAACTTGAAACAAAGGAGCAGAATTGGGCCATTCAGACTCTCAAATCTACTCCAGCATTTGATCATAGCTGATTTATTATCCTTCTCAACCCCATTCTCCTTCACTCTCCCCTAAACCTTTGATGCCCTGACTAATGAAAAACCTATCGACTCCCGCTTTGAACATACTCAATGACTTGGCCTCCACAGCCATCTGTGACAATAACTTCCACAGATTACCATCATCTGGCAAAATAAATTCCTCCTCATCTCTGTTCTAAAGCGACGTCCTTCTATTCTGAGGCTGTGCCCTCTGGTCCTAGACTTCACCGCAATAGGAGACATCCTTTCCATGTGCACTCTATCTAGTCCTTTCAATATTCAATAGGTTTCAATGAGATTCCGCTGTTATTCTTCTAAACTCCAGCCAGTACAGTCCCAGAGCAATCAAACATTCCTTGTATGTTAACCCTTTCATGTCCAATCTAAAAAAAACTTGAAAACTCATACTGCCAGATTCAAGAACGTAAACAGGAGGAATTCTGCAGATGCTGGAAATTCAAGCAACACACATCAAAGTTGCTGGTGAATGCAGCAGGTCAGGCAGCATCTCTAGGAAAAGGTACAGTCGACGTTTCCGGCCGAGACCCTTCGTCAGAACTCCTTCGTCATCGCTGCAAGGAGAAAAGGCCGAGTTCACTCAACCTATTCTCATAAGGCATGCTCCCCAATCCAGGCAACATCCTTGTAAATCTCCACCCTTTCTGTGGTTTCCACGTCCTTCCTGTAGTGAGGTGACCAGAACTGAGCACATTGACCAGATTAGAGATTTTAAAATGTTGTATTTAAAATAGCAGTTATCATAGCTCAGGGCATTTCAGAGTTCCCAATACTAAATGGGTCAAGGACAAGAGAATGAGGGTGAAGGCTGAAAATATTATGTCAAAGACACAGATAGACAAGGTAGTGAAGAAAACATTTGGCACACTTGCATTCAACATTGAGGACAGGGGTTACAGGAGCTGAGGCATCATGTTGCAATTATTAGTGAGACTACACCAGAATCCAAATCAGAGCTTAGCACTGATTTAGAAGACATGAAGTGTATTGTTTTGAGATATCAGTACAGTGCAAAGACCTAAAATTAATATAAAACACCCAAAAAAATGAATAGTGTAAAGAAAGGACTAACTCGACAGTTCGTGTGTTCATGAACTGTTCAGCAATCTGATGTTGAAGAGAAGCTGTTTGCAAATTATTGAGAGTCTTCAGATTCCTTTATTGGTATTTGTTTATTATTGTCACATGTACCAGAATACGGTGAAAAGCTGGTCTTGCATACTGTTCATACAGATCAGATCAGCGCACAACATGTTGAGGTAGAACAAGGTAAAGCAATAACATTGTAGAATTAAGTGTAATAGCTACAGAGAAAGTGCAGTGCAGGGAGGCAATGAAGTGCACTGTCATAACGAGGTCGGTTGTGAAGACGAGGTTCTTTCAAGAGTCTGATAACATCAGGGTAATAAGCTGTCCTTGAGCCTAAAGATAACGGGAGAGGGGAGAAGAGGGAATGTCTGTGTTGGGATGTTTCCTGAAATATATACGCTGTGTATTCCTCTCCATAGATGCTGCCCGACCTGCTGAGTTCCTCTAGCATTTTGTGTTTGTTTGTTCGAGGCACAGTGAAAAGCTTCTCTTGTATTCTGCTTATACAGATCAGATCATTACACAGTGCTTGAACTAGAATAAGATAAAACAATAACAATGCAAAATAAAGTGTAACAGCTCCAAAAACTATGCAGTGCAGGTAAACAATAGGGGTGCAAGATCATAACGAGGTAGATCATGAGGCCAAGAGTCCATCTTATCATACAAGAGGACCAGCCAAGTGCCATCTTGACCCAGTACATGTGACAATAGTAAACCATTTTGCCAACCAAGCTGCCAATTCAGATGAAAAGTCGACTGTCCATGTCTTTCCACAGATGCTGCCTGACCCAATGTGTTCCTTTTCCTGTATCATACACTGCCTCCAGCCCGTGAAACAAATACTGAGAAAAAAACACAGAATGTTGGAAATACTCAACACATCAGGCAGCATCTGTGGAGGGAGAAACAGTTAATGTTTTAGACATTGACAGTTCTCTGGGGACTCAAGAAACCTGTATATATGAACCAGCAGTGTATCAAATTCCTTTTTTAATTAGATCACATCAGGAGTCTATCATCCAGTACCAGTCACCCCATTTCTTGAATGATAGTGAGGCTTTGAAGAGGGTGCAGAAGAGGTTCACCAGGATGCTGTCTGGATTAGGGGGCTTGAGCTATAATGAGAGATTCTAGAAATCATAAGAACATATGACATAAGAGCAGAATTAGACCATTTGGACCATTGAATAGGCTCCACCATTCAATCATAGCTGATTTATTTTTCCTCTTAACCCCATTCTCCTGCCTTCTTCCTGTAACATTTGACACCCTTACTAATCAAGAGCCTATCAAACTCTGCTTTAAATATACTCAATAACTTGGCCTTCACAGTCGACTGTGGCAATGAATTCCATGGATTCACCATACTCTGGATAAAGAAATTCCCCCTCATTTCTGTTCTAAAGCGATGTCCTTGTATTCTGAGGCTGTGCCCTCTGGTCCTCGATTCCCCCACTACAGGAAATACTGTCTCCTTGTCCACTTTATCTAGGACATCCAAAGCTGAACCAGTAATTTGTAGAAAAGCACATGTCAGTGATCATAAATCTAATTCTCATTGAGATTCTGATTCTGAGAGGGTGCAGAAGAGGTTTACCAGGATGCTGCCTAGATTGGAGGGCATAAGGAGAGGTTGTTTAATGGATTAAACTGTATGAACAGTATTGAAGACAAGCTCTTCACTGCACCTCGGTTAATGGGACAAAAATAAACCAATTCCAATGGGAGACCTGGTAAAAGTTCAAGGTTATGAGAGATAGAGTAGACAGCAAGAATCTTTTTCCCAGGGTCAAAATGTCCAATACCAGAGGGCACACATTTAAGGTGACTAGTCTAAAGGCGATGTGCAGGCAACACACACAAAATTCTGGAAGAGCTCGGCAGGCCAGGAAGCATCTATGGAAAAATTACAGTCATGTTGAGTCCTGCCGAAGGGTTTGGGTCTGAAATGTTGAGTGCAATTTTTTTTTCCATTGATGCTGCCTGGCCTGCTGAGTTCCTCCAGCATTTTGTGTGTGTTGCTTGGTTTTCCTGCATTTGCAGATTTTCTCTTGCTGGTGATGTGCAGGACAAGGTTTTCTGATAACGAGCTGTGGGTGCCTGGAATGCACTGCCATGGGGCGGGGGGGGGGTTGATTTCCGCAAAGTGTTCAGTTGTGTCCACACCTCCCCGCTGTTGCTTCTGGTCTCATGCAAAGCAGTTGCTGTACCAAGCCATAATACATCCAAACAGAATGCTTTATATGCTGGAAGACGGTGTGATAGAGGCATTTAATATGCTCTTAGATAGGCATATCTATTCCACTTTGCATTCCAACACATTGGTCCATGGCCTCCTCTACTGTAACAAAGAGGCCACTCTCAAGTTATGTGATGGATATTCCCTGTCCTCATCCAGGAAATTGTTTTTGCCAAGCTCTGTTTTCTAAACAAAGTGGCTGTCAGTTTCTAGAGATCAAAGAGTTGGTTTGAATAAAATAAGCTTCCAACCAATATTTTTTGTTTAGCATCTGGTCGTAAATGGGAGCCAGTCTTCAGTTCTTAAAGTAAATGGCCAGCAATAATCAGTCTGAAGTTAAAAACACAGCAGTGCAAACAAACAATGCAGTCCATAGAACACAGACTTGCTGGCCCACAGTGAGAGGCTGATTTCTTAAGAGTTGAAGTGTAAGACAATGGGGTTACTTAACTGTGTTTGTTTCAAACCAGACAATGATGGCTAAGTTATTTAGTGCAAGGAAGCTTGCAGACCAGATTGATACTTTCTCTTAGCACATCAAGTAGCTGATCTGTTAATAGTTAGAAGGTTTATGTGCTCAGAAAGCCAGCTTCACAGCATTAATTGTGAGAATCTGGGATCTCTGTCTTGAGAAGGTTGTAGACTGTTTGTGTAAAAAGGTATCTAAAAAATATATACATGTGAAGTCACCCAAGTGGCAGTAAAACAGTGTAAATGTAGAGAGCAGTCGGGCTTGTTAGGAATGGTCCAGGAACATCAAGAATGACAGAAAGATGGGGTGACTGGAATTCATTCCTCTGCCTTCAATTTCTGCAATTGTTGGTTCGTTTACGTACAACTCTGTGGTATGTCTTTTTAGTGTATCGGAATTGTACCTGTGTTTTGCAAATCCTTTGTGTTTTAGAAATCATTTGTAATTTAGAAATCTTTTATGTGTTTTAAAAAATGTTGTTGGATTTAAACATGTTTCACTAAAATCAAATTAACTGTATTTAGACTACTTTGATAGCTGGAAGTATCTCCTCCTTGGTGGGGGTGGGGAGGTGTCCACCACTCAAATAAAGTATTGGCACCAAAACTTGTCATCGAGAAGAAACAGGGAAGTGAACTAACCTTTGAGGAGTAGGTAGTTATTGTATAACCTCCCTTTAGTGACGGTACCTATAGCCATCGATAGCGGACAGGGCACAAGATCTTTGCTTGAATTTAGAACTTCATGGTCAGCAAACACAATACCATCACAATTGGTGGGGCAACACCTCATATTCTGTCTGGGTAGCCTTGAAACTAATGACATTCACATAGATTTCTCTAACTTCCAATAATTCCCCCCTCTCTTTTTCCATTCCCCATTCTGGTTCCTCTCTCGCCCCCTTCCCTTCTCCTCACGTGCCTATCACCACCATTCTCCTCCTCCTTCCCTTTCTCCCATGGTCCACTCTCCTCTCCTATCAGATTCCTTTCTCTGCAGCTCTTTGCCTTTTCAACCTATCATCTCCCAGCTTCCTACTTCATCACTCCTCCCAACTTACCTACTCACCTGGTTTCACCGATCACCTGCCAGATTGTACTCATCCCCCTCCCCCTCAATCTTCTTTTTCTGGCTTCTTCGCCCTTCCTTTCCAGTCTTGAGGAAAGGTCTGACTGTTTATTCCCCTCCATAGATCCTATCTAACCTGCTAAGTTCCTCCAGCATTTTGTGTGTGAACACTTTTATGTCTAGGTAGGCACGTAAATGTGTAAAGAATGGCGGGATTGTGTAGGCAGAAGGGATTAGTTTAGTTAGTTAAGTACTAGTTTAATTACTTTTGCACATCGTGAGCTGAGTGGCCTGTTGCTGTGCTGCACTGTTCATAGGGTCATAGAGCACTACAGCAGAGAAACATGCCCTTCGGCCCATCTAGTCCATGTGGAACTACAGTATTATTCTGCCTATTCCTTTCAACTCACACCTGGACCATCTCCCTCCATACCTCACCCATCCATGTACTTATCCAAACTCTTGAATGTTGCAATCGACCTGCATCCACCACTTCCACTGGCAGCTCGTTCCACACTCTCACCCCCCTCTGAGTGAAGAGGTTCCCCTTAAATATTTCACCTTTCACCCTTAACCTATGACTAGTTCTAGTCTCACGCAAGCTCAGTGGAAAAAGCCTGATGGTATTTACCCTACTTATACCCTCATAAAATTTTGCATACTTCTATCAAATCTCCCCTCATTCTCTGCGCTCTGGGTAATAAAGTCCTAACCTATTCAACCTTTCCCTATAACTCAAGTCCTCAAGTCCCGGTTAGCAGGTTAGTTGGCCATTGTAAATTGTCTTGCGATTAGGCTAGGGTTAAATAGGTGGGTTGCCAGGAGGCAAGGCTTGCTGGAATTGAAGGGCCAGTTCTGTGCTTTAAATAAATGAAAACTATACAAATTCTACATAACATCGCAACACCTGTTCTATGTTCTATGTCCCACTTACAGATGTCCCGTGTGATACGCAGTTTGAAGGGTTTGCCGATGGCCATAACTACATCTTCCAGCTGTCCATGCACCCTCACCGGCACTTGGTGACCTCTGCTGAGCTCTGGTTTTACACCGGGATCCGCCAGTTCACCTCAGTGGCCAGAGCGCGGCCTCTGGCCGAACTCTACTTCCTCATCGAGGACAGCTTTGTCAGAGTGCCCAACAGCGTGGAGGTGAAAGGAAGCTGGGTGGTCTTCCACATCTCAGAGCCGTTCCTCCCCTACATCATGCACAGGGTGCTCGTCCTGCAGATCAAGTGCCCCACCTGCCAGTGCGTTGCGGATCAGAGCAAGCTGCCGTTCATCCTGTCCACTATCAAGTCCATGAGGCCTGGAAGGTCGAGGCGCTCATCTGTCCCTTGGTCTCTGGCCTATGTCAAACTGCTTCAAAGACCGCTGAGGCCAGAGCTAATCCGGGACGACTGCCAGCGCTCCGCCATCAACATCACTTTCGAGGAGCTGGGTTGGGGCAACTGGATTGTCCACCCAAGGAGCTTCATTTTCTACTATTGCAATGGGACCTGTTCCAACTCCAACAGACTGACCTCTAGCCCTGGTCTCAGTCTGTGCTGCACCTCTGTCCCTGGCACACTGAAACCCCTCAGAGTGAGGACGACATCTGACAGCGGCCTCACCTTCAAGTACGAGACCATCCCCAACATCATCACTAGGGAGTGTGGCTGCATCTGAAGCTGGTTCAGCCCTGCCCTGTCGTGAAGCTGGATCTTGATCTCACACATACACCACAGGGAGCAAAGATCACATCAATGTTAATCCCTTCTGAAATGCTTTCCTTAACTAATCATAAAGATCTCACCCTGCCAGGTTCAGGAAAACACCACCCTACAACCATCAGGCTCCTGAACCAGCCTGGATAACTTCACTCACAACTGATTCCACAACCTACAGACTCACCATCAAGGACTCTTACTAATGCATGTTTTCAGTATTATTTTGCATAGATTTGGCATGCCATCTAAAACTTTAACAAACTTCTATAGATCGGTATATCCTGACTAGTTGCTTCATGGCCTGGTATGGAAACTTCAATGCTCAGTAAAGGAAAAGTCTACTAAGAGTAGTGGATGCAGCCCAGTCCGTCACAGGCAAAGCCCTCCCCACCATTGAGCACATTTACAAGGAGCTCTTCCACAAGGAAGCATCCAGCATCAAGGATCCCACCATCCAGGCCATGTTCTCTTCTACAAGAACCTTAGGTCCCACACCACCAGCTATCACCCTACAACCATCAAGTTGCTGAAGCGGTGTAGATAACTTCACTCACCACAACTCCAAATCAATTCTACAACCTACAGGCTCACTTTCAAACACTCCGCAACTCAAATAATATTTTATTTGCACGATTTTGGTTGCTTGACATTCCTTGTTTATGTATAGTTTTTCATAAATTGCATTGTTTTTTTTAATGCCAGCATGAAAATTAATCACAAGGTATGGTCCTTTCCTGAACATATGTACTTTGATAATAAAGTTTACTTTGAACTCTGTACTTTGAGAGAGAAAAGACTTTGACTAACATTTGAGAACCATCCAAACAGATAATGAAAATTCTGTTCCCTCTCCAGTGGGAATTGAGACTAGATGTGGTTGAACAATGAGGGGAGGGAGTAGATGACCAATGATCCCTCTCCAATGAGAATTGAGAGACTGGATGTGGTTGACCAATGAGGGGGATAGATTGATGGGAGGGGGTCATGTGATCAAATTTCTGGCCAGGGTTGGGAATTCTAGGAGTATCTGGGAACTCCAAGAATGTATCTGGCTTCGCTGCATTGTTTAGAAGTTCTGAAGTTTTGAACCTATCAGATAAATTACTAACAAACCCAGAGAGGAACTGAAGGGGATGTGCGTGCGTGTGTTTATATTGTGAGACTGAGAACATAGAACATTTCAGTATAGTACAGGCTCTTGGCCCACGACGTTGTGCAGACCTTCTCACCTACTCTAAGATCAATTTAACCTTCTCTCCTACATAGCCCTCCATTTTACTTTTATGTTCCTAAGAGTGTCTTAAATGTCCCTAATTTATCTCCCTCTACCACCATCCCTGGCAGGACATTCCATGCACCCACAACTCAGTGTAAAAAAACTGCCTCTGACATTCCCTCTATACTTCCTCCAACCTCCTTGAAATTAGGCTCTCTTGTATTAGCCATTTCCGCCCTGAGAAGTTGTCTCTGTCTGTCCGCTCGATCTATGCCTCTTATCATCTTGTACTTCCCTGTCACTTGTTTTCATCCTAATTGTAAATTCTTCAGTTTTTCCTCTAATATCGAAGTCAAAGTTGAGTTTATAGACATGTGCACGCTGGTGTAATTAAACCATATTTGAAGCAGTATCACAGGTACTCAACATTCACGAGGGAAATATAAATTCATCGTAAATTAGACATAAATTTGCAAGAAAACAATTAAAACCCAAAAAAATCTAAGTTCATTTTAGTGCAAGTTAGTTCAAGTGATTGCTAAAATGTGGTTTACGTTTTAAATTTTCATTTTGCTGGTTGGTTCAAGAAGACGTAAGACCATAAGACCCTACGAACAGAAGTGGGCCATTCAATGGCTGAAGGGTAGTCTCTGTTCCTGAACCTGGTTGTAAGGGACTTCAGTACCTCCTGCCCAAGGACAGCTGTGAGAAGGTAGCATGGCCCAGATGGTGAGGATCTTTGATGATGGATGGTGCTTTCCTGAGGCTGTGCCTCCTGTAGATACCACCAATGGGGAGGGATGAGCCTACGATGTATTAGGCTAATCCAGCACTCTCTGCAGTTTACGTTCCTCATTAAACCTTTATTATCGTCCTGCTGGATAATCCCTCCTTTCCCTCTAAACCCTACTACAAGAATCATTAAAGCACAGAGATCATGGCTACAATAAAAACAGGTAATGCTAGAATGCAGGTTGAGGAGGTAAGGGGAGAGAGAAAGAGGGAGGGAGGGAGGGAGAGCAGAAAGGTAGAGAGAGAGAGAGAGAGAGAGAGTGTGGAAGTGGAGAGTATGATTTCAATAGTGGGAGAGTCTAGGGCCAGAGGGTACAGCCTCAGATGTCCCTTTAGAACAGAGATGAAAAGGAATTTCTTTAGCCAGAGGGTGGTGAATCTGTGGAAACCATCGCCAGTGGCTGTAATATTTAAAACAGAGGTCGATAGGTTCTTGATTACTAAGGACACCAAAGGTTACACAGACAAGAGAGCAGAATTTGGTTAGGAGGGATAATAAATCAGTTATGATGAAATGGCAGAGGACTTGATTGGCTGAATGGCCTAATTCTCCTTCTCTGTCTTGTCTCTTATGGTCTGACTCTAGAAGTCCCTTTCTCAGCTACTCGCACACATGAACAGCCTCCGGCCTCCAGTCCTTGGCCCCAGGCTCTCAGACATTGAGCCTCCAACCTCTAGACAAGGGAACCCAGGGGTTTCGCCCTTCAGACATGTACCATAGAACATAGAAATCTACAGAACGTTACAGGCCCTTCAGCCCACACTGTTGTGCTGACCATGTAACCTATTCGAGAAGCTGCCTACAATTTCCCTACCACACAGCCCTCTATTTTTCTAAGCTCCATGTACCAAGAGTCTCTTAAAAGACCCTTTTCTATCCACCTCTACCACCTTCACTGGCAGTGCATTCCACGCACCCACCACTCTCTGTGTGAAAAACTTACCCCGATATCCCCCTTGTACCTACTTCCAAGCACCTTAAAACTATAACTCCCCCCCCCTTCCCGTGTCAGCCTTTTCAGCCCTGGGAAAAGCCTCTGGTTATCCACACAATCGATGCCTCTCATTAGCTTGTACACCTCTATCAGGTCACCTCTCATCCTCTGCCACTCCAAGGAGAAAAGGTCAAGTTCACTCAAACTATTCTCATGAGACATGCTCCCCAATCCAGGCAACGTCCTTGTAAATCTCCTCTGCACCCTTTCTATAGTATCCACATCCTTCCTGTAGTGAGGTGAGCAGAACTGAACACAGTACTCCAAGTGGGGTCCAAGATACCAAGATTTTGAAAAGTTTGTCTTCCATAATGTTCATATATATCAAATCATTACACAGTACATTGGGGTAGAACATAAAAATCAATAATAATGCAGAATAAAGTGTAAGAGCTACTGTAAAAGGGCAATGCAGATAAACAATAAAGCACAAGATGATAATAAGGTAGATTGTGAATCTGAGAATCCATCTTGTCATACAAGAGATCTAGACTGTCCCATTTGTGTGTGTTTGGCCCATACCTTTCCTATCCGCCACGGACCTGTTCTGGAGCCTTTTAAATGTTGAGTAACACACACAAAGTGCTGGAGAAACTCAACAGGTCAAGCAGCGTTTACGGAGGGAAATGAACAGTCGACGCCTTGGGCTGAGACCCTCAATCAGGAGTGGGAAAAAGATTATCAGTAGAGTTGGAGACCGAAAGTTTAAGAAAGAAGAGGGAAGTGTCAGAGATGGACCAAGTAAGCTTGAGGGCAGGGTGGAAGTTGGTTACAAAGTGTTTAAATGTTGTTCAGTTTATCAGGATGCTCCCAGGATTAGAGGGCATGTCCTAGAGCGAGAGGTTGGACAAACTTGGGTTGTTTTCTCAGGAGCAGCGGAAGCTGAGGGAAGATCCGATAGAGGTTTATAAGATTTTGAGAGGCATAGATAAGAGCAGACAGACAGTATCTTTTCCCAGGAACATAATGTCTAATACCAAAGGACATACATTTAAGGGGATAGCGGGTAATTTCGAAGGAGATGCGGGGACAGGTGTTTTTTCACACAGAGCCTTGGATACCTGGAATACACTGCCAGCGCTGGCGGTAGAGACAGATACAGGGAATTTTAAGAGCACAATGTAAGGAATGTGAGGAAAATGGAATGATATGGGCATTGTGCAGGCAGAAGGGATGAGTTTCGTTTACCATTTGATTGCTAATTTAATTGGTTGAGCACAACGTTGTGTGTTGAAGGGCCTGGTCCTGTGCTGTACTGTTCAATGCTTTATGTTCTGCCTGCTCCAACCAGCACAAGGTAACGTCAGAGAATCAGTGTGGCTGACAACACAGAATTCGACAGCATAAGTTAGTCAGCATCCCTTTTTATTTCTCTATATATAAAAAAAGCACAACAGCAAAGGCAGTTCACACATGAGATTGTAGAACACAGTGGCTCACTGCTGTAGTAAACAGATCACCTTCCGAGCACAGCAGTGGCTGAGGAAGGAGTCTACAGGTTCGGCAGGTACCTGAACAAGTGTCTTTGAAATGAAAACAGCACAAAGTGAGCCTCAGTGGTGAAATGTACCGGACTTAAACACTCGGAACATGTAAACTACATAGAACCCAGTCAGAAAGACAATCTCAAATCCCAAAGGAAAATATTCACCAAAAGAAAACCCTTCCAAAATCTAAGACTACTAGAACATAGTGGATTAAGAACCTATGCATTTTTACCTAAAATATATATAAAAAAGTAAACTGCAAACTGATCTTTGGTTCATACACCTTACAAAGGTGGACAGGTGGGTGGGAAAAACAATCTACAGGTTAGACCTTATTCATAAAGGCTAGAGTTACTGGCCAATGCAAGGCTTCCTAGTCAGCTGCTCTGCCTGTAGTTCCCAGAGAGAAAAAGAGGAAAAAGAGCTCTGGGCAACAAGCTGAGAGAAAATTCAAGGAACGCAAGGGAATACCCATCTGCCAACCAACCAGAGAACCCTGGTGTCGCTGATGCTGTCAGAGAGGCAATCCCCGCTGTGTCGCTGCGCATGACAAGAATGAATGATTCTGCGGAGATTTTTGTTGGGTTGAGGGGCAAGGTGAAGGGCTGAGGAGGAAGTGAGTTGAATTCCAGGAGTTAGTAACTGTGGAACTGTGGCCTGAACTATATGTCATGGAATTGTGCAGAATGAAACAGGAAATCTCATCCAGCGACCTACAGCAAAATCAGTATCAAGTTCATTAAAATATAAACAAAAAAAAAGGAGATTCATTTGATCGCTGCTCTTCCTCAACACCCAAAGTTCTGGAATGTTCTACAGCTGTAAACAACTGGAATTTAAAAAATAAATCAATTGGCAATCAAAAGCCCAAAACTACACTGGGGTTTCTTATTAAGATACAGAAAAAAAAAAATAGAATTAAAAAGTGTCTTGTTCTATTGGCAATTGCCCACAAAGGGTCAGGTTGAGGATGGCTGTGGCCTAGAGGTGTTACTGCCTCTCAACACTTTAAGGAAGACAGGCATTCCACCTCGTACAGCGGAATGCTGGTTCAGTGCTCCCAGAGGAGGCTAGATTGGTGTCAAAGCTCATCCAAGACACACTGTACCCGACTGCGTTGTGCATGGAATGTTCCAGAAAGGTACCTAATAGTACAAGTGAACTGCACCACTGGTTTTCACCGTGTAGTGTAGTCACGTTCTTCCAAATGCCAACAGCACTCCCACCCTCCCACCCACCCACTATTCCAGCTGTATCCAGAGGTTTCAGTTAAAAATTAGTGTCCTTAGCGCCAAGGAGGTCAAGATGAAACACTAGTTTTTTTTCCAGTTGAGGTCCCTTTCTCAGTTACTTCGAGCGTTCGGACTCCCTCCGAACCGCTTAGTCGAAGAGCCGGTTCCGTTAGGATCAGCCTCTCAATCCTGCAGGGGACAGAAAAAAAAGATAGGCATAGTTAGAAAAAAATTATAGAAAAATAGAGGGCTATGTAGGAAGGAGGTTTAGACTGATCTCAGAGCAGGTTAAAAGGTTAAGAGCAGGTCAAACTTTGTGGGCGATCTGACCCGTACTGTGCTGTAATGTTCTATTTGTCCTACGGTTAACTATTTATTTATACCACATGGGTACAAGCCCCTTGGCCCAGTTCATCCATGCCAACCAAGACTCCCATCCGAGCAAGTTTCATTTGCCTGTGTTTGGCCCTTATCCCCCAAAACCATGCGAGGAGTTTTGATATGTCACCAAAGACTCGAGAATTCTGACTGGTTCCAACACCATCTACTACACAGGCTCCAATGCACAGGACTGGAAAAAGCTGCAGAGGGTAGCAAATCATAGACATAAGAGGTACTGCAGATGCTGGAGACCTACAGCAACACACACAATGTTCTGGAGTAGCTCAGCAGCACAGCTATGGGTGGGAATAAGCAGTCGACGTTTTGGGCCGAGACCCTTGATCAGGACTCATGAAGGGCTTCAGACTGAAATGTCGATTGTTTATTCCCATCTACAGATGCACCATTCTCCTTTCCAGCTCTTTACCTCATCCCTCCCCCTTCAGGTTTCACCTATCATCTTCTGTTTCTCTCTCCCCTCCCTCCACCTTTTAAATCTACTCCTCAGCCTTTTTCTCCAGTCCTGCTGAAGGGTCTCGGCCTGAAACGTTGACTATAATCTTTTCCATAGATGCTGCCTGGCCTGCTGAGTTCCTCCAGCATTTTGTGTGTGTTGCTTGGATTTCCAGCATCTGCAGATTTTCCATTGTTTGTGAGCGGATGGGCTACAGCATTAGAAGATGAAGAACAGAGATTCAGTGTCCACTGAGTGTATGTCAAGAGATAAAAATGTCTTGGCAATATCATCACAAATTTTTTCTCATGAAAATTTTGATACTCTCTCATTTACTTCCATTATATTATAAGAAGTTGAATTTATGCAGTGGACTTATTAAATGGTTTTGTGGCCAGGTTTGCAGACAATATGAAGATAGGAAGAGCGACTGGTATTGTTGAGGAGGCAGGGAGTGCAGAAGGACTTACACAGATTAGGAGAATTGTGCAAAGAAGTGGCAGATGGAATATAGTGTAGGGAAGTGCCCTTTGGTAGAAAGAACAAAGATGTAGACTGAACGAGGAGCATATTCAGAAATCAGAGGTGCAAAGGGACTTGGGAGTCCACGTGCAAGAACTCCTAAAGGGTTAACTTGCAGGTTGTGTAGGTGGTAAAGGAGGCAAGCGCAATGTTAGCACTCATTTCAAGGGTCACAAATATAAAAGCAAGGATTTACGCTGAGCCTTCATAGCCATTGGCCAGACCGCACTTAGAGTACTGTGAGCACTTTTGGGACGCTTATCTAAGGAAGGATGTGCTGGCATTTGAGATTATCCAGAGGAAGTGCAGGAGAACAATCCCAGGAGCAAAAAGTTGAATTTATGAAAAGCATTTGATGGCTCTGGGCCTGTACTTGCTATAGTTTAGAAGAATGAGAGGGGAGCTCATTGAAATCTATAGAATATTGAAAGGTCTAGATCAAGTGGATGTGAAGAGAATGATTCCTATAGTGGGGGAGTCCAAGACCAGCGTACACAGCCTCAGAATAGAAGGACGTCCCTTTAGAACAGAGATGAGGAGGAATTTCTTTAGCCAGAGGCTGGTGAATCTGCGGAATTCATTGCCACAGCGGCGGTGGAGGTCAAGTATTTGGAAATATTTAAAGTGGAGGTTGAAAGGTTCTTAATCATTAAGTGTGTTCAAAGGTTACAGGAAGCAGGCAGGAGAATGGGATTGAGAGGGTGAAAAAAATCAGTCATGATGGAAAGGTGGAGCAGACTCAATGGGCTGAATGGCCTAATTCTGCTCCCATGTCTCACGGTCACCATATATTTAACCTATTATTTATTTTCTTGCAAGCATTTACAGGGAAATAAAGGAATACAATAGAATAAATGGAAAAACTACACATAAACAACCAAAGTGCAAAAGAAGGCAAATTGTACAAATAATAGTAAGAATTTAATGAATTAGTAAATAATACTGAGAACATGAGTTGTAGAATCATTGAATGTGAGTCTGGAGATTGTGGAATCAGTTCAGAGTTGGAGTGAGTGAAGTTATCCATGCTGGTTCAGGAGCCTGATTGTTTTAGGGTAATAACCTTTCCTGAACCTGGTGGTGTGGGACTTAAGGTTCCTGTACCTCCTGCCCAATGAAGGAGCAAGAAAAGAGCATGGCCTGGATGGTGGGGGTACTTGATGATAGATGCTGCTTTCCTGTAGCAGCAGGGCTTGTCTGTGTCCAGGACAAAGAAGTGTGCAGGAAAAATAATTGCGGACACTACCACCCTGCAAACGACTTTTTCTAAATGCTCCCGTCTGTAGCGGCATACCGGACCATAATGCAACCAGTCAGGATACTCTCCACTGTCCATCGATAGAAGTTTGTCGAAGTTTTAGATGACATGCCAATCCTACGCAAACTTCTAAGAAAGTAGAGGCTAGAGCTTATTCAATCTTTCCTAGTAACTCAGGTCCTCTAACTAAAGCTCCCATCTCTCCACAACATGGGTCCGCCTTGACCTTTGGCATGAGGTTTACCTGTCTTCTCGGAGCATGTGCCTTCCTTCTCCTGAGCAAAGTTGAGGCGGTTCTGTTCGACAGCAGTTCCATTGGACTCGGGGCTGCCACTCCTGTGGTGATCTGGGACATCCCCGTATGCTCGGTATGCCATGTTCAGCTGCTCCTGGGCCATCCTGAGGTGTCGGTGAACCATGTCGGTCATTTCCAGGCTTGCCGGCGGTAGGCCGCCCACCGCGCCACGGTAGGACATGTCACCGTTGCTCATCTTGGTCTGCTCCTTGCGCAACACGGCGTGGTAGCCCGGTGGGGCGAAGGCACGGCACTTGGCCAGCCGGCGGCCCCTCAGCCCATCCCGTATCCCACCGCAGCCCAGGTGGACCAGCTCGAGAATATTGAGGAAAAGGCAGAGCCCGCTCACCACATACATGACCAGCAGAAAGATGGTCTTCTCGGTGGGACGTGAGACGAAGCAGTCAATGGTGTACGGGCAGGGCGGTTTGCTGCAGACAAAACCGGGCAGGACCTGTAGCCCATAGAGGAAGTATTGACCCACCAGGAACCCCACCTCGAACAGCGTCCTCATCAGAAGGTGGAACACGTAGACCTTCATCAGGCCGTCCTCCTTAATACGCCTCCTCCCATCGTGCGGTCTCTTATCGGAGGTATTCTCATCCGGCTTGGATAGCGACTCGGGCTCGATCTCTTCGGAGACCATGGGGTCCTCCTCATTGTCGCCATCTGCCTCTTCGTAGTCCCGGGCGACGCCCCGGTGCACCATGGGTATCTTCTTCCTGGGCTGCCTCCTGCCCTCCATCCGGGCAATCCGGTGCATGGCGAAGCCCAGGTAGATAACGGAAGGCACAGAGATCAGGATGATCTGGAAGACCCAGAACCGGACGTGAGACAGGGGGGCGAACGAGTCGTAGCAGACGTTCTCGCAGCCCGGCTGCAGGGTGTTGCACGTGAACTTGCTCTGTTCATCATGGTAGATGGCCTCTCCGCCCACAGCTGTCAAGACGATGCGAAAGACCACCAGAACTGTCAGCCAGACCTTGCCCACGAAGGTGGAATGATTGTTGATTTCCTCGAGGAGCCGGGTCAGGAAACTCCAGCTCATCCTGGTACCTCAGGTCTTCTTCGAGAGGGGAAACACTGCAGGCGACAACAGAACACAAGTGTGAACAACGGTGTCTCCATCAAACCTCTCAACAACCTTCAATCTTTTGAAGCTTTGTCAGGCATTGGTCAGACCACACTTGGAATATTGTGAGCGGTTTTAGCCTTCTTATCTAAGAAAAGATGTGTTAGCATTGGAGAGTGTCCAGGAGGTTCACAAGAATAATTCTGATAATGAAAGGGTTAATGAAGGAGAAGTGTTTGACGACTCTGGGTCTGTACTTGCTGGAGTTTAAAAGAATGGGGGTGGGAGGGGGGAGTTCTCAATACAACCTTTGAATTTTGAACGTGGAGAGACTGTTCTCTAGGTCTGGAGAACAAGGCCTGAGAATACAAGGACATCCCTTTAGAATGGAGATAAGAAGGAATTTCTCAGCCAGAGGGTGGTGAATCTGTGGAATTCATTGTCACAGATGGTTGTGGAGGCCACTGGGTATATTTAAAGTGGAGTTTGATAGGTTCTTGATTAAAAGGGGCATCAAATGTTACAGGCAGAAAGCAGGAGAATGGGATTGAGAGGGATAATAAATCAGCTATGACAGAATGGCAGAGTAGACTTGAAAGCCCAATTATGATCCACCACATGATCCTACTTTTACCCCCACAGGTGTGTGGCACAGACAGCAATCCAAAGATTACTATTCCGGAGGTCCTGCTTCTCAGCTTTCTACGTAACTCCCTATATTCTCTCTTCAGGACATTATCTTTTTTCATATTTATGTCATCGTTACCAATGTGTATCATGAGTGCTGGCTGCTCACCTTAAAGACGTTGTGGACCTGATCCATGACATCCCTGACACTGGCACCTGGGAGGCAACGTACCATCTGGGTGCCTCTTTCACGTCCACAGGATCTCTTAACTATGGAGTCCCCTACCACTACTGCAATCCTCTGCTCCCCCTCTCCTTCTGCGCCTCAGAGCCAGAGACCCAGTTGCTGTGACTTTCTGCTGGTATGTCATCACCCAAGGCCATCGCTCCCTGGAACTGGCCATACAATTAGAGTGGTAAAGAAAGCATACGTCAAGCTTCTCTCCATCTGTTGGGGCATTGGGTATGAATCAGGAAGTTATCTTGCAGTTGGAATATTGTGTGAAGTTCTGGTCATGCCATTTCAGGAAGGATGTGGAGGCTTTGGAGAGGGTCACCTGGATCAGAGAGCACGTGCCTACAGGAGACGTTGGACAAACTTGTTTTTTTTTTCGCTAGCGTGGTGGAGGCTGAGGGGAGACCTGATAAGAGTTTTATAAAATTACGAGAGGCAATGATAGGGTAAGCAAGCAAAATCTTTCTCTCAGGGTAGGTCAAGTACTAGAGGACACACGTTTAAGGTAAGGAGGGTGTAGAGGAGGCTGCGCTGGGAGCACTGGATGTAGTAGATGACCCCGACAGACTTGCAGATGAAGTGACACCTCAACTCAAAGGGCTGTTTGGGAGACTGAATGGTGGTGAGGGAGAAGAGGCAGATATAGCTCTTATCCCGCTTACAGGGGTAAGTGCCGAGAGGGAGATCAGTGGGGAGGAATGAGTGGACACAGGAAGTACGTAGAGTCTCTAGGGGACATCAATAGCCTATCACTCAGCAACTCATTGGCAGAGACTATTGGCAGCCAATTAACCAACCAACCAGACTCCACATAGACAACAACCGAGGTCAGGATTGTACCTGTGTCTCTTGAGCTATGAGGCAGCAGCACTAAACACTGCTCCTCCATGTTCTCAAATCCACACACCTGGTATTGGTGATTCAGGATGACCTATTATGGAGTCATGGAATCACAGAAAAGTACTGAAAGTACAGAAAGAGACCCTTTGGCTCATCTAGTCCGTGCCAATCTATTAATCTGCCTACCCCCATTGACCTGCACCTGGACCATAGCCTTCTATACCCTGACCATCGATGTACCTATCCAAACTTTTCTTAGATGTTGCAATCAAACCTCCATCCACCACTACCGCTGACAGCTCACTCCAGACTCACCACTCTCTTAGCAAAGAAGTTCCCCTTCATCCTCCCCTTAAATATTTCATCTTTCACCCTTAACCAAAGACCCCTAGTTCTGGCCTCACCCATCTTCAGTGGAAAAAAATCCTGCTTGTACTTACCCTATCTATATCCCTCATAATTTTGTATACATCTATCAAATCTCCCCTCATTCTCCTACACACCAGGGAATAAACTCCTAATCTCAAAAACTTAGGTCCTCATGTCCCAACAACACCCTTGTATATTTTCCACATACCCTATCAACCTTATTGATATCTTTCCTGTAGGTAGGTGAACAGAACTGCACATGACACTCCAAATTAGGCCTCACCAATGTATTCTACAACTTCAACATAACATCCTCCACCAACTGAAACAGTTTCTCTCAATCTCCAGCCTCTTAACTGAAGGCTGTGCACCACCTGGTATGCAGCCTCCAATGCGCAGGATCGCAAGAGGCCAAAGAGGGCAGTAGACTCCGGCAGCTCCACCAACGGCCCAACCGTCTTCACCATCGAAGACATTTTCAAGAGGTGGTGCCTCAGAAACACTCTCACCACCCAGGACATGCCCTCTTCTCATACTACCATCAGCGAGGAGGTATAGGAGCCTGCAGATACACATTCAACACTTTAAGAACGACTTCTCCCTCTCTGTAATCAGGTTTCTTAACGGTCCATGAGCCTATGAACACTCCCTCACTATGCTTCTTCTACAATATCTACTTGCCTGGAATTTATGGTATCTTGATATCTTGCACTGTACTGCCGTTAGAAAACAATAATTTTCATGATGTACTTCAGGGATAATAAACCTGATTCTGATCATAAGCCTCAATACAAGTAAGTGTGAGGTGACACATTTTGGAAAGTTAAACCTGCATAGGGCTTATGCTATGAATGGTGGGGCACTGGGAGCGCAATGAAACAGCATAATGGGTTGGAAGCTTGTCATCACAGGCGTACGGGGTGTCAAAACTGGCCATCTTTAGTCACAGCACTAATTTGGGACATTATGTTGAAGTGGTGAGGACGCACTTGGAACACTACAACATAAGACATTTGTCTAATCCAAGCAGCATCCTGGTAAATCTCCTCTGCACGCTCTCTAAAGCATCCACATCCGGAACTGAACACAATATTTCCAACTGTGGCCTAACCAGCGTTTTATAGAGCTGCGATATGAGCTCGCAGCTCTTCAACTCGAACCCTTGACTAATGAAGGCCAACACACTGTACGCCTGTCAAACACCCTATCAACTTGTGCTGTAACTTTCAGGAATCTATGGATGTGGATCCCAAGATCCTTCTGTTCCTCCACACTGCTAAGGATCCTGCCATTAACCCTGTACTTTGTCTTCAAATTCAACCCTCCAAATTGAATCACTTCTCACTTTTGCAGATTGAATTCCATCCGCCACTTCTCTGCCCAGCTTGGCATCCTGTCAATGTCCCATGGTAACCTGGCCAAACCTCCGTAACTCCAGCCACCTTCATGTCATCTTCAAACTTACTAACTCACCCTTCCATTTCCTTATCCAAGTCATTTAGCATAACCACAAAATGCAATAGTCCCAGAACAGATCCCCATGTAGCACCACTGGTCACCAACCTCCAGACAGAAAACACGCAAGCTACAACCGATCTCTGCCTCCTGTGTGCAAACCAATTCTGAATCCACACAGCCAGGTTTCTCCGGATCCCATGTCTCCTGACTTCCCGAATGAGCCTACCATGGGGAGCCTTATCATATACCCCACATCTACTGCTCTACTTTCATCAATGTGTTTTGTCATGTCCTCAAAGTATTCATCAGACATGGGAGGCATAACCTACCCCTCACAAAGCTACGCTGACTATCACTAATCAGACTATGTTTCAAACACTTGTAAATCCTGTCTATTAAGAATCTTCGCCAATAATTTTCCCACATTGAAGACTCAACTGGTTTACAATTCCCAAGATTATTCCTACTTCCTTTCTGGAACAAAGAAACAACATTTGCCACCACCCATCCTCCAGTACTACTCCTGTGGCCAAAACACAAAGATAATACCAAAGGCCCAGTAATCTCTTCCCTTGTTTCCCAGTGTAGTCTGGGGTTTATCCCATTCGGCCCCAGGGACTTATCTATCCCAATGTCTCACAAAGGTTCCAGCACATTCCCTTTCTTCATGTCGACCTGTTCCAGCATTTCATCCTATGCCTCACTGACCTCACAACAGTCAAGGTCCCTCTCACTGGTCAATACTGAGTCATTAGGAACCTCTCCTACCTCATCCAACACCAGGCATATGTTTCCTCTCCCATCCCTGATTGGTCTTACCATCACTCTACTCATCCTCCTGTTCTTCACGTACATATAGATGGCCCTGTAGTTTTCCAGAAGCGTACTCACTAAGGCCTTCTCATGGCCCCTTCTAGCTCTCCTAAATCCATTCTTAAGTTTCTTCCTGGCTGCCTTGTAACTCTCTAGAACCCTGTTGAATGTTTGCTTCCTGAACCTTAAGTGAGCTTCTTTCTTCTTCTTGACTAGATGTTCCACATCTCTCATCAGCCATGGTTCCTTCACCCTACCATCCTCTCCCTACCCTAACAAGACAAACCTCTCCAGAACGCCATGCAAATGCTCCCTAAACAAGCTCCATATTTCTGCTGTGCATTTCCCTGAGCACATCCATTCCCAATTTACATTCCAATGTTCCTGCCCAATTAACTACATTCCCATACTGTCTGTCCAAGGATATAGTAAAGTTCAGGGAATTGTGGTCACTGTCTCCAAAATGCTCACCCATGAAGAGATCTAAACACCTGACCTGGTTCATTGTCTAGTACCTGATGCAGTATGGCCTCTCCTCTAGTCGACCATCTACATATGGTGTTAGGAGTCCTTCCCGGATAAAACAAACAAATTCCACCCCTTCCAAACCTTTTGCACTAGGAATTACCAATCAATATTTGGGAGGTTGAAGTGCCCCATGACAACAACCCTGTTATTTTTGCACCTTTCCAAAATCTGCCTGACTTGTTGAGGTTCCCTCAGCATTTTGCGTGTGTTGTTTAAGCCACTAAGTTCTGTGTTTCTCAGGGGTGGAGTGTGTTAAATACCTTACGGGTAATGTTCACATTGTGTGACATGGAGTTATGTGGAAACATGTCCGACTTCACCCAGAGACATGAGCAGTTCAGCTTGCTTAAACACGAGTTCAAAAGCTGCAAGGAGTGGAGGGGTGGGCAATGAGCCAGGACAATATTTACTAACTAGCCCCAAGGGACAGCAGTATCCAGGAGCCTGATCTCGCCCGAGCCCACTCCCCTGGTACAAATCCTCCCCACAAAGCCCATACCCACAGCGTACCACCTCTTCACTCTGACCTGACCAACGTACAGTCAATAATCCCCCCCTTTGCAGATTTTACCAAACATTCAAGTAAAGATATTATCTCACATCCTTTGCAACGTTACCTTTTGGACATCAACAATAGGTTCTACGGGTTGCAAAGGACAGAGGGAGGGAGGACAGGGAGGAGAGTGGGGGGAAGGTGGGAGAAAGGACAAAGAGGAGAGGGGTAGAGGAGAGAAAGGAAGAAAGGGAGATAGAGATTAAGAGATAAAGGGAGACAGAGGGAGAGAGATAGAGAGGGGAAGGGAGAGGGAGCGCAAGTATAAAACCTTTCTAAATGTAACGCAATCAATGCCACAGTTAAAAACTGAACATTTCACTGATATTAAAACTGGTATTTCAGCCTCTCAAAAGCTGAAGTGCAGAAATAGGACCTGAATCAGAATCAGGTTTGTCACTGACATACGATGTGAAAACTGTTGCTTTTTCTGGCAGCAGTACACTGCAAGACTTTTAAAAAATTACTATTAGCTACAATGAAAATTAAATAAATGGAGCATAAGAGAAATAAAAAGGAAGCATTCATGGGTTCAGAAATCTGATGGAGGGGAAGCAGCTATTCTAAAATGTACGTGTGTCTTCAGGCTCCATATTTCATCGTGTTCTGAGCATGGCTGGAAAGATAGAGCAGACTCGATTGGAGGAATAGCCTAATTCTGCTTATGTTCTGTTCCTTGTGAGTTTATCCACTTTCCCGATGACCATCACTTCTCCCCTCAACTTCAACAACTTGGGGAAGGGAAGCTTCTCCTGAACCCTTAGCCAGTTTCACCAGCGACAGTCTTACCTTCAAAGCTCTTTATTTCTAGTCACGTCTGCAAGTAACCTCACTTTCTCTGTGCCCGACTTCCGTCTCAAATGGAAATGCTCCCCCAGCCACCCTGATAAACAAACTACCCCACACAAGGATCCAGAGTGGACAAGATTAACAACCTACCTTAAAAAATATGAACAAATGTGACTCTCGGCCCAGCCTCTTTGAAACACAGCTCCTTGTAATTCAAGAGAAAGAAAAAAGAATAGGTTTAGATGTGGCAAAGATTCCTTTTGGCGTGACACTCAACAAGACTGAACCAAGCCTTGGAGAAACCCAATAATTTAAAACCTTAGCTCCTCCCTTCAAATATCTCCATAAATTAAATCAGGGAAACATGAAGACACAGGTACAGAAACCTGTGATCATCTTTCGCCCAATGCCGCCCAAACTTGCTGCGCCTGAACAAAATGGTCTCCATTTCAATCTCCAGAAATCTCTTCCGCTAATCAATCTTTGATGGACCATACCTACACATTAGCTTTATTTATCACATGTACATCAAAACATACAGTAAAATGCGTCATCTGCATCAACGACCAGCATAGTCCAAGCATTGTGTTGGGGGCAGACCACAAGTTTCACTGTAAAACCATAAGACATAGGTGTAGAGTTAGGCCATTCAGCCCATCGAGTCTGCTCCACCATTCCATCATGGCTGATCCCACTCAACCCCATACAGCTGCCTTCTCGACATATCCTTTGATGCCCTGACTGATCAGGGAACGATCAACTTCCGCCTTAAATATACCCACGTACTTGGCCTCCACCGCAGTCTGTGGCAGAGCATTCCACCGATTCACTACACCCTGGCTAAAAAAATTCCTCCTTACCTCTGTTCTAAAAGGTCACCCCTCATTTTGAGGCTGTGCTCCATAGTTCTGGAGCATTATAGGAAACATCCTCTCCACATCCATTTTCAATATTTGGCAGATTTCAATGAGATCCCCCACATTCTTCTAAATTCCAGTGACTACAAGCGCGAAGCTACCAAACGTTCCTCATAAGTTAACCCCTTCATTCCCAGAATCATCCTCATGAACCTCCTCTGGACTCTCTCTAATGACAACACACCCTTTCTGAGATACGGGGTTCAAATCTGTTTACAATACTCCAAGTACGGCCTGACAAGTGACCTCTAAAGATTCAGCATTATCTCCGTGCTTTTACATTCTATTCCCCTTGAAATAAATGCCAACATTGCATTTGCCTTCTTTACCACAGACTCAACCTGTAGATTAACCTTCTGGGAGTTTTGCACAAGGACTCTAATGTTTGAACCTTCTCCCCATTTAGATAATAATCCGCACTGTTGTTCCACTTACCAAAGTGCATTATCATACATTTCCCAACAGTGTTCCATCTGCCACTTTTTTGCCCATTCTTCCAATTAGTCTAAGTCCTGCTGCAATCGCATTGCTTCCTCAGCCCTACCTACCCCACCACCTATCTTCGTATCATCCACAAACTTTGCCACAAAGCCGTCAATTAATTTCATTACCCAAAATCATTGACAAACAATGTGAAAAGTAACGGTTCCAATACTGACTGCTGAGGAACACCACTACTCACTGGCAGCCAACCAGAAAAGGCCCTTTTATTCCCACTCGCTGCCTCCTGCTGTCAGCCTTTCCTCCACCTATGCCAATATCTTTCCTGTAACGCCACAGGATTTTACAGCTTCTGAAAATCCAAGTTAATGACATCCACCGCCTCTCCTTTGTCCACCCTGCTTGCTACTTCCTAGAAGAATTCCCAACAGATTTGTCAGGTAAGATTTCCCTTTACAGAAACCATGCCGACTTTGATTTATTTTATCGTTAGTCTCCAAGTACCCTGAAACCTCATCCCTAATAATGGACTCCAACACTTTTCCAAACACTGAGGTGAGGCTAACTGACCTATAATTTCCTTTCTTTTGTCTTCCTCCCTTCTTAAAGAGTGGAGTGACACTTGCAATCCTCCAGGCCTCCGGGACCATGCTAGGATCAAGTAATTCTTGAAAGATCATGACCAGTGCATCCATATCTTTACAGCAACCTCTCTCAGGATTCTGGGATGTAGTCCATCTGGTCCAGGTGACTTATCCACTTTAAGACCTTTGAGTTTGTCTAGCACATTTTCCTTTGTAATAGCAACAGCACTCACTCCTGCTCCCTGACACTCACGGACCTCT
This sequence comes from Mobula birostris, assembly GCF_030028105.1. NCBI lineage: Eukaryota > Metazoa > Chordata > Chondrichthyes > Myliobatiformes > Myliobatidae > Mobula > Mobula birostris. Next base: position 113,325,409 of record NC_092375.1, on the reverse strand, counting down.
GGTACACTGCTAGTGTCTTCCACAGTGAAAACAGATGCAAAGTATCCATTAAGTTCATCTGCCAATTCTTTGTCCTCCATTACTACCTCACCAGCGTCATCTTTCAGTGGTCCAATATCATCTCTCACCTCCCTTTTACTCTTTATATAACTAAAAAAACTTTTGGTATCCTGCTTTATATTATTGTCAAGTCTGCCCTCATATTTCATCTGTTCATGTTTCCAGCACCCACACAGCATGCCCACAACTTAGTGACCCTAACTGTATGTCTTTGGAAGATGGGAAGAGATTGCAGCATGCAGAGGAAACTCACACGGTCACGGGGAGAAGGCTCAAACTTCTGACAGCAGTGGGATTTGAGCCCTTGTTGCTGGTGCTGTAAAGCATTGTGCTAACCACTGCACTGCTGGGCCACTGGCCCTAACGGAAACCCTAAAACATCCACCAGTTTCTCTCTTCACAGATACCGCCTGACTTGTTCAGTATCCCCAAGGGGGGGTTGTGTGCGTGAGTGTGGTAAGTCATAGAGCAATAACAGCCCAACCAGTCCATCCTGACCACGACCCCCGCTCATCTAGTTCCAATTACCTGCATTCAGCCCATATCCCTAAGCCCTGCCCCTACAATGTACCTATCCAATTTGTTTCTTAAATAATAGTATTGTACTTACCTCAATCAGTCCCGTTGGTTGCTCATTCCATAAACCCTACACCACCCTACGGGTGAAAAAGTTGTCCCATAAGGTCCCCTATAAATCTTTCCCTTCTCACACTAGACTTAGCCTCTTTGTTTAGGATTCCCCTACACTGGGGCGAAAATTGTTACCATCCATTTTATCTAAGCCTCTCATACCTTTTAACACTTCTACAAGGTCACCCCTCCTAGATTCCAAGGTATGAAGATTCGGTCTGGCCAAACTCTCCCTATAACTCGAATGCAACTTTTAAGAGCAGTTTGGATAAGTACATAGATGGGACAGGTTGGAGGGATATGGTCCAGGTGCAGTTTGATGGGACTAGGCAGAATAACAGTTCAGCACAGACTAGGTGGGCTGAAGGACCTGTTTCTGTGCTGTACTGCTCCATAACTTTAGTCCTGGAAACCTTCTCGTAAATACTTTCTGTATTCTTTCAATTTTAACCAAGCCTTTCCTATTTTTAAGGTGATTGGAGAAAAGCTTAGGGGGGATATCAGAGGAAAATTCTTTTCACAGAGTGATGGGTGCATGGAACTCCACTCACTGGATTTTTTTTTTGTTTTCCGCGCTATTCTTTGTAAACGCTTATGACAATTCAGATCAGCAGTTCCTGAGACATTCAAAGTACTCCTTCTGGCAACAACTATCATTCAACAGTCAAAGTCACTTAAATCACATTTCTTCCCCATTCTGATATTTGGTCTGAACAATAACTGAAACTCTTGACCATCTCTGCATGCTTTAATGCATTGAGTTGCTGCCACATGATTGGCTGATGAGATATTTGCATTAACAAGCAGGTGTACCTAATAAAGTGGCCATTGAGTGTTTTTATTTACTGATTGTTCAAAGCCATTCAATTATTGCCTACCACTAAGGAGACTGAGGTGAGACATCTGCTCAAACTACTGCAGCAACACACACAAAATGCTGGAGGAACTGAGCAGGTCAGGCAGTATCTATGGAGGGGAATAAAGAGTTGAGGTTTCTGCTTCAGATTCTGACTTCTGTTTGCCCCATTCCAGTCCAAAGCATCAACTTTTTAACTCCCTCCATTGATCTGCAGTATCTTGTGCAGTTAGGGTAGATGTGAATTTAAACGCTGGCCGTCCGCCTCTGCACCCACCCACCAACCTGTTTCATAAGCCACTCACCCACCTGGTCTTACTCATCACCTGCCAGCTGTACTCCTCCCCCACCCCCCAACATTCTTATTCTGGAACCTGCCCCTGCCTTTCCAGGCCTGCTGAAGGGTCCTGGCCTGAAACGTTGACTGTTTATTCCTCCCCATAGATGCTGTCTGACTTGCTGAGATCCCCCAGCATTATGTGTGTGTGTTGCTCAGTATTTCCAGCATCTGCAGATTCTATTTGATCCTCGAGCTACCAAGTGCTTCTGGCGAAGGTGCTCTCACAGTACCTTTGGGAATGATAGGTGACGAATTTCCTAAGTTAGGGTGCTGTGAATGGCGAATGGCTCGGGAGGAGGGCCTACAAGGTGCTCCTTTGCAGCTGCTCCGTGTCTGGCTTGGTGGAAGAGATGAGCTGGCATTGGAGAGGATCCAAAGGAATTCCACGGAAATGATTCCGGGAATGAAAGTATGAGGAATATTTGATGGCCCTGGGCCTGTACTCGCTGGAAGGTACAGACGACACTCACATCGAAGAAAGTAAGAAGAAAGGCATTACTGAAGAGTCAGGAAACCTGCCTGTCACATTTGGGTCACAGTTATATTTACAGCAACACTGTACGTACGGCAATGCAGGAAAGCATGCGATGAATTTGGGGTGAGGGGGGAGGTCTCATTGAAACCTATTGAACAGTGAATGGCCTAGATAGAGTGGATGTGGAGAAGATGTGTCCAACAGTGGGAGAGCATGGACCAGAGAGAACAGCCTCAGAATACAAGGACATACAAGAACGAAGACGAGGAGGAATTTCTTTAGCCAGAGGTGATTAATCTATGGAATTCATTGCCACAGACAGGAGTGGAGTCCATGCCGCAAGGGAGGTGAGGAAAAGAATGGCAAGGGTGGACACACCCGGCACTGAGACACCAGACAAGGCCATTTGATTCTCAACAAATGGTCTATTAATCATTACAGAATGTCTCTTTGGTATTTCCTGTGCTCTCCCCTCTCCCCATTCATGATTCCCCCTCTCCCTGCCCCCTTCCCACTCTCAGTCCACGATAGAGACCCACACAGACAGGTGGGTCACAGTCAGGAGGGGGAAGAGGAAGAGTCAGGTACTTGAGAGTACCCCTGTGGCTGTACCCCTTGACAATAAGTACTCCTGTTTGAGTACTGTTGGGGGGGTCAGCCTACCTGGGGGAAGCAACAGTGGTTGTGCCTCTGGCACAGAGTCTGGCCCTGTGGCTCAGAAGGGTAGGGAAAGGAAGAGGATGGCAGCAGTGATATGGAACTCTATAGTTAGGGGGTCAGACAGGCGATTCTGTGGATGCAAGAAAGAAACTCAAATGGTAGTTTGCCTCCCAGGGGCCAGGGTCCGGGATGTTTCTGATCGCGTCCAAGATATCCTGCAGTGGGAGGGAGAACAGCCAGAAGTCGTGGTACATATTGTTACCAATGACATAGTGTGGTAAACCATGTATATATGTTGTAACTCGGTTACCTGTCTGGACACACCCCTCTGCTGACTGCCCCTGTGGCTCCTCCCACAGAGTCCTGTATAAAGGTGTTCGCCTTGCCCCTCCCCCTCAGTCCGGGGGCAGACACTCACTGTGGAGGTCATATTGTACAGCGAATAAAAGCCTTTCAGTATTTTACCAAACCTCAGTCTTTTGGAGTAATTGAAGGTGCTTCACATAGGTAGGAAAAGGGAAGAGGTCCTGAAAAAAGACTACAGGGAGTTAGGAAGGAAGTTGAGAAGCAGGACCGGAAAGGTGGTAATCTCGGGATTACTGCCTGTGCCACGTGACAGTGAGTATAGGAATAGAGTGAGGTGGAGGATAAATGCGTGGCTGAGGGATTGGAGCAGGGGGCAAGGATTCAGATTTCTGGATCATTGGGACCTCTTTTGGGGCAGGTGTGACCTGTAAAAAAAGGATGTGTTGCACTTGAATCCCAAGGGGACTAATATCCTGGCGGGGAGGTTTGCTAAGGCTACTGGGGAGAGTTTAAACTAGAATTACTGGGGGGTGGGAGCCAAACTGAAGAGACTGGGGAAGAGGAGGTTGGCTCACAAATAGAGAACGCTTGTAGACAGTGCGAGAGGGAGGATAGGCAGGTGATAGAGAAGGGACGCGCTCAGACCGAAGCTTTGAGATGTGTCTATTTTAACGCAAGGAGTGTTGTGGACAAAGCGGATGAGTTTAGAGCGTACTTGGAGATATGATGTGGTAGCCATTACAGAGACTTGGATGGCTCAGGGACAGGAATGGTTACTTCAAGTGCCGGGTTTTAGATGTTTCAGAAAGGACAGGGAGGGAGGCAAAAGAGGTGGGGGCGTGGCACTGTTGATCAGAGATAGTGTCATGGCTGCAGAAAAGGTGGACGTCATGGAGGGATCGTCTACGGAGTCTCTTAGGGACAGGAAGGGGTCAGTAATTTTACTGGGTGTTTTCTATAGGCCACCCAATAGTAACAGGGATATCGAGGAGCAGATAGGGAAGCAGATCCTGGAAAGGTGTAATAATAACAGAGTTGTCATGATGGGAGATTTTAATTTCCCAAATATCGATTGGCATCTCCCTCGAGCAAGGGGTTTAGATGGGGTGGAGTTTGTTAGGTGTGTTCAGGAAGGTTTCTTTTTTTTATTCTTAATTTTTTTATGCGTTTCTACAATAGAGCTATAGAAAAAAAACAAAATGGAGGTTTATACAATGCAAAACAAACAAATCCAATATATAATTCATAACAATAAAAAAAGCACCCAAAATAAAATCATGTAAGATTAGTATCCACGCCAACCTCCCACTGAAAAAAATACCCAGGCCAACCATTCCTGTGTATAAAAGAAAAAAAAATTAATCAGAGCATTCAACCCCACAGAGCTGTAAATATATATAAGAAAAAAGTATAATGCCAACTACCAAAACTATAATGTAATTCACAACAAAAAACCGTAAAACGTAAAAAGAAAGCTGAAAGTAAGGGATTGTAGCATGCAAAAAAAGGATAAACTGAACCTGAAGAGGAGTTATGAAAATATTCAAGAAAAGGTCCCCACACCTTATGAAACTTTATGTCCGAATTAGGAAGTGAATATGAATCTTTTCAAGGTCTAAACAGGCCATAATATCATTAAGCCATTGAATGTGAGTGGGTGGGGCAGCATCTTTCCACCTAAGAAGAACCAACCGGCTAGACAAGAGAGAGGCAAAGGTAATGTTTGACGTTTAGTCAGACTCAAGTGCATAAAAAGAACACCTTCACCCAAGGTGCCAAAAAGAGCAAGCAGAGGGTCAGGTTCTAAATGGTAATTAAGAATATGAGATAGGGTTGAAAAAACTTCTCTCCAGAATTTCTCTAGACTAGGACAGGCCCAGTACATATGGATAAGAGAAGCCTCAGCCCCTTTACACTTATCACAAAGAGGACTAATGTCAGGGTAAAACCACGATAATTTAGTCTTAGACATATCAGCCCTGTGTACAACCTTAAACTGCAAAAGGCAGTGGCGAGCACATAGAGAGGCTGAGTTAACTGACTTAAGATTTGAATCCCAAACCGCATCAGATAAGGAGATATTTAGATCATGTTCCCAGGCAGTTCTAATTTTATCGAAGGGGGCGTGCCTCAAGATCACTAACTTATCCCGAATAGCAGATATTAAACCTTTACCCTTTACCCAATGGATTGCTACAAAGGAACAAGTCCAGAACATTTTTCTCAGGCATCTCAGGAAAGTTTGATTTTAAAAGGTTAATGAAATGTCTAATTTGAAAGAATCTAAAGAAGTGAGAACTAGGTAGGTTAAACTTTACAGACAGTTGTTGAAAAGTTGCAAAACAATTATCTATAAAAGATCTTCAAAGCGCCTAATACCCTTTCTATACCAATCGTAAAATGTTGAATCCCGTTTAGAAGGTAGGAAAAGGTGACTGTGTAAAATCGGGCTAGAGAGAGAAAAACCATTAAGACTATTAAATTTTCTAAACTGAGCCATATTTTTAAAGTATGTCTGATAAGAGGATTAAAAATAAGTCTAGGCAAATGACAAGGAAGTGCGGAACCGAGAAATGCAGAAATAGAAAAATCCTTAGTAGAGTTCTACTCCATTGCCACCCATTTTGGGCAGTCAGACTTATGATAGAAGAAAGACCAAAGAATAAGACAACGAGTATTGGCTGCCCAATAATATAAACCAAAATTAGGCAAGGCCGTACCACCTTCCTTTTCAGATTTTTGAAGGTGAGCTTTATTAAGTCTAGAGCGTTTACGTTTAATTCAATCAGGCTCGTAAGGCACGACCGACCCTTGACAAAGCCATGCTGACTACTAATCATATATCTCTCCAAATGTTCATAAATCCTGCCTGTCAGGATCTTCTCCATCAACTTACCAACCACTGAGGTAAGACTCACTGGTCTATAATTTCCTGGGCTATCTCTACTCCGTTTCTTGAATAAAGGAACAACATTCGTAACCCTCCAATCCTCCGGAACCTCTCCCGTCCCCTTTAATGATGCAAAGATCATTAGAGCGATAGAGCATAGATAGGAGGAAATAATAGAATCTAACCCATCAAAAAAAAGCTTAGAAATAAAAATTGATAAAGACTGAAATAGATACAAAAATTTAGGAAGGAAATACATTTTAATAACATTAATTCGACCTACAAGAAAGGGATTTCTTGACACAATATGTAGATAAGTCTACAAGAGGAGAGACTGTACTTGATTTGGTATTGAGAAATGAAGCTGGTCAGGTGTCAGATCTCTCAGTGGGAGAGCATTTTGGAGATAGTGATCATAATTCTGTCTCCTTTATTGGACATTGGAAAGAGATAGGAACAGACAAGTTAGAAAAGCGTTTAATTGGAGTAAGGGGAACTAAGAGGCTATCAGGCAGGAAATTGGAGGCTTAAATTGGAAACAGATGTTCTCAGGGAAAAGTACATAAGAAATGTGGCTAATATTCAGGGGATATTTGTGTGGAGTTCTGCATAGGTACATTCCAATGAGACAGGGAAGTTACGGTAGGGTACAGGAACCGTGGTATACAAAGGCTGTAATAAATCTAGACAAGAAGAAAAGCTTACAAAAGGTTCAGAGAGCTAGGTAATGTTAGAGATCTAGAAGATTATAAGGCTAATAGGAGGGAGTTTAAGAAGGAAAATAGGAGAGCCAGAAGGAGCCATGACAAGGCCTTGGCGGGCAGGATTAAGGAAAACCCCAAGGCATTCTACAAGAACGTGAAGAGCAAGAGGATAAGACGTGAAAAAATAGCACCTATCAAGTGTGACAGAGGGAAAGTTTGTACGGAATCGGAGGAAATAGCAAAGGTACTTAATGAATACTTTACTTCAGTATTCACTATGGAAAAGGATCTTGGTGATTGTAATGATAACTCGCAGCACACTGAAAAGCTTGAGCATGTAGATATTAAGAAAGAGGATGTGCTGGAGCTTTTGGGAAGCATCAAGTTGGATAAGTCGCCGGGACCGGATGAGATGTACCCCAGGCTACTGTGGGAGGTAAGGGAAGAGACTGCTGAGCCTCTGGCGATGATCTTTGCATCATTAAAGGGGACGGGAGAGGTTCCGGAGGATTGGAGGGTTACGAATGTTGTTCTTTTATTCAAGAAACGGAGTAGAGATAGCCCAGGAAATTATAGACCAGTGAGTCTTACCTCAGTGGTTGGTAAGTTGATGGAGAAGATCCTGACAGGCAGGATTTATGAACATTTGGAGAGGTATATGATTAGTAGTCAGCATGGCTTTGTCAAGGGTAGGTCGTGCCTTACGAGCCTGATTGAATTTTTTGAGGATGTGACTAAACACATTGACGAAGGAAGAGCAGTAGATGTAGGGTATATGGATTTCAGCAAGGCATTTGATAAGGTACCCCATGCAAGGGTTATTGAGAAAGTAAAGAGGCATGGGATCCAAGGGGACATTGCCTTGTGGATTCAGAACTGGCTTGCCCACAGAAGGCAAAGAGTGGTTGTAGAAAGATCATATTCTGCATGGAGGTCGGTCACCAGTGGTGTGCCTCAGGGATCTGTTCTGGGACCCTTACTCCGTGATTTTTATAAATGAACTGGATGAGGAAGTGGAGGGATGGGTTAGTAAGTTTGCTGATGACACAAAGGTTGGGGGTGTTGTGGATAGTGTGGAGGGCTGTCAGGGGTTACAGCGGGACATTGATAGGGTTCAAAACTGAGCTGAGAAGTGGCAGATGGAGTTCAACCCAGGTAAGTGTGAGGTGGTTCATTTTGGTAGGTCAAATATGATGGCGGAATATAGTATTAATGGTAAGACTCTTGGTAGTGTGGAGGATCAGAGGGATCTTGGGGTCCGAGTCCATAGGACGCTCAAAGTAGCTGTGCAGGTTGACTCTGTAGTTAAGAAGGCGTACGGTTTATTGGCCTTCATCAATTGTGGAATTGAATTTAGGAGCCGAGAGGTAATGTTGCAGCTATATAAGACCCTGGTCAGACCCCACTTGGAGTACTATGCTCAGTTCTGGTCACATCACTACAGGAAGGATGTGGAAGCCATAGAAAAGGTGCAAAGGAGATTTACAAGGATGTTGCCTGGATTGGGGAGCATGCCTTATGAGAATAGGTCGAGTGAACTCAGCCTTTTCTCCTTGGAGCAATAGAGGATGAGAGGTGACCTGATAGAGGTGTAGAAGATGATGAGAGGCATTAATAGTGTGGATAGTCAGAGGCTTTTTCCCAGGGCTGAAATGGTTGCTACAAGAGGACACAGGTTTAATGTGCTAGGGAGTAGGTACAGAGGAGATGTCAGGGGTAAGCTTTTTACTCAGAGAGTGGTGAGTGTGTGGAATGGGCTGCCGGCAATGGTGGTGGAGGCAGATACGATAGGGTCTTCTAAGAGACTTTTAGATAGGTACATGGAGCTTAGTAAAATAGAGAGCTATAGGTAAGCCGAGTAATTTCTAAGGTAGGGACATGTTCAGCACAACTTTGTGGACCGAGGGCCTGTATTGTGCTGTAGGTTTTCTATGTTTCTCTGTTTCTATATCTGAATCAGGTTTATCATCACTCACATGTTGTTATGTTTGTTTCTTTCATTGTGAAAGCAGTACAGTGCAATACATAAAATTACTGCAATACCGTGCAGAAGTCTTAGGCACCCACCCTAGCTATATCCATCTATATATATAAAACCAATATATCCAGTACCAATGACATAGGAAGGAAAAGCAAAGAGGTCCTGAAAAGAGAATTTTGAGAGCTAGGTAGAAAGCTGAAAAGCAGGACCTCCAGGATAGTAATTTCTGGATTGCTGCCTGTGCCACGTGCCGGTGAGGGTAGAAACAGGATGATTTGGCAGATAAATGTGTGGCCGAGAAGCTAGTGCAGGGGGCAGGGTTTCAGGTTCTTAAATCATTGGGACCTCTTCTGGGGGAGGTATGACTGGTTGAAAAGAGATGGGTTGCAGCTGAAGCTGAGGGGGACCAATATTCTTGCAGGCAGGTTTGTTAGAGCTGTTGGGGAGGTTTAAACTAATTTGGAAGGGGGTGGGAACTGGAGTGAAGGGACTCAGGATAGGACGGATGGTTAAAAAGCAAAGACAGCATGCAGTCAGACTGTCAGGAAGGGCAGGCAGGTGATAGGACATATCTGCAGCCAGCAGAGTGACTATCAGTGCATTAGGGATGCAGAATCAAAAAAGGCAGCAAATACAGAGTATAAGAAATAATGTGGACAATCTTGTTGCACGATTACAGATTGTCAGGTATGATGTTGTGGCCATCACTGAATCCTGGCTGAAGGATGGTTGTAGCTGGAAGCTGAATGTCCAAAGTTACACGTTGTTTCAGAAGGACAGGAAGGTAGGCAGTGGGATGGTGTGGCTCTGCTGGTAAAGAATAACTTCAAATCAGTAAAAAGATGTGACGTAGGATCGGAAGATGTTGAATTCTTGTGGGTTTAGTTAAGAAACTGCATGAGTAACAGGCCCCCCAAAACTAGCTGGGATGTGAACCAGATTACAACAAGAAGTAGAAAAACTGTGTCAAAGGGGCAATGTTATGATAGTCCCGGGAGATTTCAACATGCAGGTCGATTGGGAAAATCAGGTTGGTAATGGATTTCAAGAGAGTGAGTTTGTTGAATGTTTATGAGATGGCTTTTTAGAGCAGTTTGTCATTGAACCTACTAGGGGATCAGCTATACTGGATTGGGTGTTATGTAATGAACAGGAGGTGATTAGGGAGCTTAAGGTAAAAGAACCTTTAGGAGGCAGTGATCACAATATAATTGAGTTCAACTTGAAATTTGATAGGGAGAAAGTAAAGTCTGACGCAGCAGTATTTCAGCAGAGTAAAGGAAATTACAGTGGTATGAGAGAGGAGTTGTCCAAAGGAAATCAGAAGGAGATGCTGGCAGGGATGACAACAGAGCAGCAACGGTGTGAGTTTCTGAGAACAATGAGGAAGGATTAAGATAGATGTATTCCAAAAACAAAGAAATACTCAAATAGCAAAATAGTACAACCGTAGCTGACAAGGGAAGTCAAAACTAACGTAAAAGCAAAAGAGAGGGCATACAACAAAGCAAAAATTAGTGGGAAGACAGAGGATCGGGAAGCTTTTATGACTCTACAGAGAGCATCTAAAAGAATCATTAGGAGGGAAAAGATGAAATATGAAAGCAAGCTGGCAAACAACTTCAGAGTGGGTAGTAAAATCTTTTTCAAGTAAAAAATAAAAGTGATTTTAGAGTGGATATAGGACCGCTAGAAAATGAGGGTGGAGAAATAATAACAGGGGACAAGGAGATGGCAGATGAACTAAGTGAGTATTATGCATCATTCTTCACTGTAGAAGACACTAGCATGATGTTGAAGGGGTGAGGGAAAAGAAATAAGTGCAGTTACTATTACAAGGGAGAGGGTGCTCAAAAAGCTGAAAGAACTAAGGGTACATACGTCACCTAGGCCAGATGAATTGCACCCTAGGGTTCTGAAAGAGGTAGCCGTAGAGATTGTGGAGGAATCAGTAATGATCTTTCAAAAATCATTGGACTCTGGCATGGTGCCAGAGGACTGGAAAATCGCAAATGTTACTCCACTGCTTAAGAAAGGAGGAAGGCAGCAGAAAGGAAATTATAGACCAGTTAGCCTGACCTCAGTTGTTAGGAAGATATTGGAGTCAATTGTTAAGGATGAGGTTATGGAGTACTTGGTGACACAGGACAAGATAGGACAAAGTCTACATGGTTTCCTTAAGGGCAAATCTTGCCTGATGAACCTGTTGGAATTCTTTGAGGATATTACATGTGGGATAGATAAAGGGGATGCAGTGGATGCTGTATAGTTGGACTTCAGAAAGCCTTTGACAAGGTGCCACACATGAAGCTGCTTACCAAGTTAAGAGCCCATGGTATTACAGGAAAGTTACTCGTATGGTTAGAACATTGGCTGATTGGTAGGAGAGGTTCACAAGGATGATTTCAGGAGTGAAAAGGTAATAATACGAGGAACGTTTGATGGCTCTGGGTCTGTACATGCTGGAATTTAGAAGGATGAGGGGGATCTCATTGAAACTTTTCGAATGTTGAAAGGCCTAGACAGAGTAGATGTGGAAAGGATGTTTCCCATGGTGGAGGAGTCTAGGGCAAAAGGGCACAGCTCAGGATAGCGAGATGTCCATTTAAAACAGAAATGCAGAGAAATTTCTTTAGCCAAAGGGTGAATTTGTGGAATTTAATACCACAGGCAGCTGTGCAGGCCAGGACATTGGGTGTATTTAAGGCAGAGCTTGATAGGTTCATGATTGGACAAGGCATCAAAGGTTACAGGGAGAAGGCTGGGGAGTGGGGCTGAGGAGCGAAAAACAGGATCAGCCATGATTGAAAGATGGAGCATACTCGATAGGCTGAATGGAAAAATTCTTCTCCTATGTCGTGTGTGTGTCTCTAAAGCTTTGCACAGCACTGTAAATCATCCATGATGGAATGGCAACCCAGACCCAAAGGGCTGAGTGGCCTAATTTTACTCTTAAGTATTATTGTCTTTAAGATGAACTTTCAAGAGTAGCTGGACAGATAACTGAAGTGCATTCCATACACAGTACACATCGCCACCACTCATGGTGGGAGAGAATGTTCAGAGATCGAGATTGACAACTTTTGGAAACTATCGAAGAAAATAGGGATGGGGCATCTGTGGATCAGACATCGGCAAAGAATCCCCTACTGACTAAATATGAACAATATTTCTTGACCTGGTAAAGTAGCAGACAGCGCAACACTATCACAGCTTTAGGTACTGGAATTCTAAGTTCAATTCCAGCGCCCTCAGGGAGGAGTTTGTACGTTCTCCCCGTGGCAGTGCGGGTTTCCTCCAGGTGCTCCAGTTTCCTCCCACAATCCAAAATGATTCATGGGTTAATTGGTCATTATAAATTGTCCTTTAGTTAGGCTGGTGTTAAATAGGTGGGTTGCTGGGCAAAGTGGCTCAGTGGGCTGGGATGCCCTGGTTGGCACGGTACTACTAAATAAAATAAAAAAATACTGACCAACTGGAAAAACATTTCAAAGGTACTTGGGCAGCTACATGGATGGGAAAGGTTTAGAGGTACATGGGCAAACGTGGTCAAATGGGATAAGCTTAGATAGGCATCTATCTAGGCATGAACTGGTTAGGCCACCTACTTTTTCTAAAAATAGTGCCAGGTATCCTGTCAGACAGAGTGAAGATAGAGCACAGAAAACAGAACACCGAACAGAACAGTCCCTTCAGCCCACGGTGTTATGCTGAATTATTTAAGCTGATAATGTCTAATTAGATAGTGTCTTCTGCACATGGTCCATATCCCACCATTCCCCCATCCATAGGCCTCTGAACACTTCTATCGTATCTGCCTCCACCAACACTTCTGGCAGCATGTTTGGGCACCTACCACTCTCTGTAAAAAAAAAACTTGCCCTACACATCACCTTTAAACTCCCCTCCCCACCTCACCAAAATTGCACACCCTTTAGGATTAGACGTTTGACAAGACGAGCAATGTTTTATGAGGTGGCATTGAGTGCAATGCCATCATTTCTGGTTCATCACTAAAAGCCCCTGAACTGTGGACGTTGTCTGTATGGATTTAGTAAGGCACTTGACAAGGTCCCTCATGACAGGCTCAGCAAGAAGATTAAGATGCAGGGGATCCACGGTAAAATGACCATATGAATTCAGATGCCACTTATTTGGGACAACTCTTAAAGAACAAAACCTATTCGAGAAAATTGCTGGAATTCCTTCATTTATTTTGGACACCATGCCACTTAATTGGGACAGGAGATTGTTGCTGAAAACTTTCTAACTAGCGTCATGCTTAGAGCAAAGTTTTTAAATAGCGGCATTTGCGTGTCCGTGTTCAAAAGCACTGATTTTTGTCAAAGTGTTGGCGAGAAATAAGCAGTAAGACAATTCAGAACTGTTTCGCTCACTGCGCTTTCAAGCATTCAGGCTTGGAAATGCCAGGAACGGCCAGGAGTGAAAATGAAATAATTTCACTACTTCAGCAAGTTAGACACTACAAAAAAGTTAAAGGTCTCACCAATCATCCTGAATGTTACAATTTAAATGAATATTTGTAGGATCATCCTGTACCTATGAAAATGGCCACTGAGTATATGTTTGTGGTCTTCTGCTGCTGTAGCCCATACATTTCAAGGTTCAACATGTTGTGAGTTCAGGGATGCTCTTCTGTATACCACTGTTCTAATGTGTGGTTATTTGAGTTACTGTCACCTTCCTATCAGTTTAAACCTGTCTGGTCAATTGCCTCCGAACTCCCTCATTAACAAGGCGTTTTTGCCCACAAAACTGCCACCATCACTGGATGTATTTTGTTTCTCACACCATTCAGATTAGAGATTGCTGTGTGTGAAAATCCCAGAGAACCAGCAGTTTCTGAGATACTCAAATCAACAATCATTCCATGGTCAAAGTCATATAGTTCGCATTTCTTCCCCCATTCTGATCTTTGGTCTAAACAACAAATGAAACCCTTGACCGTGTCTGCATGCTTTTATGCATTGAGGTGCTACCACTTGATTGGTTGATCAGATATTTGCACTAACGAACAAGTGTTCAGATGTACCTAATAAAGTGGCCACTGATGACCTGGATGAAAACGTAGATGGGTGGGATAGTCAGGTTCCAGACAATGGTCGTGATATGGTCTTAGAACCCTTTAGTGATGGGATCCAGTCCAATTCTCCTTCAATCAGGTTGCAGGTGGGGCAGGAAACAGAAAGACTCTGCACGTCCAGCCCAGTAATCAGTCATGGCCGAGGGCCTGTTTCAACAGGTGGCTGCTGATGGCTCACAGAATGATTTCTATCAAACATAACCTCCGGCGGGTCCAGGCACAAACATTGCCATTACACAATTCTTCTCACAACAGCTTAGTCACCACACTGACGTCAATCACTTTCAGGTATTAAGGTAATTGAAGACATGGGATTCATGCAGGAACAAGGAGCAGAGCTGAGGAGCTGAGCAAATATCTTAAAAATGAAAATTAGGACCCAGTCCTGTTGGAGGGTCTCTGCCAGAAGTATAGACTATTTTTTATCCCCCTCCGTAGACACTGTCTAACCCACCAAGTTTTTCCAGCACTTCGTGTGTGTTGCTCTGGATTTCTAGCACCTGCAACATCTCCTGTGTTTATATTAAAGATAAAGGTCCATTCATTCAAATTAGCTTAATTTGTCATATGTACATCGAAACATACAGTGAGATGCGTCATTAGGTCAAAGTTCAGAATAAATTTATTATCAAAGTACATATATGGCACCATATACAGCCCTGCGATTCATTTTCTTGCGGGTAATCACTGATTCTATTGTGTTCAAGAAACACGATACAATCAATGAAAGATGACAACTAACATGCAAAAAAACACGAACTGTGCAAATACAAAAAGAAAGAGAAAAAAACGATAAATAAATATCAAAAACATGAGATGAAGAGCCCTTGGAGAGTCCAGTTCAGTGATGGGCGGAGTGAAGTTATCATCTCTGGTTCAAGAGCCTGTTGCTTGAAGGGTAGTGACTGTTTCTGAATCTGGTGGTGGAGGTCCTGAGGCTCCTGTACCTTCTTCCTGATGGCAGCAGTGAGAAGAGAGCACGGCCTGGGAGTTGGGGGTCCCTGATGATGGTTGCTGCTTTCCTGCAACAGCGCTCTGCATAGACGTGTTCAATGGTGGGGAGGGCTTTACCCATGGTAGACTGTGCTATATCCATTACATTATGTAGGAACAGTATAGGGGGAGCTTCACTTTGTGTCTGGCCCTGGAAGTATACGATGGACAGTGTAGACACGAGGGTTCCCATCCTGGGGCCCACAGATCCCTTCCTTAATGGTACTGGTCCATGGCATTGGGAACACCATGTCTGACCCCAGGAGTGGTGAGGGAACTTCACTCTTGTGTCTGATCCTGTGTCTGTGTGATGGGACAGTGTAGAGGAAGCTCCACTCTGTGTTAGATTCATTAGGAGTGTCCGGAAACTGTCACACATGTAATGGCGTGATGTTGTTTCAGGGAAAGCCATAACATCAGATGTTTATGTGCAGTTGTGAAAACTGTTATGAGAGTTTGTGTCGAGACTTGTTGGCAGATAGAATTCCAGCGCAGTCTGATCGGAATCACTGTACATTAACCAGCCAAGATCAATTCCAGACATACAGCCACGGTCGGCTCTTAACTGCTCACAATATGATGGATTTGTCATGTAAGTAGTACTGTCTACCTGTACTGTTCACCCTCCCCAAAGGAGTGTGTGATGGGGCGGTGTAGAGGGAGCTCTGGTGTTAGTAGCAGATTCATTGGGAACACTTACGAGACTCTTTGATAGATTACTGCATAGCTGCTTAAGTGCTGTTGCAGTGACAACCTTGCACTCAACGTCAGTAAGACCAAGGAATTGATTGTGATCTTCTGGAAGGAAAGTCAAGGCAATGCACACCAGTGTCATTCATCGAGGGGTCAGCAGCAGAAAGGGGAAGCCGTTTCAAACTCCTGGATATCAACATCTCTGAGGATCTCTACTGGGCCCAACATATTGGTGCAGTTACAAAGGCGGCTATACTTCATTAGGGGTTTGAGGAGATTTTGTATGTTCCAAGGACCCCAGCAGATTGTAAAGATGTATGATGGAGAGCATTCCGTCCAGTTGTATCACTGTCTGCGCAGGATCAGGAAAAGCTGCAGAAAGTTGCAGACGCAGCCGGACCCATCGTGGGCATTGAGGAGATCTTCAAAACTGTGGTGCCTCAAAAATATGGCGCCCATTATTAAGGAGCCTTACCCCCAAGGACATCTTGTAAACAGTGACAAACCCACTGCAGACCCCCTGTAAATACCAGTACGCTCCCTAGGTCTCCCTATAAGTACCAACACACTGCCCAGAAACCCCTGTAAATAATGATACGTACAGTAATCAGGGAACCCTGTAAATAAAGGTCCCCGACACCTGCTGTAAATATGGACACACACCCCAGAGACCCTCTGTCAATACTGTCACACCCACTGGAGTCTGGCTGTAAATATGGACAACACTACCCGGGACCCCCTCCCCCTATGAATACCAACACAACAACCTGCACCCTGCGATGGGCTGGTAGCGGTCAGGTGGTATTGATAATCTATAAGGATCCTCTCTCGTCCCACCCCAGCACCCCTGCTGAGCACGTACAGATACGATTGCTCAGAACTGCAGGCAATGAGGAAAACAAATCCTCCTGCATACTTTTCAACTGACTGTCAGTTTATTCGGTTCAAGTATTCCACCCTGTCTGTTGCACTCAAGAAAACAGTGAAATATTACTTCCTATTAGAATATGTTATTCTTATAAATGATTCCCTTCTCTGCTCCTCACCCCAGCTGTGTACAGACAGAGATTACAGTCATTTTACTGAGCTATTTCTATGTAATAATTCTCATAGAATTAACAAAAACAGGCCCTTCGGCCCAACTCACCTATACTGACCATTACCCATCTATGCTAATCCTACTTTGCTGTATCTGGCTCAAATCCCTCCACACCTTTTTTATCCAAGTTCCTGTTTAAGTGCTTTTTTTCTTAGAACATAGAGTACAGCACGTTCATAGGCCAGCAATGTCAACAAGGGGTGAAGGACATCTGGAGTCTATGCCTCTGCTCCACGATCGAAGACCAGTGACGTGGACTGGTGACGAAAGACATCCCTGGATGGGTTTCTGTGAGCAGGAAGCATAAGGGGGCACGAGGGCAGGACAGTTGGCATGCCCAGAGTTCGGATCCAGACAGTAGCTAGTCCGGGGGTCAATTCCGAAGATCGGAGCCCGAATGTCTGCTGGAGGTCTGGAAGTGGAGGAAATTGTCCTGGAGTTGGAGGACTAGCTATGTCTGTGGGTGGGTGCAAGGGAGAAATGGGGCTTGTTTTGCTGCTGTTGTGTTTTTTTTTGCTTGTGTTCTGACTCTGTCATTCTGCCGAGAACTGGGGGCATGCCATGTTGGCCCCAGAATGTGTGGTGACACTTGTGGGCTGGCCCCAGCACAGCCCTAGGTTATGTTGGTTGTTAATGCAAACGGAACATTTCACTGTATGTTTCCATGCATCTGATAAATTAAATCCGAATCTGAAAGGTCTCCTTCGATGGAGTTTGGCTCCAGACTCCCGAGCAGTAACAATGCAGCACTGGGTTTGTAGGATACAAGACTAGAGGCCTAGCTCGGACAAATGTGCGATCCGCAATAGATGGCAACTAACACAGAGGCCCTAAGAACGTAAGAACGAGGAGCAGTAGTCCCGAGTCCGCCACCTGACCCGTCCTGTTCCGCCACTGAATAAGATCATGGCTGATCTGGCCGTGGACTCAGCTCTACCTACCTGCCTTTTCTCAGAACCCGTAATTCCTCAGCTATGCAAAAATCTATCTGTCTCTTAAATATATTTCATGAGGTAGCCTTAGCATAACACTGTTACAGTGACAGCGATCAGGGTTCAATTCTCACCGCTCTCTGTAAGGAGATTGCATGTTCTTGCCATGATGCGCGTTTCCTCTCACATTCCAAAGACATACGGGTTAGGGTGAGTAAGTAGTGGGCATGCTGTGTTGGCACCGGCAGCATGGCAATGCTTGCAGGCTGCCACCAGCACATGCCCCAACTGTGTTGGTTCTTAACGCAAATGACGGATTTCACTGTATGTTTTGATGCACACTTGACAAATAAAGTTAGTCGCATCTCTGGACAGGTACACGGACAGAGGGTTAAGGGCCGCACACGGGCAGATGGGGGTGGCTTAAGACTGGTATCAAGGTTGGTATGGATGAGTTGGGCTGCCGTATAAGATTAGGTGTAGGACATGCTTGCTTTCATTGCTAAGGCTACCGAGTACAAGAGTCAGCAAGTCACGCTGCAAATGTATGAAACTTTGGTTCAGTCCCACCTGGAGTAATATGTGAAGCTCTAGCTGCCCCATTACAGGAAGGACGTGGAGGCTTTGCAGAGGGTGCAGAAGAGACTCACTAGGATGCCGCCTCTCTTTATAGTTAAAAAAATACAAAGAGAGGATGTTTTCCCTGCTGCATCAGAGGATTGGTAGAAGTTTAAAAAATCCTATTCAGGATTCCCTCCAGAACAGGGCGGCACAGGAATGCAGCAGCTGGCTATTCCAGCACCAGAGACCGGGTTCAATTCTGCCGCTGTCTGTAAGGAGTTTTTACGTTCTCCCCATGACCACGTGGGTTTCCTCCCACAGCCCAAAGATGTATGTGTTAACAGGTAGATTGGTTACAGCGGTGGAATTGGGCAGCAGGGGCTCGTTGGGCCGAAGTGTGCTGTATTGCTAAACAAATTATCAGATGCTTAGAGAGGGTAGGAATATCAAATACTACATGTAAAGTGAGAGGGGGAATGTTTAAAGGTGGTGTGCGGGCAAGTTCCTTTACGCCAAGAGTGGTGGAATGAGAACAGGCTGTCGGGGTGGTGATGGAAGCAGATACAATGGACGTTTAACGGGTAACGGACAGATACATGAACAGGCAGGGAACTGAGGGGTATGGACCACGCGCAGACAGATGCAACTGGTTTTTAATTTGACTTTGTGTTTAGCACAGGCATTATGGGCCGAAGGGCCTGTTCTTGCGCTATCCTCTGCTCCAGTGATGATTCTAAATCACCTCAAGCCAGGTAGTGAACACAGGAGATTCTGCAAACGCTGGAAATCCAGAGCAACACACACACGAAATGCTGGAGGAACTCAGCAGGTCAGGCAGCATCTATCGAGGGGAATAAATGGTAGACGTTTCGGGCCGAAACCCGTCAGAATGGGTTGCCGTGGCTCTGGTGCCTAAGATGGAGCCTGTGCACTTAGCCCAGTACATAGCTGCATTGTTTGATTAATGAGAGAGCCGGTTACACCCCTGGGAACAGTGTTGGTTCACAGAAATAATAAAAGGTTCTTTCTGAGGGAAATTACATGAAAAAGCTTCCATAGACATCAGGAACTTTTTAAAGCAACTTGGTCAAAGTACTGATTGTTAAGTGCTATTTTTTCAATCCCTTGTACAATGAGCAGACAGGTCAGGTTGCACTGACACAGAATCAGGTTTCAGGAATGCGGTAACCCTAGAGGGTGGCTCTCTCTGGGAAGGAGGGCTGTTCAGAAACAGACCCCACTGTTACAGAACCACAACAGGAGGTTTGTGTTAGATCTGCGGACTGTGCTTCAGGGGAGATGTGAGGGCTTTGGAGAGAGTGCAGCAGAGATTTTACCAATGTGAGTGACTTACTAGTGATTCCACAGCCTGTAGGCTGACTGTCAAGGACCCTACAACACTTGTTCTCAGTACTTTCATTTAATTTACAAAATATTGTCTTTGTTTGCACATTGGCTGTTTTTCCTTAAATCCTTATTTTAGTTCCTGGAGATGCCTGGAAGAAAATGAATCTCAAGATAGAATATGGTGACAATTATGTTCTTTGATAAAAGTTGCTTTGAACTTTGACTTTGAAAATGAGCAAGATTAGTTTTATTTGTCACATGTACATCGAAACATCGATCCCCACATGTGGGCACATATTTCTGCCAACATGACTAGGCAGAGTAACAGTTCAGCATGGACTAGGTGGGCTGAAGGGCCTGTTTACGGTGAAATGTGTCATTTCCTTTCCATCAGCGACTGACACAGTCCAAAGTTGTGCTGAGGGAAGCCTACAAGTGTGGCCACGCTTGCGAACAACATAGCGTGCCTTCAGCTTACTAACCGCTACGTTTTTGGAACGTGGGCGGGAAGTGGAGCACCCAGAGGATACCAGGGAGAATATAAAAAACTCCTTTCAGACAGCAGTGGGAATTAAACCTGGATCACTGGCACTGTGAAGTTAGGCTACCATGCCATCACACGTAAATCATTTCAGGGAGGAGAGAGGGGCTTTCATCCTATGGAAAGACTGGGGAGGCTGGGGGTTTCTCCTTGGGACACGGGAGGTGGCGAGGAGACTGGAGATTGGGATTTAAGATCATGAAGGGTACAGAGGAGACAGGGAGAGACCGTTCCGTTGGCCAAGGGGTCAGGGGTACCGAGCCGACCTTGGGTTAAAATTTCTCTCGAGAGTGCAATTATGTTCAATCATTGACTCGAGCTTTAGGGAGTCTCTGGTATAAATAGTTACAGCTTTGGAGGAGGCCATTCTGCTTATCTAGTCTGTGCTGGCTCTATGTACAATCAATCCAGTGAGTCTCGCTCCCCCATCCTCCGTGAAGACAGGTAGAGTACAGGAGTTGGGATATCATGTTACAGTCATACAAGACGTTGGTGGAATTGTACCTGGAATATTGTGGACCCCTCTCCCACCCACCTACCCCCTCACCTGCTCTCACCTATTATCTGGCTGCTTGTACTTATTCCCTCTTCCCACTATCTCATTCTGGCTTCTTCCCTCTTCCTTTCCAGTCCCGATGCAGGGTCTCGACCCAAAACATCAACTGCTTATTCCCCTCCATTGATACCACCTCATACGCCGAGTTCCTCCAGTACTTTTTGTGTTATTCTGGAATATTGTGCACAGTTCTGGTTGCTGTACTATGGGAAGGATGTGATAAAGTTAAGAGTGGAGGAGGAACAATTAGCAAGGGTGCTTAGGGACTGGAGGGCTTGAGTTTATTTTTTACTTAGAGATACGGTGCCCTTCCAACCCAACAAGCGACACCACCCAGCAGCCACCTATTTAACCCTGGCCTACTCCTAGGCCAATTTACAATGACCAATTAACCTACTAGCTGGTACGTCTTTGGAATGTGGGAGGAAACCAGGGCACCTGGAGGACTCAGTATCACGGAGAGTGCAGGAATTGAACACTGACACCTGGAGCAGGAATAGTGTCATGTTCTGCTACACTACCGTGACACCCCTGTTAGAAGGAGCTGTAAGGAAAGACTGGATAGGCTGGGACTGTTTTCCTCGGAGTGAAAGGAGGCTGAGGTGACCCTTGATAGAAATGACGAGGGGCATTCAATAGGGGGAGTGGTCACAGTCTTATCCCCAGGGCCCCCAAGTCCAAAACTAGAGGCACGGATTTAGGGTTGAGAGGGGAAAAGATTTAAGGGGACAACTATTTCACATGTACAGTGATGGGTGAAAGTAGTGAGCTGCCAGAGAGAGTGGTTGAGGCAGGTACAGTTACAGTGTTCATTAAACACAGGAGATCCTGTTGATGCTGGAAATCCTGAGCATGCTGGAGGAACTCAGCAGGTTATGGAGGGGAAGGTGTGGCCTGTTAGCATAATGGTGACCGGCAATCAGAGTTCAATTCCCACTGCTGTCTGTAAGCAGGGTGTACATTCTCCCCGGCACCGTGTGGGTTTCCTCCATTCCCTCCCACATTCCAGATGCCGACAGGCCAGGGTTAGGAAGTTGTGGGCATGCTATGTTGGCGCTGGAAGAATGGCCACACTCTGTGGTACACACTTCACTTACATTCTGATGTTTTCATGTACATGTGACAAATAAAGGGGATCTAATCTAGCTTCACTGGGAAACCTCGTGGGCCCTTCTGAGTGAATGAGAAGCACCTTAGGAAAGGAACTTTACTTCTTAAATGCTAATTATTTCCACTGAAAAGATAGATTAGTAACCGGAGAATAGAGGTTGAAGATAATTGGCAAAGGAAGCAGGTATAGTGTAACAACACACACAAAACTCTGCAGGTAGTCAGCAGGCCAGGCAGCACCCATGGAAATGAATAGATATTCGATGTTTCAGGCCCAGACCCTTCTTCAGGACTGAGAAGGAAGCGGGAAGGTGTCAGAATTAAAAGGTGGGGGAGTGGTGGGGGGGTGGGGAGTGAAAGGGATAGGTAAATCCAGACACACGGGAAAGATCAAGTTCTGGAAAAGAAAGAATTTGATATGAGGAGAGTGGACCATGGGAGAACGGGAAGGAGGAGGGGACCCAGGGGAAGTAATAGGCAGGTAAGAAGAAGTACATGGTCAAAGTGGGGAATGGGGGGGGTGGGGGAGGTGGTGGTTAATTTGTTTACCAGAAGGAGAAATCAATATCCATGCCGTTAGGTCGAAGGCTCCAAGACAGAAGGTAAGGTTGCTCCTGTACCCTGAGGGAGGCCTCACCTTGGCACAAGAGAAAGCCGTGGACCAACACGTCGGAACAGGAACGGGAATTAAAGTGTTTGGCCACTGGGAGGTCCCGCTTGTGGTGGATGGTGCGGAGGTGCTCGACAAAGTGGTCCCCCAGTTTCCCATGGGTCTCACCAATGTACAGCAGGCCACACTGGGATTGTGAAATAGACACAAGAGTTTCTGCGGGTGTGGGAAATCGAGAGCAACACACACAAAATGCTGGAGGAACTCAGCAGGTCAGACAGCATCTATGGAGGGGAATAAGCAGTCGAGACCCTCGATCGGGACTGGAAGGGAAGGTAGTAGAATATGAAGGTGAGGGAGGGGAAATAGTACAAGCTAGAAGGTGCTTCAGGGCAGACATTCCTGGAAGAGACTCCACAGTGGAGCAGCAAATTACTGTGAAAGATTTTTTGAAACTCGGTGAGCTGCAGTGATCTGGACACGCTGGTGGGGACAAATTCAAAGGGAAGTCAGAAAATTACTTCAAGGGATTCTTACCAGGCACTTGAGAAAGAGTGTGTGAGTGCAGAGCTCTTCTTACGAGGTTAAGGAGGTTCAGCTTGTCACCAAACTTCTACAAATGTACTGCTGAGAGAAGCCTGACTAACCGCATCATGGTCTGACACGGCAATTCAAATGCAAGAATGTACGTAACTGCAGAGTCGTGGGCTCAGCCCAGTCTACCAAGCACATCAATCCCCGCTCACAGGAGTATCTCCAGGAGGCACTGCCTTGCCTCATGAAGACAACATCCGTCAAAGGTCTCACCAACAGGGCCATGACATCTGCTTTCATCTACCATCGGACAGGAGATACAGAAGCCTCAAGTCCCACACCATCAGGTTCAAGAACAGCTACTTCCCTTCAACCATTTGGTTCCTGAACCAACTGGCACAACCCTAATCACTACCTTGGAGTAGCAACACTGTCACCACTTTGCACTAAAATGGATTATTTTGTTTTTTCTCACAGCTACCAATTCTTTCTTATAAAAATGGTGCATAATTTATGCTTTTCTTGTGAATGTTGCTTATATAAAAGGCCCATGAACTCGTAAGCCACCTCAATATTCCTCTTTTGCACTATTTATTAATTTTATTTTTTATTGCAACTTATAGTTCTTTCTACGCCTGTACTGCTGCAGCAAAACAACGAATTTCACAACGTTGGTCAGTGATAATAAACCCGATTCTGATGCTATTTGCCTGTGATGCTGCTGCAGGTATGTGCAGAGTCATAGAGTACTACAGCACAGAAACAGGGCTTTCCGACTGAACTATTATCCTGCCTAGTCCCATTGACCTGCATCCGGACCACAGCCTTAAATACCCTTCCCATCCACCTATCTATCCAAATCTCTCTCAAATGTCCCCTGAAATATTCCTCCTTTCACCCTTAATCCATGATCTCTAGTTCTAGTCTCACCCCACCAAGGTGCAAAAAGCCTGCTTGCATTCATCCTATCTACACCCTCATAATTGTTACATTTTTGTCAAATCTCCTGTCATTCTCCTACACTCCAGGGAATAAAGATCTAACCTATTCAATCTTTCCCTATAACTCAGGTCCTCATGTCCCGGCAACATCCTTGTAAATTTTCCCTCCATTCTTTCAACCTTATTGATATTGTGTACTTGTGCATCTTTGCGACAATAAACTCAACTTAGCAACTTTGACATGTATGATGGGGGCCGGGTGGCCATTTTACACTCCGGGATCTGTGAGAGGAGCAGCGACTCTCACTGCCCAGCGTAACATGAGGTAATAAAGCCATCCAGTAGACCAGTACTGTGGTAGACAACAAAATGTGGTGCATACTGCCCAGTTCATCACAGGCAAGGCACTCCATTGAGCACATCTACAAACAGCACTGCCACAAGAAAGCAGCATCCATCATCAAGGCACCCCCATATCCAGGACATGCTCTCTTCTCACTGGGAAGGAGGTACTGGAGCCTTAGGTCCTGCTCCACCACCACCACCAGGTTCAGAAATAGTCATTACCCCAGGCTCCTAAACCAGTGTGGATAACTTCACTCATCTCAACTCTGAACTAATCCCATAACCTGTGGACTCACTTTTAAAGATCTACACTCATGTTCTCAGTATTATTTAATCAGTTATTTTTGATTAATACACTTCTGTATTTCTACAATCTGTCAATTTATGCATGTAGTTTTTATTTGATTCTATTTCACTTTGTACTCCTGTGAAAGCCCATAAGAAAATGAAAATGAATCTCAGGGTAGTATTTGGTAACATGAATGTAACTACATTCAGCTTTGTACTTTGAAGCACACTGAGAGCCAACAACCTTGTGCTTTTATTACCTTGCTAATACAAGGCCAGGAAGAAGACCACAATAAAAGGGTTGTAAAAGTCGCAGGGAACCAGATGCCAATGAGAGGGGGAGAGAGATCAAACGATGCTGAAAAGCAACTTCAGTCACCTAAAACAAAGGGCGTTGAGGTCGGGAGGGGTGGGGGAGGGAGCAGCTCACAGATGGTACTAGGCAGCCAGAAAATCTGTCTCAGACAGCCACGATCCCTCCCCCACAAATCCCAATGGGCACAGCCACAATCCCTCCCCCACAAATCCCAATGGGCAAATGGGCCCCACCCTTCCCCACACACTGAACTGTTAACTGGCCCAAAAAAAGCAGCTTAGACAAGAAACACACATCAAAGTTGCTGGTGAACGCAGCAGGCCAGGCAGCATCTCTAGGAAGAGGTACAGTCGATGTTTTGGGCCGAGATCCTTCATCAGGACTACTGAAAGAAGAGATAGTAAGAGATTTGAAAGTGGGAGGGGGAAGGGGGAGATCGAAAATGATAGGAGAAGACAGGACGGGGAGGGATGGAGCCAAGAGCTGGACAGGTGATTGGCAAAAGGGATACAAGGCTGGAGAAGGGGGAGTATCATGGGACGGGAGGCCTAGGGAGAAAGAAAGGGGGAGGGGAGCACCAAAGGGAGATGGAGAACAGACAAGGAGTAATTGTGAGAGGGACGGAGAGAAAAAAAAGGGGAAAAAGTAATAAATAAATAAGGGATGGGGTAAGAAGGGGAGAAGGGGCATTAACGGAAGTTAGAGAAGTCGATGTTCATGCCATCAGGTTGGCGGCTACCCAGACGGAATATAAGGTTCATCCAACCTGAGTGTGGCTTCATCTTGACAGTAGAGGAGGCCATGGATAGACATATCAGAATGGGAATGGGACGTGGAATATTTATTATTTTTTCTTTTTTTCTTTTTTCTCTCTCTGTCCCTCTCACAATCACTCCTTGCCTGCTCTCCATCTTCCTCTGGTGTTCCCCTCTCTCTTTCTTTCTCCCTAGGCCTCCTGTCTCATGATTCTCTCCCTTCTCCAGCCTTGTATCCCTTTTGCCAATCAATTGCCCAGCTCTTGGCTCCATCCCTCCCCCTCCTGTCTTCTATCATTTCAGTTCTCCCCCTCCCCCTCCCACTCCCACTTTCAAATCTCTTACTATCTCTTCCTTCAGTTAGTCCTGATGAAGGATCTCGGCCTGAAACGTCAATTGTGCTTCTTCCCATAGATGCTGCCTGGCCTGCTGCGTTCACCAGCATTTTGTGTGTGTTGCTTGAATTTCCAGCAACTGCAGATTTCCTCGTGTTTGCTCATTTCTATATACATCATACGGTTATATACACGTATGTAGATAAACAACAATAAACTTGATTACAGCGCCAGCGAACAGCAAGCTGGGCAGCACAGTTCAGCGTTAACACCATTACAGCACCAGCAGCCCAGTTCACTGTCTGTAAGGAGTCTGTACGGTTCTCCCTGTGACCCATGTGGCTTACCACGGTGCTCTGATCTCCCACACGCCAAACACCGACAGATCAGGGTTAGTGAGTTGTGGGCATGTTATGTTGGCACCGGGAGCACGGTGGCACTAGCACATCCTCGGACTGTGTTGATCATTGACACAACAGGTGCCTTTCAACGCACATATGAAAAATAAAGACCTTTTTAAAAAAAAAGCAGACTGCTGGAGGAACTCCGCGGGTCGATCAGTCACCTGTGGGATGAAAGAAGCTGCTGGAACCATGCGCCGGGAGCGAGGACTAGATAGAGGAAAGCTTTTCCTTTCAGTGAATAGGTCAAGGGTCAGGGGACACAGGTTTAAAATCTAGGGCCTGAGTTACCAGTAAGGAACAAAGTTTACTTCAGAGAACAACAGTGTGTCATACAGGGTCTAACAGTAGGGAAACAGGCCCATCAACCGCTCAAGTCCTCAGCTAACACCTACCACCCAGTTCTAATCTTACCCCATTTTGTTCTCAGGTATATAAAATTGAGGGGTATAGATAGGGTGAATGTATGCAGGCTTTTTCCCTTCCGGCAGGATGAAATGAGAAATAGGAGGAAGTGTAAGGTGAAAGGTGAAATATTTAGGGCGAAAGGTGAAGCATGAACAAAGGATCTGTTCTGGGACCCCGGCTATTTGTGATACTTATAAATGTCTTGGGTAAGGAAGTGGAAGAGTAGGTGAGTAAGTTTGCCGATGACATGAAGATGGTGGAGCTTTGACAGTACAGAAGGTTGTCGGAGGTTACAACAGGACATTGACAGGATGCAAAGCTGAGCCAAGAAATGGCAGATGGAGTTCAACACAGAAAAGTGTGAAGTGATTCACTTTGGAATACAGGGTTAATGACAGAGTTCTCTGTGTTTAGAAACAGAGGAATCTCGGGGTCTGTCGATGGATCCCTCAAAGCTGACGTGCAAGTTGATTGGGAGAGCTATGTAGGAAGGAAATGAATACCAATGAATTGATCCACTTGACCCAAAACAGGAGTGTGTGGGCCATGGCAGTCAAAGCTCAAACTGAACACAGCACCTGATGATGATGACGTAGGAAGGAAGGGTTAGATTGATTTTGGAGTAGGTTAAAAGGTCAGCATAAGATCATGGGCTGAAGGGCCTGTACTGTGCTATAATGTTCTAAGTTCTATTTAAGGGGAACTTGAGGTGGAACCTCTTCACTCAGACAGTAGTACAAGTGTGGATCGATGTGGGTTTAACTGCAACATTTAACAGCAGGTTGGATAGGTACGTGGATGAGAATAGTATGGTTTAGGCGTAGTACCTAGACAATACAGCATGGACAGGATGGGCCGAAGGGTCTGTTTCTGTGCTCTATGACGCTATAACTCTCCTGGATTCTGCCCCTCATCTACACACTAATCAATCAATCCACATTCTTCAACCATTTGGTTCATGAATCTCAACCAGAATTGAGTTCATTACCACTGACATATGTTGTGAAATTTGTTGTTCTGTGGCAGCAGTACAGGGCATACATAAAAATATACTATTTACTCGTTCGTTATGGGCCATGTCGTATGACTTGGGCAAACAGGGTCTTTCCGTGATTGTTGCCGGCAAATTTTTCTACAGAAGTGGTTTGTCATTGCCATCTTCTGGGCAGTGTCTTTACAAGACAGGTGACTCCCAGCCATTATCAATACTCATGAGAGATTGTCTGCCTGGTGTCAGTGATCACATAAACAGGACGTGTGATATGTACCGGGCTGCTCAGACCACCATCCACCACCTGCTCCCATGGCTCCATGTGACCCTGAGCGGAGGGCCAAGCAGGTGCTACACCTTGCCCAAGAGTGACCTGCAGGCTAGCGGAAGTAAGGAGTGAGTGCCTTACACCTCCTTTGGTAGAGATGTATCTCCACCCCACCACCCACGATAAGTCACAATAAATATAAAATAAATAAGTAATGCAAAAAGTGAGCAGAATAACGAGGTAGTGTTCATGGGTTCATGAGCTGTTCAGAAACCTAACGGCAGAGGGGAAGGGGAAGAAGCTGTTCCTAAAACATAGAGTGTGGTCTTCAGGCTCCTGCACCTCCTCCCTGATGGTAGTAATGAGAAGAGGGCATGTCCCACCATTACAATCCTTATCACTACAGTCAGCAATACTATGACCACTTTGCACTTGTATCTGGAATTGTCACGTGCACCGGGAAACAGTGAAAATCTTGTCATGTATACTCTTCATATAGATTAAATCATTACAGCGTGCATTCAGGTAGAACTAGGTGAAGCAATAACTGAGTGCAGAATAAAAATATTGCGTTTGTGTAACTCAATATAGAGCTTCTGCAGATGCTAGAAATCTTGAACGACACACACAACTACAGAAAGATCACAAGCTAGTAAGATACCCAGACTGGAGTTAACAAAGACATTTCAGAAAGCTGTTCTGGGCACCTTATGCTTTATTTTCACATTTCCAACATCTGCAGATTTTTAAAAAATTTTCATCTAGAAGGGCGTCACAGTTGGACAAGGTGGTGGAGAAGGCACTCTGCACGCTGGCCTTCATCAGTCGGGACGCTGAGTACAGGAGTCGGGATATTACATTGCAGTTGTATAGGACTCTTGTGAGGTCACACCTGGAGTACTGGGTACAGTTTTGGTTTCCCTGTTGTGGGAATGATGTCGTTAAGCTGGAAAGCATGCAAAGAAGATTCACAAGACTGTTGCCAAGACCTGATGGGCTGAGTTATAGAGAGGGATTGAGCAGGCTAGAAGTTTTTCTTTGGCGCATAGGAGACCAAAGGTGACCATATAGAGATGTATAAATTCACAAGAGTTATAGACAGGGTGAATGCAATCAAATCTTTTTCCCCTGGGTTGGGAAATCAAGAACTGGAGGGCACAGGTTTAAGGAGAGAGGAACTGGAGAGGCAAATATTTCATCCAGAGGGTGGTCAGTGTATGGAATGTCAGAGAAAGTTGTTGAGGCAGGTACATTTGTTCATTAATTACTTATTTTGCGATATAGCATGGAGTAGGTCCTTCTGGCCTTCGAGCCACGCAACCCCCAACGAACCCAATTAACCCTAACCTAATCATGGGACAATTTACTATGACCAATTAATCTCCCTACCGGTATGTCTTTAAACTGCGGGAGGAAAGCAGTATTGAACTGCAAACTCCAGAGCACCCTGAGCTGTGCTAACCACTATGCTGCCGTGTCAGCAGCCGTTACAGTATTGCAAAGACACTTGGGCAGGAACATGGATAGGAAAGGTTTAGAGGAATATGGGCAACTGGGACTAGATTCAGATTCAGTTACTTATCGAAGCATACAGTGAAAGACGTCACTTGTGTTAACAACCAACACACCCAAGGATGTGCTGGGGCGCCATGTTAGCGCAGCGGACAGCATGACGTTATTACAGCTCAGGACGCCGGGATTCAGAGTTTAATCGCAGTGTCCTCTGTAAGGAGTCTGTACGTCCTCTCCAGGGAATGCATGCGTTTCTCCAGTTTCCTCCCTCATTCCAAGGATCCACCGGTTAGTAGGTCAATTACAAACAAGAGGAGGGAGTCCTGATGAAGGGTCGAGGTCCAAAACGTCGACTGTACTCTTTGCCATAGATGCTGCCAGGCCTGCTGAGTTCCTTCAGCACTTTGTGTGTTAGCAGGTTAATTGGTCATTGTAAATTGTCCGATGATTAGGCTAGGTTAAATCGAGGGTTGCCGGCAGGCGGCTGAAAGGGATGGAAGGGCCTGCTCTGCTCTTTACATTTAAATAAATAAGTGTTGCTACACATTCTGGTGCCAACACAGCACTGTTGATTAAAAAGTTAATTGAATAAATCTGCCATCACAGTTACAATGTTGTTCACTGTCATAAAAAGCCACCTGGTTTACTAATGGCTGTAAGGGGAACAAAACCTGCCATTGTTAGCCGCCCTCTACATATAACACACACATGTGGGTGCTGCACTCCAGTGTTCGCTCCCTGGAAGACAAGCTGACCCAGCACGAAATGAGGAGCTGCTACGTACTTGCCCTCGCGAAAACATGGCTCCAGAGCAACATCCCACGCATCAGCAGTCTTCAGGCCACACCACTTGTCCCAATATTATTATTGCGTGATTTCACAGGCTATCATGACTATTGTGCTGTGTGTGACTGTTCAGCATCTTGTCCCTGGAGGAACACTGCCTCGTTCAGCTGTGTACATGTGTACCGTTGAATGACAATTAAACTTGAACTTGGTATGAATCCAGAAAAGGCCACTGGGTTCCTGGAGTGTGCATGACTGTGGCTGAGCTGAAGGAATCTTCCGTTCCTATATTCTGTCCATTCCCACCCTTTTGCTTATCAAGGTTTGATTGTTATTTTTATTCTATCTTTTATTTAGAGATTCAGCTCTGTGACAGGCCCTCCCAACCCAATGAGCCCACGTGACCAATTAACCTAGTTACGCATACCTCTTCGGAATGCAGGAGGAAATCCACGCAGTCACAGGGAATACATCCTCACAGAGGCGGGAACTGAACCGGGCTGCCAGTAACATAATGGCATTACACTAGCCTGTGCTGCCCCCTTAAGGAAGTAGGTTCCAAAGATCTCGTGGGGACCCAAAAGGCTGCAGATGTTGTTCCTTGACCCCTTATCACCTTCGCCACCAACTTCCACCCTGCTCTCAAAGTCACCAGAACCATTTCTGACATTTCTTGCCCTTGTTGAGGTCTCTCTGACTCTTTCTCAGGAGACATTGATACTTACTATGAAGCTCCCCCCGCCAAATGATTCCTTCCCACAGTTTCTTAGACTACACCTCTTCCCACCCTGGCTCCAAGTTCCTTCCTCTCAACCACATAGAACACTACAGAAAAATACAGACCTTTTGGCTAAGCTTAGGTTCCCATCAAAGATTATTCCATTTGCCCACATCCCTCTGAACCCCATTTTGTCCCTATGCTCATAGCGTTCAAATGTTATTAATGTACCTGCCTCAACCAGTTCCTCTGGCAGCTCGTTCCATCTGCTGACCACTCTCTGGGTGAAAGCACTGCGAAGAATCCTGCCGGTAACCCTGTATTCTGCCTTTAAATTAGACCTTCCAAAGTGAATCACTTCACACTTTTCCATGTTAACTCCATCTGCCACCTCACAGTCCAGCCCTGCATCCTGTCGATGTCCCGTTGTAACCTTCTACACTATCCGCAACACTGCCAACCTTCGTGTCATCTGCAAACTTACTAACCCACCCTTACACTTCCTCATCCAAGTCATTTATAAAAATCACAAAGATGAGGGGTCCCAGAGCAGATCCCTGTGGAACACCACTGATCACTGACCTCCTGGTAGAACACATTCCACCTACAACCACATTCTGTGGGCAAGCAAATTCTGAATCCACACAGCCGAGTTTCCTGGGATCCCATGCCTCCTGGCTTTCTGAATGAGCCTACCATGGGGAACCTTATCAAACCCCTTACAAAAATCCATATACACCCCATCCACTGCTCTACCTTCATCAATGTGCTTTGTCACTTCCTCACAGAATTCAATCAGACTTGAGAGTGATGACCTCACAAAGCCATGCTGACAATCCCTAATCAGTCTATGCTTCTCCAAATGCTCAAAGATCCTGTCTGTAAAAACCTTCTCCAATAATTTTCCTACCACTGAAGTAAGACTGACTGGTCTATAGTTCCCAGGATTATCCCTACTGCCTTTCTTGAGCAAAGGAATAAAATTTGACACCATCCATCCTCTGGAACTCCTCCTGTGGCCAGTGGAGGACACAAAGATCATCGCCAAGGGCACACCAATCTCTACCCACAGTAACCCAGAGTGTATCCATCTGGCTCTGGGAACAGGGAACTTCTGCTCTCAGGATGAGGTTTTCCAGTCTGGGACACCTGAAACGTCCATTTACAGCATAGCTTCCATTCTGCAGGAGTTGACGCAGGAGTCGATCATGCATCTCGTTTACGTCTCATATTTCTGCTCTCACATCAGGCAAAGAATTGTTTGTTATTCCAAAGATCCCTCCCCATTTAGCTCATTCACCACCTTTTTACCTATCAAAATAGAAGACTGGGATCTTCTGACATTATAGAACGTGGAAAATACAACAGGAACAGTCCCATCACCTCAAGATGTCTGCATCGAACATGATGCAAATTAAACTAACTCCCTTCTGTCTTAAGACAGGAGAAGAATTAGGCTGTTCGGCCCATCAAGACTGCCCCATCATTTCATCATGGCTGATCTATCATTCCTCTCAACCCCATTCTCCTACCATCTGCTCATTACCTTCGACGTCCTTACTAATCAAGAGCCTCAATGTCAAGAATCAACATCCCAAACTAGCCACTAATCCTAGCAAAGGAATATCAGGGGATGGAGCTCCTGAACTCAGTGACAAGATTGTGTCCATGGGTTGGGTTTGTGGAGTGCACCTTCAGTAAACGTTATCCTTATCTCTCCATTTCCTGCATATCTGTTTAACAGCTTCTTCAATACCCCTATCATATCTGGCAGCACATCCAGGCACCCACTACTTTGTGTGTAAAAAGACTTGCCCCGCACACCTCCTTTTAACTCCCCCCCCAACCTTAAATGTACGTCCTCTCGTATTAGACATTTCCACCCCGGATAAAAGATTCTGACTGTCTATCCTATCTAATCCTTTAAATTTTAATTCTAATATTTCTTCTGTTTGATCTTTCCTCTCTCCCTTGATCAGGGTTCAGTTCCCACCGCTGTCACTCTGGAGGAACACTGTATCATTTCTTAATGCACGCATTTTCTAAATGACAATAAACGAGGACTGAGCGTCCTCACAATCTAATCTAATCTATAAGGAGCTTGTCTGTTCTCAGTGTAACTGGGTGAGTTTCCTCCCACATTCCAACGATGTATGGGTCAGTAAGGGTGAGTGAGCTGTGGTCATGCTATGTTGGTGCCAGAAGCAATTGCGAGCTGCCCCACAGTACATCCTCTGACTGGTGGTCACTGATGCAAACAAGGCATTTCACGATATGTTTTGATGTGCATGTGACAATTAAAGCTAATTGTTACCTTTACCCTTATCCAATCACGTTCTGTCCCTCAACCTCAGAGTTGAAGATGGTAATAAATGCTGGGCTTACCAGTGATATCAACATTTAATGAATAAATAATTAAAACAAAACTATTTTGGCAATGCTGATTTAATGCATTGCTAAGAATTCTGCTATTCTTCCAGGCACCGTTGTTGGGTCTGTTAGGGTAATCTGAAAGAGGAGATGGTTCAGCTTTCAACACACATCAAAGTTGCTGGTGAACGCAGCAGGCCAGGCAGCATCTCTAGGAAGAGGTACAGTCGATGTTTCAGGCCAAAACGTCCTGACGAAGGGTCTCGGCCCGAAACTTCGACTGTACCTCTTCCTAGAGAAGCTGCCTGGCCTGCTGCGTTTACCAGCAACTTTGCTGTGTGTTGCTTGAATTTCCAGCATCTGCAGATTTTCTCGTGTTTGGTTCAGCTTTCAGTTTTTTTTCGCATAGGTACATTGAAAGATCAAAGAAACGGTGAAGCTCATTGCACTGCGTCAGTGACCAGCACAATCTGACGATGAGCTCACCACGACGCCATAACCAGCCCACAACTCACTAGCCCTAACCCTAATGTGGGAGGAAACCCGATCACCCGGAGGAAACCCACGCATCCACAGGGAGAACGTAAAACTCCTTACAGACAGCAGCGGGAGTGGAAGCCCGATGATCCGATCGCTGGCACCGTAAAGCTCTGTGCCAACTGCTAAGCTACCTAGGTGCCACCTCAGCTCTGCTGCTTGGTTTATCACTACGTACCAGAAAAAGTTTCCCTTGCATATTCATACAGATCAAATCACTGCACAGTGCATTGAGGTAGAACAAGGTACAGTAAAACAGTAACAGACTGCAGAATAAAGTGCACCAGCTACAGAGAGAGTGCTGCAGAGCAGGTAAATAATAAAGTGCAAAATCATAAGGAGGAATGTGGGGAGAAGGGGGACCCATGGAGCAACTGGTCTTGAGAGGACAGGGGGTGGGGGAGGTGTTGTGGGGGCAAGTAGGTACAGGATGAAGGGAGGAAGAGGGATGAGGATGGAGGGCTGTGGGGAGTGGTGATGTGAGGGAAAAGGGATGGGGTGACGTAGTGGGAAAAGAAGGGGTGGGATGGAAGGGGTAGGGGAGAGAAAGGGGGTGAGGGAAGGGAGTAGGAAGAGAAAGGGGAAGAAAAAAGGGAAGGGTGTGGGGTGGAAGGGCGTGGAGACGTGGTGAGTGGTAATGGGGAGAAAGAGAGCAAAGATGGTGGGGACAAAGGGAATAAGGGGAATGGGGAAGGTGTTGTGTAGACCTGGTGGGGACACAGATGAGGGAAGGGTGGGGGTAGTGGGAAAGTTGTGAGATAGAAGGGGTGGGGAGAGCAGTAAGTGTGAGGGAAGGATGTGGGAGGAGAACGGTGGTGGCAAGAAAGAGGGGAGGGTGGGGTAAGTGCAGGCGTGGGGGTGTAGAAATGTGTGCGGAGGGGGATGTGAAAAGGGTTAATTGGAACCAGTCTCAGGTGGGTGGGGGTGGGGTCTCCGCTGCCCATACACACCGATCATCTCGCGTCGGGAGCCGAGAACAAAGACCCGAATGATGGGGGCAAGTAGTCCCGCAGTCTGGCGGGAGGAGGAACGGGGTGTGAGGCAGAGCCAGTCTGGCTTCCTCACCCTTTCACAACGCATCCCAGTCACTTTCCCAACTGAGATAAAGTAAGCCAGGAGTCCCTTTCCTCCCCCTCCCTACATCCTCAAGCAGGTAACCCGAGCCTGGAGGCTCCTCACCGTCTGGGCTGAGAGAGGAGGCAGTAGCTACTCCGTCCCCGAGGAAACGGGGGTGAGGTGGGGGGGGGGGGGAATGGATCAGAAACAGTAAGGCAAAAAGGGGGCACGAAATCCAGTTGAAACTTCGCAAGAAGTTTCCTCCTTCCCTTCCCCTTCACCCTCTCTCCCTCATCCCCCTCCCGCTCTTTCTCTCTCCCTCCCCTTCGTTCTCCTCTTTCTCCCTCTCCCTCTCACCCCTCTTTCTCTCTCTCCCTCTCACCCCCCAGTCTCTCTCTCTCTCTCCCTCACTCCCTCCACCCCCATCTCTCTCCGGAAAGTTTGCAGTGACCAATTTACACTCAGCTTGCTTTCCGGCCGTCCCTTGGCGGACTTTAAGTACTCACCGGCGTGGTGGGAGTGGGGTCCCGGAGATTCCAGAGATGCGATGCGGAGCTCTCCCTCGCACGCCGCACACACTCCAGAGGATAGCCCGAGCAAACAAAGACCAGGCGGAGCGGTCGAACAGCGGAGGGGGGAGAAAAAAATGCGAAGGACACGTGATTCCAGGACCTTCCTAAAATCTCCCCAAAGTCCATCCCCTTAATCCTTCCACCACCACCCCCACCCTCCACTCTGCTCCGGGACGGGACCCTGGAGGGATGTGATATTTGACACCTGCGAGCTTGAAAGCACTTTGTCCCGCTCCCACCAGAACTACACGGCGCGGTAACGGACACTTCAACCTACCGTGCTTATGCCGAACATTAAAATTAAACTCATCCCTTCTGCCTGCTCCTGGTCAGTATCCCTCCATTCCCTGCATGTTCACGCGGCTTTCGAACAGCCTCCACCCCTCTCCTATCTGAAATCACAATTCTGCTAACACTCTCACATCTGCCGTGAAAAGTTTGTCTTGCATACTGCTCATGCAGATCAAATCATTTACACAGTGCTTCGAGGTAGAACAGTAACAGAATGAAGTGTCTCGGCTACAGAGAAAGTGCAATGCTGTTAAACAATGAAGTATAAGGAACCTTACTATAAACACAAGAGATTCTGCAGGTGCTGGAAATCTTTGAGTAACACACAAAATACTGGAGGAACTCAGCAGGTCACGAAGGGGACTAAACAGTCAATGTTTCGGGCTAAAACCCTTCATCATGATTGGGAAGGAAGGGGAAGGAAAAAGTATCTGGTCATCCGCGCTGTGGCTCCTGTACACCTCTTAATCTCCTTCCCTGTAAAGTGTAGGCAGAGTCCATGGAGGACAGGCTGATTTCCATGATGTGCTGAGTTGTGTCCACAACTCTCCGCAGTTACCTACGGTCATAGGCAGAGCAGTTGCGTTACAAGCCATTATGCACCTGCATAGGACGCTTTCTATCGTACACCATAATGAAATCTAGGTAGTGCAGTCTAGTGGCGGGGATGAAGGTGTTAGCTTGGAGGGAAAGTTCAAATGAAAATAGGACAATGTGAGGGACAAAGGAAATGAGATTAAGTTTCTTGGCGCAAACACGAGGAAATCTGCAGATGATGGAAGTTCAAGCAACACACATAAAAGTTGCTGGTGAACGCAGCAGGCCAGGCAGCATCTCTAGGAAGAGATACAGTCGAGGTTTCGGGCCAAGACCCTTCGTCAGGACTAACTGAAGGAAGAGCTAGTAAGAGATTTGAAAGTGGGAGGGGGAGGCGAGATCCAAAATGATAGGAGAAGACAGGAGGGGGAGGGATGGAGCCAAGAGCTGCACAGGTGATTGGTAAAAGGGATATGAGAAGATAACGGGACAGGAGGCCCAGGGAGAAGGAAAAGGGGGAGGGGGGGAAACCCAGAGGATGGGCAAGGGGTATACTGAGAGGGACAGAGGGAGAAAAAGGAGAGAGAGAAAAAGAATGTGTGTATAGAAATAAATAACGGATAACGGATGGGGTACGGGGGGGGGGGGTCATTAGTGAAAGTTTGAGAAGTCAGTGTTCACACCATCAGGTTGGAGGCTACCCAGACGGAATATAAGGTGTTGTTCCTCCAACCTGAGTGTGGCTTCATCTTTACAGTAGAGGAGGCCGTGGATAGACATATCAGAATGGGAATGGGATGTGGAATTAAAATGTGTGGCCACTGGGAGATCCTGCTTTCTCTGGCGGACAGAGCGTAGGTGTTCAGCGAAACGATCTCCCAGTCTGCGTCAGGTCTCGCCAATATATAGAAGGCCACATCGGGAGCACCGGACGCAGTGTATCACCCCAGCCGACTCACAGGTGGAGTGTCACCTCACCTGGAAGGACTGTCGAGCTCTTGGCTCCATCCCTCCCCCTCCTGTCTTCTCCTATCATTTCGGATCTCCCCCTCCCCCTCCCACTTTCAAATCTCTTACTAGTTCTTCTTTCAGTTAGTCCTGACGAAGGGTCTTGGCCTGAAACGTTGACTGTATCTCTTCCAAGAGATGCTGCCTGGCCTGCTGCGTTCACCAGCAACTTTGATGTGTGTTGCTTAAGCTTCCTGATTACAGTGTACAGAGTGTGGGATATGGACTGGGAAACACTACCTGTAAAAAAACCCAGAGCTACAGAAATACTAACAGAAGCTCCACAGACTTCATCCCTGGGAGAGGAAGGACCTCCACCTAGATGACATCAAACTGACGGACCGCACCTGGGACCAGGGCTGGACCTTAGGCAGGGCTAGGCTGGGCTGCAGCCCAGGGGCCCGAGCTGCAGAGGGGCCCAAAGTAGGTAGCTTTCATCATGGCGGACAAAAAAAATACGAGACTGAAGCACAGAAAAGAAAAAAGAAAGAAGAAAGAGAGGACCGTGAGAAAGAAGCATTGAAAAAGACATTGAAATTGACAGAATTTTTTAAACCTGTTCTCGATGATGGAGCAGTACATGGCTCTTGTCACAGTCTGAGACCGGTGGACAAAGGGAGACTTGTTCAACAGCTAGCGCTAGCACCAGCGTTAGCGCAGGACCACCGTCCTTGCTACAGTCAGCAGCTAACGTTGAAGAGGCAGCGAGCAGGACTTTGGGATTCCCAACCACAGGGGCCTCCGAACAACCAAGTCGGGCCGCCATTAATGTTAACGTTACCGCTACTGAGGATCCTTACAGCACTGATCCTGCTCGCTGGGGAAAGGAAACGTTAGATGATTCAGTCCGAGCATACTGGGCTAAGAAAGGGCCGGAGTCCTGCCAGAATAAGGATGTGTATATCAAAGTTTTGGAATGAGTATACAAACAGCAGAGACATTTTTTCTCCAAATTTCACTTCAACACAAGCTCATAAATGGTGAGTACCTATCAAGGCAATGGCTCCTTATTCCCCTTCCACCGGCTGTGTGTTTTGTTGCTGCATCTTCAGTGATGGTAACTGTCAGTCCATCTTCGAAGCTGGCTTTAGCGACTGGAAACATGCCGCTGAGCACATAGGAGAGCATGAAAATAGCGAACACCGCAGGAAAATGAAACTGACCTACGTTACACTAGCGTCTGACAGCAGAAGAAGATACAGAAATGCAAAAACAGTTCGAGTCAGAGTGTGTCTACTGGACCAGTGTATTGAGAAGAGTGGTGGTGGTTGTGAAGTTTTTGGTTGAGAGGGGACTGACTATCTGAGGCTCCAGTGACATATTTGGCAGGCCTGATAACAGCAACTACACAGGCTCAGATCCACAATGGGACAGGACAGGCTGAATCACCTCACTCTGATGTCACTCTGGGGCTTGTGTGTCAGTGCTGTTCCTGTTTTTGTGGCAATAAGCTAATAGTTGACTGTTAACAAACCTAGTAAGTAATAAGTGGTCTTTACTCTGCAAGCCATGCAGTACAGCAATAGGTTAGTATGTGCTAGATCTCATTTTTCAAAAAGATTGTTGTCAAGTTCCCTAGTTATTGTTTAGTTTCCTAGTGCCATCCCTCTCGGCCTTTTTGCCTCTCATTTCCATTTTACTTTCTCAGAACACATGGTTGAGAAAAATACCGAGATAAAAATGCTTTGGCATTGTTTGAGAAATAAGGCCTATGATCTGTGCAGCGATAGCTAAATAAAGATTTAAGATTGGATACATCATACTTCATCTCCCTCATAACTTTACTAAGCCAACTAAGCCTAGGTCAATTTTTGGGCGCTTTAGATGCTGTCCTTCAAACTAAGAATCTGCATTACTTTCTGTCCTCCCTCTTTAGGCCTGTAAGCTTATAGCCTACATATTGTACTAAACCAATGTCTTGGTCTACAGCTTTGATATTTAGACCAGTACGGCCTTTGCTCTTGTCCTTGCCCTTCTTTGCTCGGTACAGCATCATTTTATGGTGTTGGCAGGGGCCCATCAGGGCCTCCAGCCCACAGGCCCCGGCCCTGCTGGGGACAATGGGCCCAGGACAGAGGACCCTGGCAAGCTGCTGCAGTGGTCTACGTAAATAGTATCAGAGAAACAGACACGAGAACGCAGATTGAGGCCTGGAGTTCGGGGTCCCGTCATCAGTGAATCCAGAGCTGGAGGCCGCCAGTATTCAGGGTCCTCATTCATTGTTACTGGTGAGTCCTGGGTCGATACTGAAGTTCGAAGCCCAAGGGTCGATCAGAAGTCAAGGCCTGATGGCGGAGCTCGATTCTGTGTATCTCTGCGAGTCTGCTCAGGAAGTCAAAGGCCCAGCGTAAGCGAGTTCATGTCCACTGGAGGCTGAAGACCGAGAAAGGTCTGTTTGGGTGTTGCAGGACTGTGCATGACTGTGTTGTTGCTTTGCAGCTTACTGTGTCCTGTGTTTTTCTGCTGAACACTGTGGGCATGCTTTGTTGGCATGGGAATGTGCAGCGACACTTACAGGCTGCCCCAGCACATCCCTCCATAGTGAGTCATATGCTCTTTCAATATCCAGAAATACACATACCATTACTTCTCTATTTTGAAACGCTTTTTTTAATATCATGATCTAAAAGGGCACCAAGTTCCATTGTTGATCTTCCAGTTCTAAAGCCATTTTGATAGGCAGCAAAATGTCCCTTATTTTCCAAAAAATAAACAAGTCTGTTGGTGACCATTCGTTCCATAATTTTACAAAGCACTGACATTAAAGCTATAGGCCGAAACAAACAAGGACTAGACGCGTCCTTACCTGGCTTTAAAACTGGAACTACCACCACATGCTTCCATTCTACTGGTAATTTTCCTTCTTTCCACACTGAATTAAACAATGCTAGAATTTCTATTAATACGGAGTCATCTAAATGCTTAAGCAATTCATAACACAATCCATCCCTACCAGGAGAAGTGTTTGAACCTGA
This sequence comes from Mobula birostris, assembly GCF_030028105.1. Classification (NCBI taxonomy): domain Eukaryota; kingdom Metazoa; phylum Chordata; class Chondrichthyes; order Myliobatiformes; family Myliobatidae; genus Mobula; species Mobula birostris. Next base: position 113,285,017 of record NC_092375.1, on the reverse strand, counting down.
TTGGACAGCTTCCTGCAATTCCTGAAGGGAGAAAAACAAATTTATGGAGCTATAATCATCCAAACTCCTGTCCAATTTCCAACTTTCCTTTAACATAATTTCCTTTCTCAAATCACCTAACTCTCCAGAACTGTGTAATGCTTGGAACACCTCTACAAACATATCAGCCTTCTCCTTATTGGTGACAGCTTCAATATCTCCTTCCAGCAAAGCTGGGATAGATGGTCTCCTATATATCCCTGACATTCTGTGAATGATCGTCCATAGCTGTTTTATAGGTGTCTCAGGGCTCAGAGTTCCACAAAATCTTCTCCAACTATCCCTCTTTGCATTTTTAATTACTCTCCTTGCTACTGCTCTTTCCTTTTTATACTCCATAACATTATCTAACACTGGGTACTTTCTTAATTTCCTGTAAGCTCTATTTCTGTTCCTTACTGCTATATCACAATTTTTATTCCACCGCAGAATTAGTGCTCGAGCCTTAGGAACATTCCGTGGCGGAATAGTCAACTGAGCAACTTTATGAATTATAGAACAGAGAGATTCATTCCAATCATCTATGGAGCCCTCGCTATTAATCTCTTCTATTATATCCATAGCTTTCTCCTGGTACTCATCCCAATGGGCCAAAGAAAAATTATACTTAGCAGACCTCTCCTCAACTTCTACTATCAAATTTCTACCAAATCTACATAGTATAGGATAGTGATCACTTCCTAGTGTGTATCTGTCCATAACATCCCATTCTCCAACCCTAGCTAAGTTTGAGGAAGTGATAGATAAGTCTAAGTGACTACAAGTATTCTTTACAATATTAAATCTTGTAGGCCTTCCGTCATTTAGCAGTACCATGTTGTATTTATCCAGAAACTCCTCTACTACCGCTCCATTACTATCTTTACTTTCACTACCGCATATAGGATTATGGGCATTGAAATCTCCAACCCAGATTACTGGGGATCTTACTTTATTCATAATTTCATCCAAATCTGATAACATCATATTACCTGGATTATAAAAGTTAATCAAAGTTATTTGACATGAGAGCTCGAAACCTCCACAGCTGCAATTTCAAGGTTAGATTTAAAATCAGGTCTTCTAAACTGGAGTCCTGTTTTTATGAAAGTTGCACACCCTCCACCAGATTTACCCATTCTGTCAGCTCTCAAACTATCATATCCAGGGATCACAAAATCTAAATGAGGCTTTAACCATGTCTCCTGTATACAGATCAAATCAGGCTTGTCTTTAAAAGTTCCAACAAATCTTTTTAATTCTTGACCATTTGCAGATAAACTTCTTGCATTCCATTGTAATATTAAAAACATCCAAATACTAATTATTGGCCTCTTCATCCACATAAAGCTCCTCTGTACTCTCTGATCCCGACAACTGGGAAGTATTCAGTGATTGTTTGTCTGTCATATACTCATGTAATTTTTTCCGGCAAAATCTGTTTTATATCAAGGAATCTCTCTGCAGCTCCAACAACTATTTTTATCATATCTTACCTCTTGGCTGTAGTTTTAACCCCGACAAGTATATCAACAACAAACGCCAAAAAAGACTCTTTAGTCATCAACAACATGCCTGAAGGAACCATAGTTGGAGGACTTGGAATGAACTGACTCTCCATCATTCCAATCTTTTCTTTACTTATCCTTTGCTCTCTATCAACTTTCTTCACTGCTTCAGCATATGATATTTTTTGTTGGATACTAACATCCTTAATCTGCTTTGCCTTACTAAAATACTCACATCCTCTGAATGCTGCTATGCGGTCCCCTCCACAGTTACTGCATTTAGGCACCGCTGCCTTACATGCTTTAATATCATGATCCTCTCCACATTTCATACATCTTCTTTTACCTCGACATGAACCAGCAACATGTCCAAACCTCTGGCAATTACAACAGCGTAAGGGAGGCCTAATGTATTCTCTAACTTGATAAGACATGCACCCAAGATAGACTCTAGTTGGAAGAACATCACCTGCAAAAACCAGAAGAACAGGAGAATCCCAATTACCACCTTCTCTCGATTTTAATCATTTGGCTTCAATCACTCGACCACCTTTAATATTGTCCAAAATTTCTTTTTCAGTCATGCCAGACCAAATACCATACACTACCCCCTTAACTCCCTTCCTTTCTTTCAGAGTAATACACACCAATTTCACAACCAATTTTCCCACCATTTTAGCACTGTTATATTGGTCAATATCTTTGCACCAAATTTTCAGCAATCCATTAGACAAAATCTTGGCCTGGAATCCTTTACCTATTTGGCTCTCTAATGCTACTGCCATTTTCAAAGGATTAAGGGCTCTAAATCCTCCCTCCCCTTCCTTCTGACCTTTAATTTTATACAGAACTATAAATTCCTCCAATTCACCCATTTTCCTCAATTTGTTGTCCCCCATTACTTCAGGTCTTTCACTTGATGCACCCCTTTTTTGGCTACCCTTACTTCTGGAGTATTCCACAGTCTCCTGCCCTCCTCCTTCAATTTCAACCTCCCCCCTCCCTTTTGCAGCCATAGGCTACAAACTAACCCTTTCCAAACTACTAGGCTCCTCCACGCCAAAGTCCCCACCCACTCAATCAACAGCCCCAACTGCCAGTCTGGCCCAACCCCAACTCCCAGCCGGCAGCCCAGCCACAACCAAGATGCATGCAGCCAGCCCTCCCCAGCAGTAACTCCGGACTCCAGCCCAAGACCCCTCAGCCCCAGCCTTGCTGGTCAGCAACTGAAGCTGAACCCAGGAGCTGTTTATGTACCCAGCCCAAGATGGGAATCATGTGCCTCAATTAAGGCACACAACAGGACAAGGGAAAACTGGAACACTTGGAATAAGGAATGATGGACCAGACCGTGAACTGGAACGCAAACTTCATGGACCGGACCATGACACTTAGAAACTGCTGATCTCCTGGTATCGTCATGCATAATAAACTCTAAAGTTTACAGAGAATTGTGTGAAAAACAAAATAAAACATCCAGTGAGCAGCAGTTCTGGGGATAAACCTTTCTGCCAAGCCATGTGTAGCTGGATGGTATGGTGCAGATGTAACATATATTATTCTAGTCATTTTCTGGAATGACTGAAACTGTTGTGCAACAAATTGTGGTCCATTGTCATTGACTAAGTGTTTTTTTTTCCTCTCCCTCCCTTTCCTCTCTCCCTCCCTCCCTCCCCTCAGTACTCTCTCCGGTGACTTTGTTCACACAACAACAGGGCAGATGCTACTACAAAAATTCTTTTTAAAAGCTTAGTATTGTTATAAGGCCTTTGTGAGTGTTTATGTTTGGACTCTTCTTCCATCTCCATCTGCAGGTAGACTTTACTGAAATGTTTACTTCCAGAAAGGTTTTCAAATATATCCTCTATCCTGGGCAGAGAGTATTGATTTACTTTCACTACTGGGTTGATGGTGACCTTAAGCTCACCACAGATCCTGGCTATTTCATTTTCTTCAAAATACTGCGCAATTTACTCAGTATACATATTCCAGTTATCTGTTGTGTAATCGAATGCATCTGTCTTTCTGATGTAGCCAGCCATTTCTGCTTTTCTTAAAAACATTATGATTATTACCATCCGGTACTCACAGTTTATGAATTTCATCCATTTTCTGCCCTCTTTTAAAATTCAGACGTCTTGCTGCACTTCACAGGTGAGTAGCCGTCCTGGGTTCATTTAAACTTTCTCATTGCCACTGTTACATTTTCTAACTCCAAAACTAATTGAAGGAAAAACATGGGGAGCCCGGAGATAAACTTTGTTCTTTACCTTAGTGAGGTGTGCACAAATGACATGGTGACGTAATGACGTATGCCATTCACATACTTTTACATATGACCTGTGATGAATTGTGTAAACAACAAAAATACTTAATCAAACAATATACTTATAATATTACTGAAATATTAAATATACAACAGTTGCAGAGGCTCAGCCAGTTCTACCACTAGCATAACCCTCCCCACCACTGAGGACATCTTCAAAGGCCATTACCTCAGAAAGACATCATTAAAGGAACCTCACCCTCCAGGATATGCCCTCTTCTCATTACTACATTCGGGGAGGAGGCACAGGAACCTTAAGGCACACACGCACATTTTAGGAAAAAGCTTCTTCCCCTCCACCATCAGATTTTTGAATGGTCCATGAACCATGAACACTCCTTGTTACTCTTTTCACTTGCACTGTGAACTTACTTCAATAATTTATAGCCATCTTATGTCTTCGCACTGCAATGCCGCCACAAAAGAAGACATTTTACATCACCAAATCCGTTTTAATAAATATGATTCTGATTTTGTTGCTCCCATTCTTTTGCTGTGGGCATAAGGCCCAGGATTTGCTTTGTTCATTAAGCTGTTGTTACGTTAATGGACGGGTGGAATCTACAGATCTCAAGGCTGCTCCTTATTCCCACACAAGATGCTGGAGGAACCACGGATAGAAGGCCATGGAAGAATGGAAAGGGGGTGGGGGGAGGCAATGGGCAGGCAAGGAGGTAAGGTGAGAGAGGGAAAAGGGAATAGGCCATGGTGAAAAGGGGGGCATTACTGGAAGTGGAGAAATGGTTGTTCATGCCGTCAGGTTGGAGTCTACTCAGACGGAATATAAGGTGTTGATCCTCCTGGCACTTATCCTCAGAAGCACATTTGTCCCTCCCCACTAATCTCCCTACTGGCACTTATCCTTGCAAGCAGAACAAGTGCTACACCTGCCCCTACATCTCTCCCCTCACTACTATTCAGGGCCCCAAACAGTCCCTCCAGGTGACACCTATTGTGTCAAGTGCTCCTGGTCTGGCCTCCTGTATATCAGTGAGACCTGAAGTAGCTTGGGAGACTGTTTCGCCAAGCACCTACGCTCTGTCCACCAGAGAAAGCGGGATCTCCCAGTGGCCACCCATTTTAATTCCACTTCCCATTCCCATTCCGGTATGTCTATCCATGGCCACACTTTGGTTGGAGGAACAACACCTGATATTCCATTTGGATAGCCTCCAACTTCATGGCACGAACATTGATTTCTTAAACTTCTGGTAATACCCCCTTCACTATTTCCCAACCCCTTTCCCCTCTCTCACCTTGTCTCCTTGCCTGCCCATCGCCTCCCTCTGGGGAACCTCCCCATTTTTCATTCTTCCATGGCCTCTGTATCTTTCACCAATCAACTTCCCAATTCTTTACTTCATCCCTCCTTCCGGTTTCACCTACCACCTTGTGTTTCTCTCTCCCCTCTCCCCACTTTTTAAATCCACTCTTCAGCTTTTTCTCTCCAGTCCTGCCAAAGGGTCTTGGTTGGAAATATCAACTGCACTCTTTTCCATAGATGCAGCCTGGCCTGCTGAATTCCTCCAGCATTGTGTGTGTCTTGTTTAGATTTTCAGCATCTGCAGATTTTCTCTTGTTCCTTATTCCCATCATCATCCAGAACATACCCTCTTCTCATTACTACCATCAGGGAGGAGGTACAGGAGCCTGAAGACACACACTCAGTGATTCAGGAACAGTTTCTTCCCCTCTGCCATCAGGTTTCTGAATGGTCCATGAATGCACAAACACTCCCTCATAGTTTGTCTTTTGCTCTATCTATTCAGTAGTAGTTTCAGGAGATTGCTATACTCTAGCAAATTTCTACGGATGTACGGTGGAGAGCATTTTAACTGGTCGCATCACCGCCTGGTATGGAGGGGCCACTGCACAGGATCAGAAAAGCTAGAGAAGTTGTAAACTCAGCCAGATCCATCGTGGGCATCAGCCCCCACACTATAGAGGACATCTTCAAAAGGCAATGCGACAAGAAGACGACGTCCATCAGTCAGGACCCCCATCACCTGGGACATGCCCACTTCTCATTGCTGCCATCAGGGAGGTGGTACAGGAGCCTAGAGATACACACTCAACACTTTAGAAACTATTTCTTCCCCTCCATCATCAGAACCCGTGAACATCCCTCGCTATCTTTGCTCTCTTTTTGCACTACTTCATTAATTTTTTCACATTTATTTCTTATTGTAATTTGGACAATATCCAGTAACATGAGGAAACGAACTGTAGCAGCAGAAATGTGTTTTTTGAGGAGGATGCAAAGAATATCATGGATGAAACGAATATCTAACGAGGTTGTCATGAACAGAGCAAACACAAAAAGAGAAATAATGTATGAGATCATGAAAAGGCAACGTAACTTCATTGGACATATGATTAGGAAAGAGGAGTTAGAATGCGGTAATTATGGGAGAGATTGAAGGGAAGAAAGCAAGAGGAAGGCAAAGACAAATGATGATGGAGACAGTGGCCAGAGAACTGGAAATGAATACCAGTGAACTGATCCACTTGACCCGAAACAGGAGTGTGTGGGCCATGGCAGCCAAAGCTCAAACTGGACACGGCACCTGACGATGATGATGATGATTGTGATTTGCAGCATGTTTTATGTACTGCACTGAACAGCTGCCACAAAACAACAAACTTCATGACATATGTCAGTGATGATAAAGCTGATTTTGATTCCGATTTGCAGCCTGGATCTCTGGGAGCCAAGAGGCAGTGGCTCCACTCTGAGTCACTGCGTCACTCCAGAGGTTAACCAAAGTACAGGAAGGTAGGTTTCCATTGTTCCTGGCATGAGGCAGGTTTGAGGACGGCAGTGGGAGCACTTGGAAACTCACCAACATCAAGGATAAAGTATAAAGGTGCCGTCTCTTTGATGTGTCAAACAGCTTCCGCAAATAACACTGGACTGTAGTCGTGGCGGGAAATCTCGCCTGCCTCTGTCTAACGTTTTGTACTGAAGGTCGTCTGCACAGCCTGTTTCTATAGATCACTGACATGTGTTACTGTGTAAAGTGGAGATCTCCTGACGCCCTGCAGACTCAAATTCAGATTCAGATTCAGATACAGATTTATTTATCATATGTAAATCAAAACATACCGTGAAATGCATCATTTCCCAGAGTTGTGCTGGGCCACCCATGGGGTCACCACACATTCCGGTGCCAACACAGCACAGCACGCCCACAATGTTTAGTAGTACAACACAAGCAGTAACAACATCAACAACAAAGCAAAAATAAAGCAAGACAACAACAGCAAGTCAAACCCTTTCCCTCCACACACACACACACCAAGGCTCCAACTTCAGACTTTGCAGATTTCTGGGTATCAGTCTCAGGACTTACCGATCACAGGTTGACCTTTGGGCCTTGACTTCCATACTCACATGGACCTGTGAACCCCGGTGATCTGGGAGGTCACTGGCCCTCGTGACTTCTTCAGGTGTCTACCTCCAGACTTGCTGCCTTTGGTCTTTGACCTTCAGGCTTTTACCGGTGGACTTCAATTTTTGGCTTTGTCCTCCGGACTTCGCCGACTCAGCCAGCGGGTAGCTCAACCATGAACAGCCTTCCTCCTCCCATTGTCTCAACCAAGCCTCAACTCTCCATTCATCCGGTGGGCTTGAGATATCAGCAAGCAATCAGTTGTTTGGAGAAATGAGTGCAAGCTTTAAAAAGCGAGCAGGGACTTTTGGAGCTTTTTAGTGGGCTTGAGATATCGTGACATTTTTTGGCACTTGTCAAAGGCCTATAAAAAGAAGCAAGATTTAAGTGGAGTGGCCATTGTGGGAGTGGGCCAGTGTAACAGTGGAGTGCTTGAGGCTTTGACTCAAGAGCCTTAGGCAAGAAGAGGCGGGCTAAGGTAAGTTTCTAGTAAGCTTCTTTCTTTCTTTGTCCATTAGTGTCCAGTGGGTCCAGGGTCTGTGGTGTGTTCTCCATGTGAGATGAGGGAACGCTGGGAGACCTCCATTCTCCCTGGTAACTACGTCTGCATAAAGTTTGTCAGGCTACAGCTCATTACAAACCGTGTTAGAGAACTTGAGCTGGACGACCCATACAGGAAAATGAGGAGGTGATAGATAGGAGCTGTAGCGAGGTAGTCATCCCTAAGTTGTAGGAAGCAGATAGCTGGATGAGTGTCAGGACAGGGAAAGGGAATGGGCCGCCAGAGCAGAGTCCCCCAGTGGCCATTCCCCTCAATAATAAGTACACTGCTTTGGATACAGTTGTGGGGGTTGGGGAAACAACCTACTGGGGGAAGTCACAGCGACTTTATCTCTGGCACTGAGTTTGGCTCTGTGGCTTAGAAGGGATGAGGAGTACAGTGGTATTAAGGGATTCAATAGTTAAGGGAGAAGACAGGAGATTCTGTGGATGTGGAAGGGACACACAGATGGTATGTTGCTTCCCAGGTGCCAGGGTCAGGGACGTCTCAGATCAGGTCCACAGCATTCTAAAGGGGGAGGGTGAGCAGCCAGAATTCATGGTACATTTTGGCACCAATAACATAGGTAGGAAAAGGGATGAGGTCCTGAAGAGAGAGTATAAGGAGTTAGGTAGGAAGCTGAAAAGCAGGACTGGAAGGTTGATAATCTCTGCACTGCTGCCTGTGCCACATGCCAGTGGGGTGATTTGGCAGATGAATGTGTGGCTGAAGAATTGGTGCAGTGTTTCAGATTTACAATATGACTTGTAAAGAAGGGACGGGTTACACCTGAACTTGAGGGGGAGCAATGTCATTGTGGGCAGGTTTGTACCGTAGAGAAAGGTCAGATGATGGAGCAGGTGGTGGAAAGTTTGGTACAATGCGTAGACAGACTGTGAGGCAGTGATAGAGCCTACCTGCAGTGAGTTGGATGGGTTGAAATATTTTTACTTTAATGCAAGAAGTATCAGAAAGAAGGGTGATGAACTTAGAGCACGGGGCAGTACATGGGACTATGTGGTTGAGGGCCATTACAGAGATTTGGTTGTCACAAGGTCAGGAATGGCTGTTAGATGTTCCAGCGTTGAGATGTTTCAAAAAGGACAGAGAGGAGGGTTAAAAAGGTGGAGGACTTCCAATTTCCCTAATATTAATTGCCACCTCCTTAATGCAAAAGGTTTAGATAGAGCATAATTTGTTAGGTGTGTCCAAGAAGGATTCCTGACACAATATGTAGACAGGTCAGCTAGAGGAGAGATCACACTGGATCTGGTACTAGGCAATGGACCAGTTCAAGTGTCAGATCTCTCAGTGGGTGAGCATTTCAGAGACAGTAACTACAACTCCATGACCTTCACTGTAGCCTTGAACAGGAACAGCAGCAGACAGTAGGGGAAGTATTTAATTGGGAAGGGTGAATAAGGCAGGAACTTGGGAGCATAAATATATGTACATATGTACTCAGTGAAATCTACACTGGAAATATGGAGGTTGTTTAGGGACTATTTGCATGGCGTTCTAGACAGTTTTGCCTGGTTGAGGCAGGGAAAGGATAGTAGGGTGAGGGAACCATGGTTGATGAGAGATGTGGAACATCTAGTCAAGAGAAAGAAAGAAGCTTACTTAAGCATTTGACAGGGCTCTAGAGAGTTACAAGGCAGCCAGGAAGAACTTAAGAATGGACTTAGAAGGGGCCGTGAGAAGCCCTTAGTGAATCTGATTGTGGAAAACCACAAGGCAATCTATGTATACGTGAAGAACAGGAGGATGACTAGAGTGACGGTAGGACCGATAGGAGGTAAAAGAGGAACCATGCACCTGGTGTCAGAGGAGATAGGGGAGCTCCTTAAGGAATACTTTGCTTCAGTGTTCACCAGTGAGTGGACAACATAAAACAGGCTGATATGCTGGAACAGGTCAGCATTAAGAAAGGGAATGTGCTGGAACCTTTGTGAAACATTTGGATAGACAAGGCCCCGGAGCCGAATGGGATAGACCCCAGATTTCTATGGAATACAAGGGATGAAATTGCTGGGCCTTTGGCAGTGATCTTTGTGTCCTTGAACAGAGAAGTAGGACCAGATAACCGGACGGTGGCAAATGTTATTCCTTTGTTCAAGAAAGGGAGTAGGGATAATCCTGGGAATTATAAACTAGCGAGTCTTACTTCAGTGTTGGGCAAATTATTGGCAAAGATTCTTAGAGGCAGGATTTAGGAGCATTTGGAGAAGCACAGTCTGATTAGGGATAGCATTGTGAAAGGTAGGTCATGCCTGACGAGCCTGATAGAATACTTTGAGGATGTGACAAAGCACATTGGTGAAGGTAAAACGGTGCATGTGCTGTATATAGGTTTTAGTAAGGTTCCCTGTGGTAGGTTTATTCAGAAAGTCAGAAGGCATGGGGTCCAGGGAAAGTTGGCTGTGTGGACTCAGAATTGGATTGCCAAAAAAAAGTAGAGGGTGGTTTAGGTGGTGCGTATTCTGCATGGAGGTCGGTGACCAGTGGTGTTCCACAGGGATCTGTTCTGGGACCCCTGCTCTTTGTGATTTTTACGAATGACTTGGATGAGGAAGTGGAAAGGTGGGTTGGTAAATTTGAAGATGACACAAAGGTTGGTGAAGTTGTGGATTGTGTAGGAGATTATCCTAAATTACAACAGGACATTGATAGAATGCAGAGCTGGGCTGACAAGTGGCAGATGGAGTTCAACACAGAAAAATGTGAAGTGATTCACTTTGGAAGGTTGAATTTGAAGGCAGAATACAGGGTTAATGGCAGGGTTCTTAGCAGTGTCAGCAACAGACGGTTCCATGTCCATAGATCCCTCAAAATTGCCATGCAAGTTGATAGAGTTATTAAGAAGGCTTATGTTGTGTTGAAAACAAGAGATTCTGCAGATGCTGGAAGCCCAGAGCAAAACACACAAAATGCTGGAGGAACTCAGCAGGTCAGGCAGCATCTATGGAAATGAATGAACAGTTGATGATTTGGGCCAAGACCCTTCATCACAAACTGAAGGGTCCCAGCCCAAAAGGCCAACTATTTATTCATTTTCATAGATGCTGATTGACCTGTGGAGTTCCTCCAGCAATTTGTATGTGTTGTTATGGTGTGCTGACTTTCATTAGTTGGGGAACTGAATTCAAAAGCTGTGCAGTAAAATTGCCATTCTATAAAACTCTGGTCAGACCACACTTACAAAGCTGTGTTCAGTTCTGGTCACCTCATTATAGGAATGATGTGGAAGCTTTATAGAGGATGTAGAGAAGATTTATAAGGATGCTACCTAAATTAGAGAGCATGTCTTATCAGGTTAGTTTGAGCAAGCTAGGCCCTTCCTCTTTGGATCAAAGGAGGATGAGATGTCACTTGATTGAGGAGTACAAGATGTTAAGTTGCATAGGTCAAGTAGTGGATAGCCAGGAACTTTTTCCCAGGACAGAAATGTCCTATACAAGGGGGTGTAATTTTAAGGTGATTGGGGGAAAGAATATGGGGTATGTCATAGGCGAATTTTTACACAGAGAGTAGTGAGTGTGGAATACCCTACCCTGCCAGAGGTAGTAGTGGAGGCAGACACATTAGATAGGCACATGGATGATAGAAAAATAGAAAGTTATGTAAGAGGAAAGGGTTAGATTGATCTTATTGTAAGTTATAAGATTGGTATACCATTATGGGCTGAACAGCCTGTACTGTGCTGTACTGATCTATGTTCTATATGGTCTATGCACTGAAGGTGGTATATGGAAATATATATTTAATTTGATCATAAATTTTCTTTGAAACTTTAAGAAAATGAATTTGATAGATAAGGTGTTCTTTTTTAAAAATGATGAATAATGTGATATAGCACAGAAACCAGGCCAGAAACAAACCAGTTTGTCAATGCCAATCATGTGCCTATCTAAATTAATCTGCAGGTGCAGGAAATCCAGAGCAACGCACACAAGATGCTGGAGGAACTCAGCAGGTCAGGCAGCGTCTATGCAGAGGAATAAAAAGTCAATGTTTTGGTCTGAGACCCTTTACCAAGACTGGAAAGGAAGGGGGCAAAAACCAGAATAAGATCGGCGGGGGAGGGAAACGGGTAAGACTACAAGCAGGCAAGTGATGGGGAAAGTGGGTGGGTGGGGGAGGGAGGAATGAAGTAAGAAGCTTGGAGCTGATGGGTGGAAGAGCTAAAGGACTGAAGAAGACAAAACCTGATTGGAGAGGAGAGTGGACCATGAGAAAAAAGGAAGGAGGAAGGGCACCAGAGGGAGGTGGTGGGCAGGTGAGGAGATGAGAAGGTGTGAGAGGGGAGCCACAATAGTGAATGGAAATAAAAGGAGAAAGGGGGAGAGAGAAATTACCAGAAGGTAGAGAAATTGATGTTCATACCATCAGGTTGGAGGCTACTCAGGTGGAATATGAGGTGTTGCTCCTTCAACAGAGAGTAACCTCATCATGGCAGTGGAAAAGGCCATGCATTATCTCTCTTCTTTATTCCTCGAAATATTGAGGGGGAACCTGAGGGGAACTTCTTCACTTCGAGGATGGTGAGAGTGTAGATTGAGCTGCCAGTAGAAGTGGTGGATGCAGGTTCAAGTTCACCATTTTGGAGAAGAAAGGATAAATACATGGATGGGAGCATATGGAGGGCTATGGGCTGGGTGCAAGTCGATAGGACTAGGCAGGATAACAGTTCAGCACAGACTAGCTAGTCTAAAGAGCCTGCTTCTGTGCTGTAGTTCTCTATTGTGCTTATCTGTGGGTTGAGTATTCTCCTTCACCCTTTACACTCTTTGGCAAAGAACTGGTAATCAAAATCAGGTTGAGAGTGATAGAGTCATAGAAAAGGACAGCATAGAGGCAGGTTCTTTGACCCATCTAATCCATGCCAAAACCATTTAAACTGCCCACTCCCATCCACTTGCACCGGGATCATAGCCCTCCATACCCCTACCATCAATGTACCTATCTCAACCTCTCTTAAAACATTGAAATTGAGCTTGCATGCACCGCTTGCGCTGGCAGCTTGTCCCACACTCTCAAACTTCCCTTCATGTTCCCTTAAACTGTTCACCTTTCACCCTTAACTTATGATCTCTGGTTGTAGTCCCACCCAATCTCAGTGGATAAAGCCTGCTTGCATTTACCCTGTCTATACCCCTCATAATTTTGTATACCTCTATCAAATCTCCTTTCAATCTTCTACATTCCAAGAAATAAAATCCTAACCTATTCAATCTTTCCTTATAACTCAGGTCTTCCAGACCTGGCAACATCCTTGTAATTTTTCTCCATACTCTTCAACCTTATTTACATCTTTCTTGTAGTTAGGTAACCAAACTTCACACAATATTCCAAATTAGGCCTCACCAATATCTTATACAACTTCAACATAACATCCCAACTCCTGTACTCAATACTTTGATTTATGAAGGCCAATGTGCCAAGAGCATTCTTTATGACTCTATCTACCTGTGACAAACTTTCAACAAATGATGTACCTGCATGCTTAGATCCCTTTGTTCTACCATGTGCCTCAGTGCCCTACCATTCACTGTGTCAGACCTACCCTGGTTAGCTCTGCTGGAGTGAAAACCTCAGATTTGTCTGCATTAAATTCCATCTGCCATTTTCCAACCATTTTTCCAGCTGGTCCAGATCCCACTGCAAGCCATGATAGCGTTCCTTGCTGTCTATCACACCCCCAAGCTTGGTGTCATCTGTATATTTGCTGATCCAGTTACCCACAGTAACATCCAGATCATTGATATAGATGACAAACAACAATGGACCCAGCACCAATCCCTGTAGCACTCCACAAGTCACAGGCCTCCAGTCAGAGAGACAACCATCTACTACGACTCTCTGGCTTCTCCCTCAAAGCCAACGTCAAATCCAAATTAATATCTAGTCATGAATGGCGTGTGATTGAACCTCCTTGACCAACCTCCCATGCGAGTCCTTGTCAAGTGCCTTGTTAAAGTCCATGCAGACAATATCCATTGCCTTGCCTTCATCAATTTTCCTGGTAACTTCCTCAAAAAAACTCTATAAGATTTGTTGGACATGACCCACCACACACAAATCCATGCTGACAATCCTTAATCAGTCTATGTCTATCCAAGTACTTACATATCCAGTCCCTTAGAACAACTTCCAGTAACTTTCCCACAACTGATGTCTGGCTTACCAGCCTATAATTTCCTAGTTTATTTTTATAGCCTTTCTTGAACAGCAGAACAACATTGACTATCCTCCAATCCTCTGGTACCCCACCTGTCGCTAAGGATGATTTAAATATCTCTGGTAGGGCCCCAGCAATTTCTGCACCTGCCTCCCACAGGGTTGGAAGGAACACCTTGTCTGGCCCTGGGAATTTATCCACCCTGATTTGCCTCAGAACAGCAAATACCTCCTCCTCTGTAATCTGTATAGGGTCCATAAAGTTGATGCCACTTTGCCTCACTTCTATAGACTCTGTGTCCATCTGCTGAGTAAATACAGATGAAAAAAAAATTTACACATGGATTACCATTCTGATCTTCCAGAGGACCAATCTCTTCACTCGCAATCCTCTTGCTCCTAACATATCTGTAGAATCCCGTAAGATCCTCCTTCACCTTGTCTGCTAGGGCAACCTCATGTCTTCTTTCCACCCTCCTGATTACTTTCTTTACTGTTCGGCACAGCTTTGTGGGCTGAGGCCTGATGTGCTGTAGGTTTTCTATGCTTCTTAATTGTTCTTTTGCATTTCTTATACTCCATAAGCACCTCATTCCTAAATGCCTATACCTGCTATGTACCTTCTTTTCTCTCCTAACTAGGGCCTCAATGTTTCTTGAAAACCAATATTCTGACAGGCACATACATAGTTTTGTACTCTCAAGATTTCTCTTTTGAAGGCATCCCATTTATCAAGTACACTTTTGCCAGAAAACAGTCTGTTCCAATCCACACTTGCCAGATCCTTTCTGATACCATCACAATTGGCCTTTCTCCAATTTAGTATCTCAACCCGTGGACCAGATCTATCTTTTTTGTATATTTACTTGTGATGACTAGATGCAAGGTGTTCCCCCTTACATACCTCTGTCACCTGCCCTGCTCATTCCCTAATAGCAGATCAAGTATTGTTGAGTTGTGTTCATTTGGACTATTAAAGTTTTTAGTACACAACACATGCATACCCTCCCTGTTATGCGCATGTGTGCAGGAGGAGATGGGGGACAGTGGGATGTAAACGTGGTGGCCCTCAGGTATTGAACTGAGACGTTGAAAGTAAACTTGTTTAAACAAATTAACTTTATTGCCCTTGTTGTTTGGGAGTTAACTGTGGTAATGATGGTTTCCAATTATAAGATCACTCCGGCACTTGATAAGAGCAAGCCTTACGAAAGGTGGAAAAATGAAATTGGAATATGGACTCATGTTGGAACTGGAGAAGACGAAGCAAGCCTTGACTGTTATGTTGTCGCTTTCAGGAAGAGCGAGAGAGACCGCGATGGGAATTTCAGTGGAAGTCTTGAACAAAGATGGTGGTATGAATATGCTAATAAATACACTTGGCTCTAATTTTTTTGAAGGAAGAAAATGATCGGATTTATGAGGGATATACAGACTTTGACAAAACTTACAGACACAATTCTAAAAATATGGCTGGTTATATCATTGATTTTAACAATACAAAACGGAACTTCCTAAAGCTGTATTAGCTTTTAAATTGTTGGATACTGTGCGTCTAGACATGAAGGTCAGACAGCTAGCATTAATTACATGCACGGAACTTATATTTGCATCTATGAAATCAGCACTGAAGAAGATTTTTAGAGAAAAGACTGTTAAGACAACAGTTGGAATTAGTTTGAGTCAGGAAACAGCATACTTCACTGAAACAAGAGTATAGCAAGCGTAGATCCCAGAGGGACCAGACAAGGATAACAATTCCTGACACAAATCCAATAAACAAGTACGGTAGGAGATAGAAATGTGCACTATGTCAAAGCATTTACCACTGGGCAAGAAATTGTCCACATAGAACCGAACATGTTAGGCTCACTGAAGAAAATAACAAAACCTGAAGATGTAGAAGAGTGCCATATCACATTGTCTGCAAAGAGATCACTTACTAACACAGAGACATCTGAGGCAGAGATTTTGATGATAGGATCTCTAGGATCTGCTGTTATTGGACAGTGTGTGGAGAAAAATGGCTTGAAAGCTGTGTAAGTGAACTAACCCAGAATGAAGTGCAGGAACTGGTGAACACAGATACACCTAGTAACAAAGCATTCAAATTTGGAGATGGGAAGATTGTACATTCCACCAAAAGAGTGAAAATTCCTGCAAAAATAGGGCCCAGTGGTACCAGTGAGCATTCCATTACTCTCGAGTAAAACTTCCCCAAAGAAAGCGGGAACAGTACTGGGTATGCAGAATGACCAAACAATGATGTGTCAACAGCAGCATCTCTCTGAGCTCACCAGCTCTAGACATTACTGTGTGAACATTCTGGATAAAGACATTACTGAGAATCAATGTGAGAATGAAGTACCAACTATCACACAAAACGTGACCAGAGAGGAGAAGTGCAAAGTGTTGCTCAGACTTCACACACATTTTGGACATCCTTAGACTGATAGACTTCAGAAACTGCTCAGGGGTTCAGGAAACAAAGATGCAGATTATTTTTCCATCCTAAAGCAGATAATTGACAGCTGTGAGACACGCCAAAGGTTTGGAAAGCCCAAACCCAAGCCTGCAGTTGGTCTGACACTAGCATCTGAATACAATGAAACAGTAGCCATAGACCTACATGAACTGTAGCAAGGAGTGTGCTATCTCCACATCATTGGTGAGTTCACACATTTCAGTGCTGGTAGCATCAAAGAGACCTGCAGAGATAGTAAAAAACTTTACCCATTCCTGGATAAGTGTGAGTGGTTCACCTCGGAAAGTACTCAGTGACAATGGTGGTGAATTTAACAATAATGAACTCAGAGATATGGCAGAGAACTTTAACATTGGAACAAAGACAACAGTGGCATATAGTCCTCGGAGTAATGGACTTTGGGAGTGACACAATTAAACACTTACTGAAATTATGCTGAAGGTAAAGAAAAGCAATGTCTGTGATTGGAACTCCTTGGACTGGCCCTTATGGCGAAGAGTACCATGCACAATGTACATGGATATAGCCTGTATCAACTGGTGTTTGGCCAGAATCCAAACCCTCCCTCTGTGCAGGTTGACAGTCCACCTGCTCTAGAGGGCCCTAGAAGGAGTGAATGGGTTGGGAAACATATTTCAGATTGCATGTATCAAGGAAGGCTTTCAGTGTAGCAGAGTGTTCAGAGAATTCGAAGAGCACCGAGGGTACAGGTCCAAACTACAAATGACGAATATGACACAGGGGACAAAGTGTATTACAAAAGAGCAGACTGTACAGCCTGGAAAGATCTCAGAGTTGTCATTGGTCAGGATGGAGTTGTAACATGGAGGTACACGTGTGAGAGTGCATCATTCCAGACTACGTAAAGCACAAACTGAAGACTATCAGAACTCCGTGGAGAATGATACAAAAAATGAAAAGCATTTACCTGGCACATGGTCACATAGCACAGACAGGGATGAGGAGAGTGCAACTAAGGACCCAACAGAGTTGCTCAACGGTGACACAGACAGTGTGAAGAGAGTGCAGTTGGACTCAACAGACTTGCCTGAACTGAAATTACCACAAGTCCAAAGACAATATGGAAGTTTCAGTCTTAAAACAGAACAAACTGTGAGATTTGTAGACAATAGTAGTCATAGTCATACTTTATTGATCCGGAGGGAAATTGGTTTTCGTTACAGTTGCACCATAAATAATTAAATAGTAATATGTAAATTATGCCAGTAAATTATGAAATAAGTCCAGGACCAGCCTATTGGCTCAGGGTGTCTGACCCTCCAAGGGAGGAGTTGTAAAGTTTGATGGCCACAGGCAGGAATGACCTCCTATGACACTCTGTGTTGCATCTCGGTGGAATGAGTCTCTGGCTGAATGTACTCCTGTGCCCACCCAGTACATTATGTAGTGGATGGGAGACATTGTCCAAGATGGCATGCAACTTAGACAGCATCCTCTTTTCAGACACCACCGTCAGAGAGTCCAGTTCCATCCCCACAACATCACTAGTCTTACGAATGAGTTTGTTGATTCTGTTGGTGGCTGCTACCCTCAGCCTGCTGCCCCAGCTCACAACAGCAAACATGAGAGCACTGGCCACCACAGACTCGTAGAACATCCTCAGCATCGTCCAGCAGATGTTAAAGGACCTCAGTCGCCTCAGGAAATAGAGACGGCTCTGACCCTTCTTGTAGACAGCCTCAGTGTCCTTTGACCAGTCCAGTTTATTGTCAATTCGTATCCCCAGGTACTTGTAATCCTCCACCATGTCCACACTGACCCCCTGGTTGGAAACAGGGGTCACTGGTGCCTTAGCCCTCCTCAGGTCCACCACCAGCTCCTTAGTCTTTTTCACATTAAGCTGCAGATAATTCTGCTCACACCATGTGACAAAGTTTCCTACTGTAGCCCTGTACTCAGCCCCATCTCCCTTGCTGATGCATCCAACTATGGCAGAGTCATCAGAAAACTTCTGAAGATGACAAGACTCTGTGCAGTAGTTGAAGTCCGATGTGTAAATGGTGAAGAGAAAGGGAGACAAGACAGTCCAAGACACTGATATCTCTTACAAAGCTGAGGCCTTATGATGAACAGGCAAAGCCGCTGGGAGAAACAAATATTAGTACAACTTGAATTACCTAGACACAAACATGAGGAAATCTGCAGATGCTGGAAATTCAAGCAACACACACAAAATGCTGGTGGATCGCAGCAGGCCAGACAGCATCTATAAGAAGAAGTACAGTCAATGTTTCGGGCCGAGACCCTTCGTCAGGACTAACTGAAAGAAGAGTTAGTAAGAGATTTGAAAGTGGGAGGGGGAGGGGGAGATCCAAAATGATAGGAGAAGACAGGAGGGGGAGGGATAAAGCTAAGAGCTGGAAAGTTGATTGGCAAAAGAGATACAAGGCTGGAGAAGGGAGAGGATCATGGGACGGGAGGCCTAGCGAAAAGGAAAGGGGGAGGGGAGCACCAGAGGAAGATGGAGAGCAGGCAAGGTGTTATTATGAGAGGGACAGAGAGATGAAGAAGAAGGAAGAAAATAATAAATAAATAAATAAATAAATAAATAAATAAGGGATGGGGTAAGAAGGGGAGGAGGGACATTAACAGAAGTTTGAGCAGTCAATGTTCATGCCATCAGGTTGGAGGCTACCCAGACGGAATATAAGGTGTCATTCCTCCAACCTGAGTGTGGCTTCATCTTGACAGTAAAGGAGGCCGTGGATAGACATATCAGAATGGGAATGGGACGTGGAATTAAAATGTGTGGCCACTGGGAGATCCTGCTTTCTCTGGCAGACAGAGTGTAGGTGTTCAGGGAAACCGTCTCCCAGTCTGCCTAGAACCAGTCATAGTTACTGCACTACAGGGCCAGTTGACATCATGTGGAGACAGATTTCATACTGAATCAGGTATAGATCAGACTGAACCATCTGAGAAATGTCAAGATGAAGATATCCCAGTAACCAAAGAGGTGTCATTTGAATCTGCAAAACAGAATGAAATCAGAAGTTGGAGAAATAATGGAGCATTTGTGGAAGCAAGAGACATTGGCCAAAACACAGTGTCTACAAGATGGGTGTACACACTGAAAGAAACCCAGACAAGAGTTATACCAAAAGCACGTCTGGTGGCTGGAGGTTTTGAGGAACTGAACATAGAAGAACTCAAAAAGACTCACCAACATGTGCATCAGAGTCTCTCTGACTACTTCTCTCAGTCATTTGTCAAAAGCATTGGCAACCCCATTGCATGGACATAAAATCCACATTCTTACAGGGAATGGAGCTGTCTCGTGATATTTACACTAAGTCCCCGCCTGCAGCCTAAAGTGAAGGAATGCTGTGGAAACTCAAAAAGTGTGTGTATGGTCTAGCAGATGCATCACTCTTCTGGTATAAAAAGGTCAAGGAGATAATGTTGAAAGCAGGTGGAAAGATGTCACAAGTGGATCCAGCTGTTTTTTGCTGGCAAGATTCAGGATATTATGTGATTGGAATACTTGCCATGTGGATGACTTCATATGGGAGGCTCACAAAACTTAGCCACAACAGCTGAAGTCAGCCTTTCAGGTTGGACGGGTGGAATGTGACAGATTCTGCTATAGACATCCTTGCTGTTGATGGGACAGTACAACTGCACCAGGAAAGCTACATCAGGAACCGTCAGACGATCCACATGGAATCCTCATCGGGATGCACGCTCAGTGGAGCTGAACCTGAGCAACACAGATCAAAGACAGGTCAGATTCTATAGGTGGCAAGACAGAGCAAACCCAACATCAGGTTTGATGCCTGCAACTTGGCAACCAGCACAAAAAATGCCCCAGTACAAACTTTACATGAAGTAAACAAGATGGTGCACAGAACTCAATCTGAAAAAGTAGTCTTGCAGTTTCAACAGCTTGGAAAAGATAGCTCACTGAGGCTTGTTGTCTCCAATAATGCCTCACTTGGAAATCTCCCTGATGGAGGGACTCAAAGGGGACATTTTATTGCACTGATGGGAGGAGAGGGAGGATTCCCACCTCTCTATTGGCAATCAAAAAGGAACTGTAAAGTTGTACAGAGTACGCTGGCAGGAGAAACATTTACAATGTCTGAAGGTATTGACAATGCTGTTTTCTGGCCGCACACTATGCTGAGTATTTCCATGGTGACCCAAAGAAGGACAGTCTACAAATAACTTGGGTCACAGACTACTGTTTAGTTGATGCCATCAGATCCACCAAGTCAGTTACAGAGAAGAGGCTTCGCTTAGAGATAAACAACATCAAGGAACCTGTCCAAGCACAGAAAATTCATCACGTGCTGTGGTCAGTTACAAAGGAATAACTAGCTGACTGTCTGACAAGGAAGGGAGCTCCAGCTCCTGTGCTGACTAAAGGCACATAGTGAAGGTATTTGGTACCTTCAGAATTTTATTAACATCAAGAGTTAGAACTAATTCTCATATCCTGATAGACATTTGAATTGTTTGGACTTTTCAGAATCAGAATCAGGTTTATTATCATTGGCAGGTGATGTGAAATTTGTTAACTTAGCAGTAGCAGTTCTCAATGCGATAGATAATCTAGCAGAGAGATAAAATTATAATAAATAAAATAAAATATAATAAATAAACAAGTAACTCAATTACATATATTGAATAGAATATTTAAAAATGTGCAAAAACAGAAAAAATTAGTTTTTAAAATATATACATAAAAAAGGATGGGAGATTGTTGAGTTCTGTTCATTTTGCCTATGTAAGTATTTAGTACACAGCACATGCTCACTCTCCCTGTTATGAGCATGTGCACGGGAGGAAATGGGGGATTGTGGGATGTAAATGTGGTGCGCAGGTATTGAACTGAGACATCGAAAGTAAAGTTGCTTAAACAAAAGAAAAATGTGTCCTTGTTGTTTGGGCATCAACAGTATCACACACTCTCTCCTTGGGATTAACAAAACTTTCCTGAACACATTTGACAAGCTCTTTCGCACCTAGTCCTTTTACAATATGGAGTCCCAGTCAATATGTGGAAAGTTAAAATCACCTACTATAACAAACTTATGTTTCTTGCAACAGTCTGTGATCTCTCTGTAAATTTGTTCGTCTAAATACCTCGGACTGTTGAGTGGTCTGTAATTAGCCAGTTAACAAGGTCAAATCTTCTTATTTCTCAGTTCCACCCATAATACCTCACTAGACGAGTTCTCTAGTCTGTCCTATCTGAGCACTGCCGTGGCATTTGCCCTGACTAGTAATGCCACCCCTTCTCCTTTAATCCTTCCTGCTCTGTTGAGTCTAAAACGACGGAACCCCAGAATATCGAGCTGCCAGTCCTGCCCCTCCTGTAACCAAGTCTCACTAATGGCCACAATATCATAATTTCAGGTGTTGATCCATGTCCTGAGCTCACCTGCCTTTCCTACAATATTTCTTGCATTGAAATATAAGCAGCTCAGGACATTAGTCACACCATGCTCAACGTTTTGGTTCCTGACTTTGTCTGGGGTCTTAGCAACATCTGCCTCCACAACCTCTCTTCTAACTGTTCTGGCACTCTGGTTCCCATCCCACTGCAACTCTAGTTTAAGCCCCTCAGTGTAACATTAACATGTTTTCCCGCTAGGATATTAGTCCCTTTCCAGTTCAGGTGCAAACCATCCCTTCTGTACAGGTCTCATCTTCCTTGGAAGAGAGCCCAATGATCCAGAAATCTTACGCCCTCCCTCCTACACCAGCTCCTTAGCCACATGTATAACCTTTTGGTTTCTGGCCTCATTAGCATATGGCATGGGTAACAATCCTGAGATCGTGACCCTGGAGGTCCTTCCCTTTAATTTAGCACCTATCTCGTCACTCTTCCCACCAATGTCATTGGTATCTACATGGACTACGACCTCTAACTGTTCACTTAAGAATGCTGAGAAGTCGATCCGTGATATCCTGGACTCCGGCAGCTGGGAGGCAATATTCCACCCAGGAATCTCACTCTTGCCCACATTATTTCTGTCCCCCTAAATAATGAAACCCCTATCACCAAAGCTCAGCTCTTCTCCCCCCTTCCCTTCTGTTGTTGAGGGAGATGGCTACAGGGGTACTCTGCACTGGCTCTTTAACCCCTTTGCACTTCCTTCCAGTTTCCTGGCATCTCTGCTGTTCTAACTGAGCAAATATAAAGAAGCAAGAAGTGTTGGTGTTGGCTGCCTAACTCTTCCATTGTTGACCCCTTGATCAGGATTGGTGTGCATTCTCCCAATTACCCTTCCTGAAATCCACAATAAATTCCTTGGTCTTGCTGACATTGAGTGCAAGGTTGTTGATGTGACGCCCCTCAACTAGCTGATCTACCGAGCTAGCTCGCTCCTGTCCGCCTGCTCGTTGCCATCTGAGATTTTACTAATAACAGTGCAGTCATCTGCAAAGACAAACTTGAAGCACTTCCAGATGTGAGTGTTACTGGTCAATAGTTGCTGAGGCAGCAAATCCTGCCTTTTTTAATCAGGTCTTGATTTATTTTTGTCACATGGTACCAAGGTACGGTGCAAATTGTTGTTTTGAAAGCCATCTGTACAGATCATGTCATTGTGACAGTGTATTGAGGCACAGTAAAGCAATAGCAGAATGCAGAATAAAGTGCAGCAGCTACAGAGAAGTGCAGGAAGCCAGTGAGGTTCCAGGTCATAACAAGGTAGATTGTCAGGTCAAGAATCAGCAGCCTAGTATCTGTGAGTCTGGATCAGGGACTGAAGTTGGAGGCCCAGAGGAGGCCTGTCTTGGGATTGGAGGTTGTATGTGTGTGTGTATGTGTGTGAGAGAGAGAGAGAAAGGAGGTTGTTTTTCTGTTGTCTTGTTTTGTTTTGTTTTTTTTGTTGTTGTTGCTGTCTGTGATGCTCTGCTGAACATGGTGGGCATGATATGTTGGCATCAGAATGCGTGGCAACACTTGTGGCCACACATTCTTAGGTTGTGTTGGTTGTTAACACATTTAGTTGTATGTTTTGATGTACATGTGTTGGAGTGTGGCCAAGTGGTTAAGGTGTCCGTCTAGTGATCTGAAGGTCGCTAGTTTGAGCCTTGGCTGAGGCAGCATGTTGTGTCCTTGAGCAAGGCACTTAACCACACATTGCTCTGCGATGACACCGGTGCCAAGCTGTATGGGTCCTAATGCCCTTCCCTTGGACAACATCGGTGGCGTGGAGAGGGGAGACTTCCAGCATGGGCAACTGCTGGTCTTCCATACAACCTTGCCCAGGCCTGCACCCTGGAAACCTTACAAGGCGCAAATTCATGGTGTCATGACACTAACGGATGCCTATATATACATGTGATACAGTAAATAAGTGAATCATATAAAGGAACCATTCAATTATCATATAACAGCGGGATATAACAAGGTAGATTGTGAGGTCAAGAGTCCATCTTATTTGACAAGAGGTCTAGTCGAGACTCAAAACGGTGGGATAGGAGCTGTTCTTGAGCCTCGAGGTACGTCCTTTCAGGCTTTTGTAGTTTCTGCCCATGGGAGAGGGGAGAGGGGAGAAGAGAGAATGTCCGGGATGGGTGGTGACTTCAATCATTACTGAGGCAGCGAGAAGTGCGGACAGAATCCATGGAGGTGAGATTGGTTTCTGTAATGTGCTGAGCTGTGTCCACAACTCACTGCAATTTCTCACAGTCACTGCCTCTTGATAATGCGTTTTCTTCTAGGTATCCCTAAATCTGTTTCTATTCCTTTGACACATGGTGGAATTTTAATTCTAGAATGTCCTGCATCATAGTAATTAGCTCCTGGATCGGGATTTGCATCAAACCATACCTGATGTTTTCCTTAGCTACACACACAAAATACTGGAAGAACTCAGCAGGGCAGGCAACTTCTATGAAGAGGAATAAGTCGCCGTTTTGGGCCAAAACCCTTCATCAGGACTTCCTTGATTCATAGGTACTAATTACTCTCTGAGTGCTGATGGAAAGACATGTAATGGAAAATATGTTTAAGACAGTGAATTCTTTTAGGAACAATATCCGTTGTTTGCATGACACATTGAGTTTCGTTGCAAGCTGAAGGGGATTAGCATGAATTCCTAACTCCTTGATATTGTTGATAAAAATTATCAAACAGTTCACCGGTGAGAGACAATGGTTAAATATTCACAGGAATTCTGCCTTAATCTCTTGTCAGCACATTAGGAAGTTCAACAGAGGGTGCGGAGGAAGTTTACTGGAACATTTCCAGGGAGGACGGTTCGGGCTCCGGAGTCAAAACTGGAGCAGGGAATGCTGGGATTGATGTCACAGAGTCAGAGCACTACAGCACAGAACCTGACTCTCCAGCAAATCTCGTCCATGGCTGGTCCGATTGACCTGCATCTGGACCATAACCCTCCATACCCCCAACGCCCCCATCCATTTGCCTATCTATATTTCACTTAATTGTTGAAATCGAACCCACATCTGCTGGCAGCTCATTCCATTCTCTCACCACCCTCTGAGCGAAGGAGTTCCCTTGGACATTTCACCTTTCACCCTGAACCTAGTCTCACCCAGCCAGCCTGCTTGCATTCACCCTATCAATTCTCCTCATAATTGTGTATACCTCTATCAAGTCTTCCCTCATTCTCCTACACTTCAGGAAATAAAGTCCTAACCTATCTAACCTTTCCCTATTACACATTCCTCAAGACCCAGCAACATCCTTGTTAATTTTCCATGCATTCTTTCAATGTTTTTGATATCTTTCCTGTAGATAGGTGACCAGAACTGCACACAATACTCCACATTCGACCTCACCAATGTCTATACAACTTAACATAGCAGAAATTTATTTGTTGCAGTCTGTAAGGAGCTTTGTTTGTTTGTTGTTTGTGACTCAGTGCTCCAGTTTCCTCCCACATTCTCAAGATGTACAGTTTAGGGTTAGTAGTTGTGGGTATGCTATTCTGGCATAAATCTCTCCAAGTTGATTTGACACGAATGATTCATTTCGCTGCATGTTTCAATGCTTCAGTGTAAATGTGACAAATAAAGCTCATCTGATGGAAACTGCAGTGCACAGAAACACAAAAAGGTAGTGAGAATGGTCAACTCAGCGATTTCCAATACAAGTATTGTATTGGAAATACAATACCTCTCCCATTACGGGCAATGTGAGATCACTGGGTAATAACATTGAGGAGTTGACGGCGCTAGCCAGGAGTCAGAGAACATTTCGGGAGAGCAGGGTTATGTGTTTTACTGAAATGTGGCTGCACGAGGACATTCCCGATCAAAACTTCTCCATGGGCGGCTTCCAGACCGTTTCGGCTGACCGGAATTGCGCTGAGAGTGGTAAGCGCAAAGGAAGGGGGCTTGCTGTTCTGGTTAACAACAGATGGTGCAATCCGGGTCATATTACGATCGAGGAACGTGTTTGTAGCCCGGATATTGAACTTTTTACTGTTGGACTCCGGCCATATTCCACCGAGATGCAACACTGAGCATCATAGGAAGTCATTCCTGCCTGTGACCATCGAACTTTGCAGCTCCTCCCTTGGAGGGTCAGACACCCTGAGCCAATAGGTTGGTCCTGGACTTATTTCCTGGCATAACTTACATGTTATTGTTTGATTGTTTGTGGTTTTGCATTGCTGTGTTTATACTCTATTCTCGGACGAAACCCAGTTTCCCTCGGGATCAATAAAGTATGTCTATCTATCTATCTATCTGAGTACACCTCTTCCAAACATCAAGGACATTTGCAAGAGGAGATGTCTCAGGAAGGTGATATTCACCTTCAGGGTCCCTCTTCTCAATGCTGCCATTAGACAGGAGGTACATGTTGCGTATTTAATATTTCAGTAGTATTTGAAATATTACTGAAATATTAAATAAATTGTTGATTAAGCTTACTTGTTTGTTTAAATAATTCATTACGGGTTATATGTATTGTGTATTCCAGGGACCAGCTGATTGCGCTTATGCCGGCCGGTTTAGCGATCAGAGCGGCGGACACCCCTGCTGAAATCTGGAGGAAAACACACAGAGGATGCAGAGGGGGATCACAAAGTCGAGGAAAGAGGACCGGGTTGAGACAACAGAGACTTATGGAGGAGAGGAGTTTGGTGGGTAATAAAATGGACGAATTCACGGCGCTAGCCAGGCATCAGAGAACATTTCAGGAGTGCAGTGTTATGTATTATACTGGAACGGGGCTGCGCAACGACATACCCGATCCAAACTTCTCCATGGACGGCTTCCAGACCGTTTCGGCTGACCGGAAGTGCACTGAGAGTGGTAAGCGTAAAGGAGTTGGGTGCTTACTGTCCTGGTTAACAACAGATGGTGCAATCCGGGTCATATTACGATCAAGGAACATGTTTGTAAACCAGATATTGAACTTTTTACTGTTGGACTCCGGCCACATTCCACCAAGATACAACACTGGGCAGCACGGGAGGTCGTTCCTGCCTGTGGCCATCGAACTTGCAGCTCCTCCTGTGGAGGGTCAGACACCTTGAGACAATAGACTGGTCCTGGACTTATTTTCCATCTGGCATAGTTTGCATTTTGTTGTTTGATTGTTTGTGATTCTTGTATTTCTATATTTATGCTCTATTCTTGGTTGGTGTGGCTGTAACGAAACCCAGTTTCCCTCGGGATTAATAAATTATCTATCTATCTATCTATCTAAAAGTATGTGAATGGCATATGTCGTTATGCCACCACGTCATGCCTCACTTAAAGTAAGAACAAAACTAAGACACATATTCCTAGCTCTGAGTTTTCTTTCAATTAGTTTTATATTCTGGAGCTAGAAACATAACAGTAGAGAAGCCTGGAGACTCACGCCTCAAGTTTCAACAACAGCTTCTTCCCCACTGCCATCGGGTTTTTGAACTGACCTCAGACACACTAATTCCACCTCAGACTATATTTTCCTCAATTTACCCTGGTCATTTTTTAATTTTGTCATGCAAGTTACATATAATTTATGTAAACACAAGAGATTCTGCAGATGCTGGACATCCAGAGAAGCAGACACAAAATGCTGGAGGAACTCAGCAGGTCAGGCAGCATCAGAATCAGAATCAGGTTTAACGTCACTGACATACGTTGTGAAACTTGTTGTTTTGCCCCAGCAGTACAGACCAATACACTAAAAATGATAAATTACAATAAGCTGTATATAAATTACAATTAACTGTATATAAAAACAAATTGAATAAGTAGTGCAAAATTAGTGAAGTCGTGTTCATGGGCTCGTTGTGCACTCAGAAATCCACGGCTGAGGGGAAGAGGCTGTTCCTAAAACGTTTAGTGTGTGTCTTCAGGCTCCTGTACCTCCTCACTGATGGTAGTGATGAGATGTCTTGTGTGGTGGAGGTCCTTAACAATGGAGGCTGCTTTCCTGAGGTATCACTTTTTGAAGATGTCCATGATGGTAGGGAGTCTCTTGCCGGTGTTGGAACTGGCTGATTCTACAACCCACTGCAGCTTTTTCCGACTGTGGCTCCTCTATACCAGAAAAGTCCTGATGAAGGGTCTGGGCCCACAACGTCAACTGTTTATTCCTCTCCATTGATGCTGCCTTATCTGCTGCGTTCCTCCAGCATTGTGTGTGTGTGTGTGTGTGTGTGTGTGTGTGTGTGACCCTGTAATTTATGTTTGTCATGTGTCCACAATATCTTGCGGTCTCAATTGTCAGTAACCCCTGTAGATTACTGGTCTGGTAAATTAGCCACCTAATAACTATCATACACCTATCTCACGCGGAAACAGCTGAGACCATTTGGAACCATCCCCACAATCCATCCCACTCCTTCCCCACTCCTCCTCCTCCTCCTCCTCCTCCTCCTCCTCCCCCTCCTCCTCCTCCTCCTCCTCCTCCTCCTCCTCCTCCTCCCAATTCAATAGAACCAGATTGCCAGCAGGTCCTCATACGGCAAACAGCTTGGAACTGGCAGCTGGAATCTGGTATAACTGCAGACTGATTGACTTCTCGAGTCCGAACATGTTCCACTCTCTCACTGTCGGCACCACCCTGACCATCAATCACCACATTGTACCCGGTACCATAATTTTCAAACGTTGAAAGTTATAATTTAACCTTTAGGGATTAGAGTGTCTGCTCGGTGCGGTGTGGGGTGTGTTGTCAGCAGACGTGAAGCAATGGGCTACACCGGTCAGTAAATACCACGTCTGGTTGAAGCGCAGACTCTGAATCAGCATGAACTCCATAACAATTGAACTCCTCATTTGAAAGCTTCTCAGCAAAGTAAGCCTGATGGGAATTAACAGGGTGGTGTCGGCGTGGTAACAGGACGAGATTGTGTTTCAGATCAGAGGGGAGCTTATATGAACGATTTCAGGGGTCACCAATGGGGCAACGGCTCCTTTATTACATATGAGATCGGAGAGCACTCCAGCACGAAACAGGGCCTTCAGCCCATCTAGTCGCCAAACTGCCTAGTCCCATCAATCTGCCCATGGACCACAGCCCTCCAAAACCCTCCCGTCTATATATTTATCCAAACATCTCTTAAATGTTGAAATTGAACTGCATCCACCACTTTCGCTGGCAGTTTATTCCACATTTTCACCACCCTCTGAGTGAAGAAATTCCTCCTCAGGTTCTCCTTAAACATTTCACCTTTCACTCTTAACCTATGCTTCTCCATGGATTGTCACCTTGTCGTGGTGGAGAAGCTTGTGTGATCCTGTGATCCCGAGAGCAATGCCGTCTGGAGCTATGCTCCTGGTAGGGTCACCCATGGCGGTAAGGTCGAGGGTGAGGTCCCTGACAAAGAACAATCCAACCAAGACCTCAACGGTGGAACAGGCGGACGAAGTTACTTCAAACTCAACGGCTGTGACAGCGGATGAAGTCTGCAACAAATCCATCAGCTCCAATCGTCGTGGTTTCCATGCCACTGGAATTGGTTGGTTGATTTGTGAAGCATCGTGTGCTTCTTGGAGTGCGACATCAAGTACACGTTAAACAAATACACGCACTGGCGTCTTCGCTCTGTGGGCCTCTTCTTCAGAACGAAGACCATCATCCTCGACCTCGAGGGATAGCCACGACGACGATGACTTAACCTATCACCTCTAGTTCTAGTCTCACCCAATCTCAGTGGAAAATGCCTGTTTGCATTTACTCTACCTATACCCCTCAGAATGTTGTTCTCCTCTATCACATACCCCCCATTCTCCTACGCTCCAGGCAATACAGTGCCACCTATTCACCTTTCCTAATAACTCAAGTCCTGGTCCAACATGCAACCTTCCGTCCCAATGTACTGCCTCCTGTCCAATGGTGGTAGTGAGAAGAGAGCATGGCCTGGATGGTGGGGTCCTTGATAGTGGACGCTGCCTTCTTGTGGCAGTGCTCCATGTAAATGTGCTCAATGGCGGGGTGTATAAGAACATAAGAAACAGGAGCAGGGGCAGGCCATTCAGCCCATCGAGCCTGCTCCGCCATTCAATAAGATCATGGCTGATCTGGCCATGGACTCATCTCCACCTTTTCCCCATAACACTTAATTCTCCTACTATGCAAAAATCTATCCAACCTTGTTAATGAACCAGCTGCCAGAGGCAGGTACAATTGTATAATTTAAGAAGTACTTGGATGGAGGGGTGGAACTTAAAGGCGTCTGGGCCGAATGCAAGAAAATGGAACTAGCTGGGTGGGCACTGTGGTCAGTATCGACTGTTTGGGCCGATGGGCCTGTATCCCTGCTGTTACTTGATAGCTCAATAAATTAACATAATTTATATGTAATTTGCATGTCAAAATATCAAAAATAACACAACAACATTAGTTCAAGTTGAGAACAATACTCTGAGGCAGAGTTCAGGATTTTCCAGTTTGGTCCCAGAACCTGATGGCAGTGGGCAAATGTTGAACCTTGAGGTGTAGGTCTTCAGGCTGATGGCAGCAATGAGAAGAGGGCATGGTCTGATTGGAAATTGCACTGTTGAGGGCAAGGTCCTTAGCAGTGTTGATGAGCAAAGGGATCTCAGGGTCCAAAGTTGATAGGGTGGTTAAGGAGGCAAGTCATTGAGTTCAAAAGTCAGGAAGTTCTGTTGCAGCTTTATAAAACTCTAGTTAGGCCGCATCTGGAGTATTGCACACAGTTCTGGTCTCCCCACTAAGGGAAGGATGTTAAAGCGTTGGAGCAGGTGTGGAAGAGGTTTACCAGGATGTTGCCTGGATTAGAGGGCATGTTGGAAAACTTGGGCTGTTTTCTCCGGAGAGACGGAGGCTGTGGGGAGATCTGATAGAGGTTTACCTCCCCTGTAACCTTCCATATCCTAAAGATGTACAGGTTGCTAGTTTAATTGGCCATTGTGCAGGTGAGGGGTAGAATCGGGTGGTGGGGAGGGGGAAGAGTTGATGGGAATATGCTTGCTCTTCCTGCAATTGCACTTTTCCTTCAATAAGGAGGCCAGAACTCTACACAGGGTTAGACTGAGCATAAAGTAGATTAAAAGATTGACACAAAGGACAGAAGGGCCTGTACTGTGCTGTACTGTTGTATGTTCTGCAGTTTAGGTAAGGGTAAGAATAAGGGGGATTTCATTGAAACCGACGGAATATTGAAAGGCATAGACAGACTGGGTGTTGTGATAGTTAATAGTGTTAATCCTATACCTCTCAGTTAGCCACTCCCACATGGGAAGAGCTGACATACAAGCACGGTTATTTCAATATCCTGCATGCTGGCCTCCTGGTGTGCTCTGCACTCTCCCTCGGTATCAAACACAACACTGTCAGAAATGGTTGATCATTGAGACATTCATGCTACAGACCAAGTGAGACCCCCAACAAGCAAAATTTTACAGTAAGACTGTTCTTGTTTGTATATATCTATGGTAAATATCCAAAGACTTATCAACCTAAACTGCCCCTGCTAGTTAGCTAACTGAGCTGAGAACTGGCCAGGGTTGCTAGGCAACACCTTCGAGCGGATACATTGTAATAATCTGTGGGCCAGTAGCCTGGGGCAGTGCACGGAGACACAGACACAGCAGAGAAGTCAGTCAAACTCCCAGAGAGAAAAAAGAAAACTTTTGTATTCTAAATAAAATAATAAATGAACGAACAAACAAACAGGAAAATGGAGCAAATACTGGACCTGCAGAACCACTTTTTCTGCTTTCAGTAGGGATTTTTCCCTACACAACTCCTCTTTCCATTTGTTCCTCCCCACTGAGCTCCCTCCTGGCACGTATCCTTGCCAGCAGAACAAGTGTTACAACTCCTCACTACCATTCTGAGCCCCCAACAGTCCTTCCAGGTGAGGTGACACTTCACCTGAGGGTCTGTAGGGGTCATCTACAGTATCTGGTGCTTCCAGTGTGGCCTCCTGTATATTGGTGAGACCCAATGTAGATTGGGAGACTGCTTCAGCGAGCATCTTTGCTCCGTCTTCCAGAAAAAGCCAGATCTTCTAATGGCCACCCATTTCAATTCCACTTCCCATTCCCATTTTGACATGTCAGTCCATGGCCTCCTCTACTGTCGTGATGAGACCACACTCAGATTAGAGGAGCAACATCTTATATTCCGTCTGGGTAGCCTCCAACCTGATGGCATGAAATTCGATTCCTCTAACTTCCAGTAATGGCCCCTCCCCCTTCACCATTCCCCATTCCCATTTCCCTCCCTCACCTTATCTAACCATCACCTCCCCTGGTGCTCCTCCTCCTTTTCTTTCTTCCATGGCCTTCTGTCCTCTCCTTTCAGATGCCCCTTTCTTTAGCCCTCTTTCACCAATCAACTTCCCAGCTATTTACTTCACCACCCTCCCCCACGCCCCCAGTTTCACCTATCACCTCCAGTTTCTTCCTCCCTTCCCCTACCTTCTTCCTCTAACTCCTCATCTTTTTTTCTCCAGTCCTGATGAAGGGTCTCAGCCTGAAACATCAGCTGTACTCTTTTCCATAGACGCTGCCTGGCCTGCTGAGTTCCCCCAGCATTTCGTGTGTGTTGCTTGAGAGGATGGAGGTGCTTGGCATTTTAACTGGAGTGAACGAACATACTGACTGGTGTGTGGGTATTGTTCCTGTTCCCAAGTCAGATGGCACTGTGAGAATCTGTGTTGCCCTAACAAAATTGACTAATGCAGTGAGGCAGGTGAAGTTTATTCTGCCCTCTGTTGAGCACACATTGGGTAAGCTGGGTGGGGCAAAGTTCTTCACCAAACTAGATGCAAACTCAGGGGTCTGACAGCTCTGTTTAGCTCCTGAATCACAGAAGCTCACAACCTTTATCACACTGTATGGACGCTATGCCTTCAAGAGACTCTCATTTGGCATTTTATCAGCCCTTGAACTCTTTCGGATGTGGAAGGAGTAGTCTGCCACATGGACAATATACTCAGCTTTGGAGGGTCAATTGGGGAAAATGACGAAAGCGTGGAAGCTGTCTTGGAGAAACCAAAGCAGGCTGGAATCACCCTGAACAAAAATAAATGTGAATTTACAAAGTTGGGGTGAAGTTCTTAGGCCCCCAACTGTCCTCAGTCACAGTGCACTCAGATCCAGACAAACTGGCAGGAGCTCGGAACATGGAACTACCTACAAATGTATCAAAGATCCACACTTCCCTTGGCATGGTAAGCCAGACAGGAAAGTTCACTCCAGATTTGGCAGAGAAAAAAAAGCCGCTATGTGACCTCCTCTCTGAGAAACACTTGTTTGATGTAAATAATAAACAGCAATAGAACCATAAATAGTTAAATAGTAATATGTAAATTATGCCAGTAAATTATGAAATAAGTTCAGGACCAGCCTATTGGCTCAGGGTGTCTGACCCTCCAAGGGAGGAGCTGCAAAGTTTGATGGCCACAGGCAGGAATGACTTCCTATGACACTCTGTGTTGCATCTCGGTGGAATGAGTCTCTGGCTGAATGTACTCCTGTGCCCACCCAGTACATTATGTAGTGGATGGGAGACATTGACCAAGATGGCATGCAACTTGGACACCATCCTCTTTTCAGACACCACCGTAAGAGAGTCTAGTTCCATCCCCACAACATCACTGGCCTTACGAATGAGTTTGTTGATTCTGTTGGTGTCTGCTACCCTCAGCCTGCTGCCCCAGCACACAACAGCAAACATGATAGCACTGGCCACCACAGACTCATAGACCATCCTCAACATCGTCCGGCAGATGTCAAAGGACCTCAGTCTCCTTAGGAAATAGAGATGGCTCTGTCCCTTGTTGTAGACAGCCTCTTTGACCAGTCCAGTTTATTGTCAATTCGTATCCCCAGGTATTTGTAATCCTCCACCATGTCTACACTGACCCCCTGGATGGAAACAGGGGTCACCGTTAGCTCTCCTCAGGTCTACCACCAGCTCCTTAGTCTTTTCCACATTAAGCTGCAGATAATTCTGCTCACACCATGTGACAAAGTTTCCTACCGTAGCCCTGTACTCAGCCTCATCTCCCTTGCTGATGCATCCAGCTATGGCAGAGTCATCAGAAAACTTCTGAAGATGACAAGACTCTGTGCAGTAGTTGAAGTCCGACGTGTAAATGGTGAAGAGAAAGGGAGACAAGACAGTCCCCTGTGGAGCCCCAGTGCTGCTGATCACTCTGTCGGACACACACTGTTGCAAGCACACGTACTGTGGTCTGCCAGTCAGGTAGTCAAGAATCCATGATACCAGGGAAGCATCCACCTGCATCGCTGTCAGCTTCTCCCCCAGCAGAGCACGGCGGATGGTGTTGAACGCACTGGAGAAGTCAAAAAACATGACCCTCACAGTGCTCGCTGGCTTGTCCAGGTGGGCGTAGACACGGTTCAGCAGGTAGATGGTGGCATCCTCAACTCCTAGTTGGGGCTGGTAGGTAAACTGAAGGGGATCTAAGTGTGGCCTGATCATAGGCTGGAGCAGCTCCAGAACAAGTCTCTCCAGGGTCTTCATGATATGGGAGGTCAATGCCACCGGTCTGAAGTCATTGAGGCCGCTGGGGCGCGGCGTCTTCGGCACAGGGACGAGGCAGGACGTCTTCCACAGTACAGGAACCCTCCGGAGCCTCAGGCTCAGGTTGAGTACATGGTGAAGTACTCCACATAGCTGAGGGGCACAGGCTTTGAACACCCTGGTACTGACACCATCCGTTCCTGCAGCCTTGCTTGGGTTGAGACGTTTCAGCTGTCTTCTCACCTGTTAGCTGTGAAGCGCACTGTGGTGGTTTCGTGTGGGGAAGGGGTATAATCATGACAGCAGGGTGGGGGACTGTGAGGAGGGGTAGGAGGGGAGAGTGGAATATGTGTTGGTTGGGGGCCGACAACAAATGGCTCATGTGGGGGATGGGCAGGGGCCACAATGTCAAATCTGTTAAAGAACAGGTTAAGTTCATTGGCCCTGACCACACTGCCTTCAGCTCCTCTGTTGCTAGTTTACCGGAACACAGTGATGGTCCTCATCCCACTCCAGACCTCTCTCATGTTGTTCTGCTGGAGTTTCCGCTCAAGCTTCCTCCTGTACCTGTCTTTAGCCTCCCTGATCCTGGCTTTCAGGTCCCTCTGTATTGCCCTCAGCTCCTCCCTATTTCCATCTCTAAATGCCCTCTTTTTAGCGTTCAGGATGTCCTTAGTGTCCTTTGTCATCCATGGTTTGTTATTTGAATAACAAAGGACAGTTCTTGTCGGAACATTGCAGTCCACACAGAAGTTGATGTAACCAGTGATGCACTCTGTGAGCCCATCAATATCCTCTCCATGTGGCTCACAGAGTGCCTGCCAGTCTGTCACCTCAAAGCAACCCTGGAGTGCCTCATAAGCCTCCTCCGACCATTTTCTCACTGTCCTCGAGGTTGCAGGTTTACTCTTCACCAGGGGCACGTAGCAGGGTTTTAGATGCACCAGGTTGTGATCTGACCTTCCCAGTGGGGGGAGGGGAGAGGAGCTGTATGCATCCTTAACGTTAGCAGACATCAAATCCAGAGTCCTCTCCTCTCTGGTTGTACAGCTCACATACTGCGTGAGGTTGGGCAGCGTTCTAGCCATGGTAACATGGTTGAAGTCACCCGAGATGGTAATGAGGGCACTCAGGTGCTGGGTTTGTAATCTGGCTATGACGGTGTAAATGATGTTACACACCGACGTCGGGTTGGCAGAGGGAGGGATGTACACAACAACCACAATTGCATGCGAGATTTCCCTTGGCAAATAATAAGGCCGGAGTCCAACAGCAAAAAGTTCAATATCCGGGCTACAAACCCGTTCCTTGATTGTAATATGCCCAGGATTGCACCATCTGTTATTTACCAGAAGTGCCAGCCCCCCCTCCTTTACGCTACCACTCTCAGTGCAATTCCGGTCAGCTCGAACGGTCTGGAAGCCCTCTATGGAAACGCTTTGATCGGGTATGTCCTCGTGCAGCCACATCTCAATAAAGCACATGAGACTGCTCTCCCGAAATGTTCTCTGACTCCTGACAAGCGCCGTCAGTTCGTTGATTTTATTCCCCAGCGATCTCACATTTCCCATGATGAGGGAGGGGAGACACGGTTTATAACTTCTCTTCTCCATAAGCCTCTGTTGTCTCAATCTGGTCCTCTTCCCTCGCCTTTTTGATCCCCCTCTGCATCCTCTGTGTGTTTTCCTCCAGATTTCAGCCGGGATGTCCGCTGCTCTGTTCGCTAAACCGGCGGGCATGAGCGCAACCAGTTGGTCCCTGGAATACACAATGCGGCCATCCTGCTGCCACGCTAACGAGACGTGTCCGAGTGTAACTATTTCCAGCGCTAAAAAAACAAGTAAAACTCTCCCAACCAGCATATTAGAGAGGGTGCAGCTTCAACATGTTACCGTGAGAAAAAAAAATACAACAAATAACTAAGTTAAAAAGTTTAAAAGTGAGAAACTACAGAGCAACTGTAGCAGGCTGCATGCACGACCGGCACATGCGCCAAAACATTGTAAAGCTTCAGCTGCTGCTTGCTAGACACTAAATTCCTTCTTGAAACAGACCAGCCACTTGTCAGCTTCATTAGCTCGAAACACTTGGATGACTTACCTCCACATCTGCAAAGATTCAGAATGAGGCTTATATGATACTGTTATGACATCATACATGTCCCCGGCAAATCTTCCACAACACCAGACACTCTGTTGAGGATGTCATGCAAAAGTGATTGGATGGAAGCTGACTCCACCCTCATGGAAGATACCAACATCTACTTAGCTCAAGTACATGAAAACTTTCCTGCATCACAGAATAAACCCGATGAAATTCACACTGAGTTGAAATAGGACCAAATCTGCAGCAAAGTCATGCTATAGTGTGAATATAGATGGTCAGTTGCTCCAAAAGGAACTCACAAACTCGGACCTTACTGACTTGAAAGTGACACATTCACTATTCTTGATAGTT
The DNA here is from genome assembly GCF_030028105.1 of Mobula birostris. Lineage (NCBI taxonomy): Eukaryota > Metazoa > Chordata > Chondrichthyes > Myliobatiformes > Myliobatidae > Mobula > Mobula birostris. The sequence goes on along the minus strand of NC_092375.1, from coordinate 113,248,196 downwards.
CATTGCTAAAGGGCTCCAGACTCATCATTCCTGCTACTCTGCACGCCAAAATTATCAGTCAAATCCACCAAGGTCACATCAAGACATTGAAAAACGTCACCTAAGAGCAAGACAATCCATGTGGTGGCCTAGTCTGAGCACACAGCTGGGAGATTATGTAAAGCATGCAGAAAACTGCACAAAAACGATGCTGAACCTCTCTGACTCACAGAATTCCCAGACTTTCCATGGGAAAATGCAGGCACAGACACTTTCAAGCTGATAAGAGACAAATATCTTCTCACTCGTGGAATGTTGAAGTGTCCAAGCTGTCCTCTACGTCCTCAGCAGCAGTTACACAGCATCTGAAAGCTGTATTCACTCACCATGGAGTAGCAGAGACACGTGTGTCAGACAATGGTCCACAATTCAGCTGCTCAGAATTCAAAACCTTTGCCATACTCTGAGTTCAAACACCCGACAAGCCATACACAGTACTCACAGGCCAATGGAGATGTGGAAAGAGCAGTGCCAACTGTTAAGAGTCTCCTACTGAAGGCAGAAGAGCCCTACAAAGCACTGCTAGCTTATTGCTCTACACTGTTGTGAATGGCATCAGAGCTGTCAATGGGTCAGAGACTGAGAACAAGCCTGCCTGTTCTGCCTTCCCTTCTGCAACCTCAATTACCAGACTACACACAGGACACACAGAAAACAAGCGAAGAGGAAACGGTATACTTGGTGCGTGTTTGTTCAGTTACAGAGTAGAAAAACTTAAAAGGACTTGTTCTTGGCTCTGGCGCAGGAGGATTTACAACTAAAAAAAAACAAATAGTGGAGCGTATGGAGGCAACTGACAGGGAGTTCACCGACAGTATGACCCGGCTGACGATGAACATTGACAAACTGACTAACTCTGTTGCACCTTGTTAAATGTATAAAACATGTCTGCATCAGTGTTATCTTGTATTTCCATACAATGTTACATGAGGCTGTTACACATCTATTGTCAGAGAAGTACTTGCATATATAGGTAAACCACCTTCATACAAGCAAGGATAGAAAACAGGGCAAAGTGAGTATACTTATTTATTCAGTAAGCTATGGGTCAAAGTACTTGGTGAGTACATTTCTAACACTTCTGGCTTCAGTCTCGTTGCCGTCTGTTCTGAAATTGTTAGGTGGTTGCGTTCAAGAAAACAATGAAATGCCACGCTGCGGCTATCTGTTCCGGCACGTCATGACAGCGTTTTTAAATCGTCAAAGAAGCTCACTTTACAATTTAACTCTCACGCCGTTCACACCGACTGCGCGTTATAACAGCTTGCGCAGTACCAAGCAGAAGCAGAAAAAGCATTGTTGTTGTGGTGTTGTCATGACAGCGTTATTAAATCTCTCCGATTTCCCCGTACACACTACAACGGATGTTACGCGTTTTCAGCTTTATTCACTCTGGAGACCGTTTCTGAAAATCTCTGTTTTCGGGGGATGAAAACGCCGTTTCAGTGTGGACAGAAGGTCAAAACGAAGAGAAAAAGCTTTGTTTTCAAAATTATCCGGCGTAGTGTGTCTGCTACGTCTACACTACGCCGGATAATTTTGAAAATGCCAGTTTCGAGTAAAAACGATAGGCGTCCACACAAAGCGTTTTTCAAAATATTTCCGTCCACATTAAGCGGATATTTGGGCGAATCTCCTCCTACTGGGCATGCGCAGGACACAGAAAACAAGTGAAGGGGGAACGGTATACTTGGTGCGCGTTTGTCCAGTTACAGAATAGAAAAACGTTAAAGGAATTGCTGTTGGCTCTGGCGCAGGAGGACTTCAAATTGAAAAAAAAAACGAATACTGGAGCGTATGGAGGCAACCGACAGGGAGTTCACTGACAGTATAACCTTGCTGACGACGAACATTGAAAAACTGACTAACTCTGTTGCATTAATAAAGCACCTTGTTAAATGTATAAAACATTTTTAAAATAGTCAAAAAAGGTTCACTCTACAATTTAACTCACACGCCGTTCACACCGACTGCGCTTGATAACAACCGTCCGGCAGTGCTTGCGCAGTACCAGAGAAAGCATTGTTGTGGTGGTGTTGTCATGACAGTGTTTTTAAATCTCTCCGGTTACCCCGTACACACTACAACGTCTTCAGATTTATTCACTCTGGAGACCGTTTCTGAAAACCTCCGTTTTCGGGGGATGAAATCGCCGTTTTAGTGTGGACAGAAGGTCAAAACGAAGAGGAAAAGCTTCGTTTTCAAAATTATCCGGCGTAGTGTAGACGTAGCCTACTGAGTAAAATCTCTGCCGCCGCTCAGGAGTGCTGAATCTGTTTGGGTTTCAGACCAGTTCACCAAAGGGACAATGGTCTGGCAGCATGCGCCACTATCGTTTGTGATCAGAACATCACAAGGTGAAATCAGGCAGAAGAGGCGTGCGCTCGTGTGCCTTCAAAGTCCATGAAAGGTAGAGAAAGAAATAGAGTGGCCTGATCTTTATAACGTGGACCAATTACCTAAGGCGGACACACCTCTTCAAGAGTCTCCATCCACTCCAACACTTCCAGGAACCTACACCAGATCGGGTCATTTATGTGTCCCACCACAGAGATATACATAGCCTAATCGCTTAGGGCAAGTGACTGAAGAGGCAGAATAATCCTCTCAGTGTGCTGGAGTGTTCAGATTGTCCGCCATGACCTCCATCAGATTCAGTGTTTTCTAATGTTGGAAACATTTCACAAAATGAGACTGTTCTGAAAAAGGAAATGGTGAAAAAAAGAGGAAAACAAAGAGAGAAAGAGACCATTAAAAACAAAGAGGAAGAAATTTATAATGTTGGCAATTCTTTTTTATGTTTATGTAAGGAGCATAAATTATGTGCTATGGGTAAAGTGAACTAATCCTCCCGGGAGGGGGGAGAAGATAGCAGTGCGCACGGCCATTTCGGTGTTGATATCTGTTATCTGTCGAGTAGGGGACCGTGCACAATTCTGATTTGATGGCGACAGACATGAGTGCACGGAGGAACATCAGGAAAACTTCTGAAATGCCCGCTTTGCTGCCGCTGCTACTGTGTGGTAACCGGAATCTCCGGAGCTGAAGGCCTCGAAATCCTCGGCTTTGCTTGTTTCAGTGGCCGGGGCAAGGTCAAAGGCACTCAGCAGAGGATGGCGCTCAAGAGGCTGTATCAGAGAGGCTGGTTGGAAGCTCAAAGTTTTCGGACGGATGGACTCAGTGTCGGCTGCTTCCAAGGCATCGGCAAGTTGACAGTGCCTGGAGGTTTATGGCAGGGAGTTTCTCCCTTTTGCCGCCTGCTATCGGGGACTCGGGAGTCGATCGACTCGGGACTTGGAGACTTTTTGTTTTACTGTGCCAATGGTCTGTTCTTCATCAAATTATGGTATTGTTTTGCACTGCTGTAACTATATGTTATAATTATGTGGTTCTGTCAGTGTTAGCATTTGGTCTGTCCTGTTTTCTGTGATATCACTCCGGAGAAACATTGTATCATTTCTTAATGCATGTATGCATTTCGAATGACAATAAAAGAGGACTGAGTGTTCTCATAATCTAATTCACTCAATTTCAGTGACTATAACTTCAGTGCAGTTCTATAGACAGGAAGTACATACTTCGTTTTTTTTAAGACGAGGAGATGTAGTGGTACTAAATAGTGATATTCCTGTGCCACTCAGTTACCACCCCCACACGGGAGGAGTTCACACACTGTACAAGCAGGGTTATCAATACAGTTCAGTTCAATATCCTGCATGCTGGCATCCTGGTGTGCTCTGCACTCTCCCTCAGTATCAAACACAACAGTGGGTGTGGAGAGGATGTTTCATATAGTGGGAGAGTCTAGGATCAGAGGATGGATGTCCCTTCAGATGAGAGGTGAAGAGTAATTTCTTTAGTCAGAGGGTGGTGAATCTGTGGAATTCATTGCCACAGACAGCTATGGAGGCCAGGTCATTGGGTACATTTAAAGTGGAAGTTGATAGATTCTTGGTTAGTAGGGTGTCAAAGTTTATGTGGAAAAGGCAAGAGAATAGGTTTGAGAGGGAAGATAAATCCGCTATGGTGGAGCAGACTTGATGAGTTGAATCACCTAATTCTGCTCCTACATATTATGGTCTGATGGTCTTAAACTGGGATTGCTCTGGCAGCCAGCAGAGGCTTAAAGGGATAAATGGCCTGTGACATCAAAAGGAAATATGAAACCACCAGTTAAAATGGCGTGGCCTTCACCTCACTGTTGAATAGCAAGAGACACGGAACATCAAGTGAGGGCAGATGCTGCTGACTGGCGTTTTTGACTCCCCAACATTGAGGATATCTTCAAAAGGCATTGCCCCAAGAGGGCAGCATCCATCACAAAGGACCCCACCACACAAGGCATGCCCTCTTCTCATTACTACCACCAGGAGTCTGAAGACACACGCTGAATGTTTTAGGAATGTTTCTTCCCTGGGCCATTAAATTTCTGAATGGGCTATGAACACTACATCACAGTTCCTCTTCTACACTGTCACCCATGGCTGATTGGGAGGAGGCAGTGAGTGGGAATAAAAGGATCCTTTTCTAGTTGGCTGCCAGTACTAGTGATGTTCTGCAGGGGTCAGTGTTGGGACCACTTCTTTTTATGCTGTATATCAATGATTTAGATGATGGAATAGATGGCTTTGTTGCCAAGTTTGCAGATAATATGAAGGTTGATGGAGGGGCAGGTAGTGTTGAGGAAATAGGTAGGATGCAGAAGGACTTAGACAGATTAGGAGAATGGGCAAGAAAGTGACAAATGAAATACAATGTTGGAAAATGCATGTCAACTTGAAGGTTGAGTTGGTGGTGAGGAAGCTAAATGCCATTTTAGCATTCATTTCAAGAGGTCTAGAATACAAGAACAAGGATGTGATGCTGAGGCTTTATAGGGCACTGGTGAGGCCTCACCTTGAGTATTGTGAACAGTTTTGGGCCCCTCATCTTAGAAGAAATGTGCTGGAATTGGAGAGGGTCCAGAGGAGGTTCACAGGGATGATTCCAGGAATGAAAGGGTTATCATACGACAAACAATGATGGCTCTGGGCCTGTACTCACTGGAATTCAGAAGGATGAGGGGGGATCTCATTGAAACCTTTCGAATGTTGAAAGCCCTAGACAGAGTAGATGTGGAAAGGATGTTTCCCACGGTGGGATAGTCTAGGACAAGAGGGCACAGCCTCAGGATAGAAGAGTGCCTTTCAAAACAAAAATGTGGAGAAATTTCTTTAGCCAAAAGATGGTGAATTTGTGGAATTTGTTACCACATGCATCTGTGGAGGCCAGGTCGTTGGGTGTATTTAAGGCAGAGATTGATAGGTTCTTGATTGGACATGACATCAAAGGTTATGGGGAGAAGGCCAGGAACTGGGGTTGAGGAGGAAAAAAAAGCATCAGCCATGATTGAATGGCAGAGCAGACTCGATGGGCCAAATGGCCTAATTCTGCTCCTATGCTTTATGGTCTTATGGAATGGAGGGACAGACTTGACAGGCCAAATAGCCTAATTCAGCTCCTAGATCTTATGGTCTTTTATTTTATTGTGGCCTGAGGCAATGATCAGTCGTTGCTGATCAGTAAACCTATGAATTCACGTGAATGAGCCTCACCATTTCACTTTTGTTTTGCATTATTCATGTCTTATTGTAACATAGTAATTTTTAATGTATAGCACCGTACTGCTGATGTAAAACAACAGCCGTCATGATGTTTGTCAGTGATAATAAGCCTGATTCGGATCTTCTCTCTCTCTCTCTTTCTCCCGATGGGCAGCTTGAGAGTGGTTGAGTGAGGGGTCACTGCTGAAACCCAGATACCCCAGTAAGAGGCATCGTCTCACCATTAGCTCAGGGAGCAGCAGCTGACGGGGCAGCTTGGGGAGATCCCAGGAAAGCTCGGGGTGCGATGGTGACAGGTCCACAGGGCGCAGGCGGCGGTAGAGGTAGAGAGGTGCATGAAGGTCAGAGTTTCTTCTTGGGGGAAGGGGAGGATGGCGAGTGGAAGAAAAGCAGTGAAGGAGAGGAGTGAGAAAGGAGGCGAGGGGCTGGAGGGCAAGTGGGGGGAGTATGGGGGAAGAGATTCAGGAGGGCAGTGAGGGCAGAGAATGAGGAGGCTGAGTAGAGGAGGGTGAGGTAGAGGGCAGGAGGAGGGCGAGAGAGTGAGTGGAAGGAAGGTGAGGAAGAGGGTGGATGGGGGGAGGTGGATGAAGAAGAGTGTGAGAGGGAAGGTTAAAGGAGGAGATGGCTGGGGTTAGGAGGAACAAGGGTGAGGAGGAAGGGTGCGAAGGCACAAGGGAGAGGATTAATTTGTTTCTGCTCCCAGCCGTGAAGGATGGGGATTTGACTCCAATCTGATGACACGAACACAACAATTGGGGGAGCTTAGCTGCGGTTCAGTCCAGGCTGTAAACTGAGATCCACCCCCCAAATCCCACCCCCCTCCCCAATCAACTCCCCTCACCCTCCCAGACGAAGCTAAAAGACTGTTGGGCCACTACAAGTGGGCTGTTCTCTCACGTGCCCCTGGGTAAGAGTCTGCAAATCTAAATCTCTGCAATAGAAGCCATCGGCCTGTTTTCTGAGTACTGTTTGCAGGATCATCAAATTTTCACGGTCTGGTGTGGCACAGACCATGGGAGTTAGCGTTACGGGGCCAATGATTCGAGTTCAATTCCTGCTGCTGTCTGTAAGGAATGGGTTTCATCCAGGTGCTCTGGTTTCCCAACACATTGCAAAGACGTCCGGGTTAGTAGGTAATAGGTCATATGGATGTATTTAGGCATTGGCCTAGGAGGGCCTGTTACTGTGACGCATCTCTGAAATTAACAAACATAAATACAACTGTCTTTCAAAATGCAGTACATTTGTTATGGAATCCCAAGGCTGTAAAGTCACCTCATGGGTGGGGGGGGGGGTGGTTGTTCCTCAAAGAAGCACCATCATCTCTTAAAACTCAGTTAGATATTGACAGGGGTGCCCTTAGCACATTCTCAAGAGTGCGTTAGTTGTTGACACAAATGATAGCTTGCAGTGTATGTTTTATGTGCTGCCCATGTGACAAATAAAGCTAATCTTTAATCTTTACCCCGCTGTTATAAGACTATTGAATGCTCCCCTACTATGAGAAGATGATCTCTTGACCTCACAGTAGTTATAGAGCCCTTTGGCCCTTCCAGTCCATGCAGATCTGTTTTTCTACCTAGTTTCATTGACCTGCACCCAGACCAGAGCCCTCCATCACCCTCTCATCCATATCCAAACTGCTCTTAAATGCTCTGTTCTGATCTTGCACTTTGTTGTCTCCCTGCACTGCACTTTCTCTGTAGTTAGAAAATAGGTGCAGGAGTAGGCCATTCGGCCCTTCGAGCCTGCACCGCCATTTATTATGATCATGGCTGATCATCCAACTCAGAACCCCGCCCCAGCCTTCCCTCCATACCCCCTGACCCCCGTAGCCACAAGGGCCATATCTAACTCCCTCTTAAATATAGCCAATGAACTGGCCTCAACTGTTTCCTGTGGCAGAGAATTCCACAGATTCACCACTCTCTGTGTGAAGAAGTTTTTCCTAATCTCTGTCCTAAAAGGCTTCCCCTTTATCCTCAAACTGTGGCCCCTCGTTCTGGACTTCCCCAACATCGGGAACAATCTTCCTGCATCTAGCCTGTCCAATCCCTTTAGGATCTTATACGTTTCAATCAGATCCCCCCTCAATCTTCTCAATTCCAACGAGTACAAGCCCAGTTCATCCAGTCTTTCTTCATATGAAAGTCCTGCCATCCCAGGAATCAATCTGGTGAACCTTCTTTGTACTCCCTCTATGGCAAGGATGTCTTTCCTCAGATTAGGGGACCAAAACTGCACACAATACTCCAGGTGTGGTCTCACCAAGGCCTTGTACAACTGCAGTAGTACCTCCCTGCTCCTGTACTCAAAAAAATAATAGCGACAGCGGCGCCTCGCTCCCTTTCTCGGAGAAGCACTGGAGCAGTCTCTGCCACCCTGCAGCACGCCGAAAGGTGATATCATAGTAACTCGGGAAATTCTGCACGCGTTCTGCATTGTTATCGTTTTCCCTTGTTTGACCTCAATGCACTGTGTAACGATTTGATCTGTCTGTATGAACAGTATGCAAGACAAGCTTGGCACATGTGACAATAACAAAACCAATTCCAATTCGTCAGGCTTCAGAGGAAGTTTCTCAGGGGTGAGTTGGGGAGCTGCAGAGACTAGAGCAAACTTCTACTGATTTACCATGGAGACTGTTCCATCCGCTGTGGGAGCTGCAATGCACAGGGAGACAAGAGGTTGCAGAGGGTTGTAAACAGCCAACTCCATCGAAAACATCTTCAACAGGCAGCGCCTCAAGAACCTGAACACACACACTCATTGTAAGTTATGGTAATTTTTGTCTTGCACTGTTCTGCCCCCGTAAGCAACAAATTTTACGACATATGTCAGTGATAATAACAAGCAACTTTGCTCTGTCTGCCACAAAAGGGCAGGCTTTGCCAGTGGCCACCCATTTTAATTTCACTTCCCACATTTCAATTCAACTTCTCTTTTGCCACAACGAAGCCCATCGCCATCTGGAGGAGCAGAACCTCATATTCTGTCTGGGTAACCTGCAATCTGACAGCATGAACATCGAATTCTAACTTCCACTAATTTCTCCTCACTCCCCCTTCTCACATTTTCTGTTCCACTTTCCGGCTTCCCTCTCACCCCCCACCCCCCCGGTGCCCCTCCTCCATCCCTTTCTCACATGGTCCACTGTCTCATCCTATCAGGTTCCTTCTTCTTCAGTCCTTTACCGCATCCACCTATCCCATCCCAGCTTCTCACACTATTCTTCCTCCACCACCCATCCTCCAACCCCCACACCTATCACTTCAAAGTTCAAAGTAAATTTATTGTCTAAGTACATATATGTCATCATAAACAACTCAATTAATCTATAGAATAATAATAGAATCAATGAAAGACCGCACCAACATGGGTGTCAACCAGTGTGCAAAAGACAACAAACTGTGCAAATCAAAAAGAAAAATAATAATAATAATAATAATACATAAATAAGCAATAGGTAGTGAGAACATGAGATGAAGAGTCCTTGAAAGTGAATCCATAGGTTGTGGGGAAAGTGAAGTTGAGTGAAGTTATCCCCTTTGGTTCAAAAACCTGCTGGTTGAGGGGTAGTAACTGTTCCTGAACCTGGTGGTGTGAGCCCTGAGGCTCCTGTACCTCCTTCCTGATGGCAGCAGCGAGAAGAGAGCGTGGCCTGATGATGAATACTGCTTTCCTGTGACAATGTTCTGTCTAGATGTGCTCAGGGTGGGGAGGGCTTTATTAGTGATGGACTGGTCCATATCCACTACTCTTCACAGGATTTTCCGTTCAAGGGCATTGGTGTTTCTATACCAGGCTGTGATGCAGCCAGTCAATATTCTCTCCACCACACATCTATAGAAGTTTGTCAAAGTTTTAGGTGTCATGCTGAATCTTTGCAAACTTCTAAGGAAGATGTAGCGCTGCCTTGCTTTCTTTGTAATTGCAATTATGTGCTGGGTCCAGGAGTGGTCCTCTGAAATGATAAGACCAAGGAATTTTAAATTGCTGCCCCTCTCCTCCTCCTCTGATGAGGACTGCCTCATGGACTTCTCTTTCCTCCTTCTATAGTCAATAATCAAATCCTTGATCTTGCCAACCTCAAGATAGAGGTTGTTGTTGTGGCACCACTCACCCAGATTTTCATTCTCCCTCCAAACTGCTGATTTGACAGCACCTTTGATTCAGCCAACAACAGTGGTGTCATCAGCAAACTGGAATCAAACATTGCAGCTGTGCCTAGCCACACAGTCGTAAGTGTAAAGCTTATGGCTTACGGGGAGAAGGCAGGAGAACAGGGTTGAGAGGGATCATAAATCAATTACGATGCAAATGGTGGAGCAGAATAAACAGGCCGAATGGCTCAATCTTATTTTATGTCTTATGCTCCTTAAATTGGTTCCCCAGTGTAGAGAGGCAGCAAGTTGGCCAGGGGAACACCCTCATCTGCCTTGTCCTGGCTCTGGCCAAAGTTCACAAATCCAGGCAGGAGTGTTGGCTGAGCTGACGCCTGCCCCTTGTTTGAGGGCATGTCTGTCCCTGGGTATACCTGGAGGAAGAGCACATTGACCACTGCCTCTCTGGAGGTCTTCCAGGGCTAGGGGGCACCGGGGCCATGGAGTGTCCTGACAAGGATAACTGTGCTTCGATCTGAATTTCAATTTTGCATATATTTTGATGACAATCGATACATTTAAAATTTGTAGCGATATAGAGTGAAGGTCCCTTTACACCTTCCCATTACTCACCCTTGAACTTAGGTGTGGAGAGAAGCTCTACACTGTCCCATCACTGGCTCCCAAGAGAGAAACAGCACAGGTTAGACTGATATTCCGATCTCCGAATCCACAGACACATCTCACCTCGATTATTAGTAGACCCTCACTGATGGTGGTGATGTTGTCAGTGGGACCTGGGCTGTGAGCAGGTATAAGCCATGGCTCCTGTAGAAGGCAGCAGCCACACCGACCCTGTGTCTGTAAGCTGTGGCTGCAGTCCGGCCCATTCCTTCTGAGGGTGCTGGAGCAGGGGTTTATACTGGGGTATTTAAATCAGTGGTGGGTGGGGGGGGGCTCAGAGGGATAATTGTTATGACTAGTAGGAATACTAAGGGACAAGATTTACTTGAGAGAGAAGTAAAATCTGAAAGCTATCAAATATTGAAAAGCCCAGACAAAGTGGATGCACAAAGGATGTTTTCTATAGTGAGGAAGTCTAGGACCATAGGTCACAGCCTCAAAGTAGAAGGGCATCCTTTTAGAACAGAGATGAGGAGGAATTTCTTTAGCCAGAGGATGGTGAATCTGGAATTCATGTCGAAGACAGCTGTGGAGGCTAAGGGTGTCAAATATTATGGGGGGGGAAGGCAGGAGAATGGGGTTAAGAGCAAAAATAAATCAGCCCAGCCACGAGGGAATGGTGAAGCAGACTCGATGAGTTGAACAGGCCTAAATCTGCTTGTATGTCTCATGGAAATGCAGATACAAAGGGAAAAGTTTTATTAACATGCAAGTGATAAATGCAGGGTTGTGAGAAATATTCAAGATTGGTTAATGTCATTTCCAGTACACAGCGTAAAGGAGAACAAAATCCAGATCCGATGTAGCACAAAAACACACGCACATGTGCACAATAAGCAGAAAGAACACATTAAAATATTAATGCAAAAGACAGCTCATATGCTAGATCAATTAAAGTACATAAGGTGACAGTCAGAAAATTATATAGTTGTTGTGGAGGGTGCAGAGGGGTGGAGGTGTTTGATCTGGTGGTCCTGGGGTGGATGCTATGTAGCCTCCTCCCTGACAAACAGTCCGTGAGCAGGGTGGTAGGGTCCTTCATGATATTGCTGGCCTTTTCCAGCACCGCTCTGTGTACATGTTCTTGATAGTGGGTTGGCTGGTGCCAGTGATATGTTGCACGAGTTTTAACTACTTGTTTTAGAGCCTTCCTGTCTGCCACAGTGCAGTTTCCATACGATGCAGTAATGCAGCTTGTTAGGATGTTTTCTACTGCACATTCACAGGGGGACTTGAGTATTGATGTGCATTGGCCAGCTCTCTTCAGCCTCCTCAGAAAGTAGGGGCATTGGTGAGCTTTCCTGATTGTGACCATGAGAGGTTGTGTGTTATGTGCACTCGCAGTTTCCACTGCTGTGCCGCTGATGTAAAGAGGGGTGTGAGTTCTCCTCAAGTCAATAACCATCTCCTTTGTCTTGGTAACATTGAGGAAGAGGTTATTTGCCTTGCACCAGGCCTCACGCTCTTCCACTCCTCTCTGTGGGCCGTCTCATGATTGTTGGGTGATACACTGTTGTGTCATCGGCAAACTTGATAACGTGATTACTCATTACTGTCCATTTGTGTACGGGCAGAGTGTACAGCAGTGGGCTTAGCACACGTGGTGGGGGAGGCACCTGCGTAGAGGATGATGGGAAGTTCAGATTAGTCAGGGTGTTGCATTGAGTGTAGGATTTGGGACATTATGTTACAGTTGTTCAAGTCAGCAAGGCCACACTTACCAAAGGACACAAGAGCTGAGTTAGGCCATTTAGAGTATTCGGAGTTTTGGTCACCCTGTTTATAGGAAAGATATGGTTAAACAGGAAAGAGTTGCCAGGACTAGAGGACGTGAGAGGTTAGGCAGGCTACGTCTTTATTCCTCGGAGTGTATGAGAATGAGGGAAGATGTTACAGAAATATGTGATAGACATAGATGGATTCTTACAGTCTTTTCTCCAGTGTAGGGGAGTCCAAAACTAGAGGGCATAGGTTTAGGATGAGGGGGGAAAGATTTAAAAGGGACCTGTGGGCCAACTTTTCACACAGAGGGTGGTGAGTATTTGGAACGAGATGTCAGAGGAAGTGGTTGAGGCGGGTATATTAGTATCATCTGAGATGCACTTGGATAGGTAAATGGAGGGGCAGGATTTAGAGGGTAATTGGCAATAGCAGGGTGGGCACCATGGTCAGCATAGACTGGTTGGGCTGAAGGGCCTGTATCCATGCTGTATTGTTCTATGACTCTATAAATCAAAGTTGACATGCAAGTTAATAGGGTTGTCAAAAGACAAATGCTGTGATGGCCTTCATTAGTTGGGGACTGTGTTCAAGAGCCGTGTGGTAATATTGCAGTTCTATAAAACTCTTGTTAGATCACACTTGGAGTATTGTATTCAGTTCTGCTCGCCTCATTTTATAGGGAGGATGTGGAGGCTGTAGAGAGGGTACTGAGATTTATCAGGAGTATGCCTGGATTAGAGAACGTGTTTTATAAGGATAGGTTGAGCGAGTTAGAGATGTTCTCTTTGGAACGAAGGAGGATGAGAGGTCACATGATAGAAGTGTACAAGAGACATTGATCAAGAGGATAGCCAGACTTTTTACCAGGGAGGAAATAGGCTACCATGATGGTGTATAAGTTTAATTATAGAGGGGAAAGGCAAGTACTTTATCGAGAGTGGAGGGTGCGTGGAACACCCTGCCAAGAGTGGTGGTGGAGGCAGACACATGAGGCATTTAAAAAAACTCTTCGATAGGCACATGAATAATAGAAAAATAGAGGGTCAGATTGATTAAAATGTTGGAATATGATGGGCTGAAGGGCCTGTAATATACTGTACTCTTCTACGTTCTATATTAACCAGATGGGCACAGAGGTGTTTGTAAAGGAACTTAAAAGCACACAGGAGGTGGGGTGAGAGGCAGGGAAGTGAACCTTGGGCTGACAGGCAGGAGGTTAAGTACTGGCCCAGCACAGACTTTGTTCTGTACAGTTAGGAGAGCAACCGCCTCAGAACTCCACCGAACCTGGTTCAGTGTGCACCTCTAGTGCTGTGTGCGTGGAGACTACACACTCCCGCTGCTGGAGTCGGCATGTTGTCCCTGTGACCGCGAGGGTGCTCCGGTTTCCTCCCACATCCCAAAGTCGTGCAGGTCGGTGGGATAGCAGGCCACTGTAAATTGTCCCTCCTGTAGATGAGCTGTAGGATCTGGGGAGGAGAGGTGACAAGGAAAATGTGGGCTGCGTGTTTCAAAACGCAGTTCCTTTGTGGGGGATTCCTGAGGCTGTAGTATCACCTCTAATTATTATTCCCCTAAGAAAAGCCATCAAATGCTAAACTCAAGTTTGTTACTTACAGGTATGTCTGAGCGCATTTTCAGGTTGTGTTAGTTGTTAATGCAAACAACGCATTTCACTGTCCATGTGATAAACAAATAAATCTGAACCCCACAGACTGCTTCGAATGTTCTGATCACGGCACCTCAAGATGCTGAAAGAACGGACCTCTAGGTTCAATGTCAGCTTCTAACTTCAGCCTCAGGTTCAGCGTTTCATGGCAGTGCAGTTGTGAGCACATCGTTTTACAGTGCCGTAAAACACAGGAGCAGAAATAGGTCACAAGGGTCTGCTCCGCTACTCCATCATGGCTGATCTATTATTCCTCTCAGCTCTATTCTCCTACCTTCTCCTTTGACGCCCTGACTAACCAAGAATCTATCAACCTCCACTTTAAATATATTTCATGACTTGACCTCCACAGCCATCTGTGGTAATGATTCACCACCGTCCAGTGAAAAGAACTCCATCTAATCTCCGCTGTAAATGGGCATCCCTCTATTCTGAGGCTGTGCCGTCTGGTCATAGACTCCCTCACTATAGGAAATATCCTCTCCACATCCACTCTGTCCAGGCTTTTCAATATTCAATAGTTTTCAATGAGATGCCCTCCCCCTCTTCTAAAGTCCAGGAAGTAAAGGCCCAGGACCATCGACTCCAGCCCCAGAATGGGGCTTAATTCCCACTGTTGTCGCTAAGAGTTTGTATGTTCACTCCATGACTGCGGGTTCTCCAGTTTCCTCCCACATTCCAAACAAAGGTATACGGGTAGGAGAAAGTAAGTCGTGGGAGTGCCATGTTGGTGCTGGAAGCCTGACAACACTTGCAGGCTTCCCTCCAGCACATCAACATCCTCACTGATTTGATTTTACACCAACAATACATTTCACTGCATGATTCCATGTATGTATGACAAATAAAGCTAAACTTTACAAGAAAAATGGAGGGCTGTGTAGGAGGGAAGGATTTAGGTTAAAGGTCGGCACAGCATCATGGGCTGAAGTGCCTGTACTGTTCACTGTAAAAACGGGGGGGGGGGGGGGGGCGGGGATGTGGGAAATGGGATTGGTTGGTTTGTGGGCTGCATGGATTCACTGGGCTGAATGGCCTCTTCTGTTGGAAGGATACACGGTTCATGGGCAGTAAACTGGATACATTATCCCTGAACAGTGAGTTTCACACTGATGGGAGAAGAGAGGCAACTGGTTTAATTTGACATCACGGTTAGCATAGACATGTGGGTTGAGGGGCCTGCTCCTGTGCTGTTTCCTGTGTTCCATGAGAAAGAGTTCAGCCATAGACATGGCTGAGTTATACATGGACCTCCTCAATCACATCGTGTGAACACCATAAACAAGCTGAAAATTGATTCACAGATGGGGAGGAGCCACCTCTCAAAGTCTAACCCTACATCCCCGTCGCGAGAGGTGGAAATAAGAAAGCACTCTGGTTAAGCTGTAAGGACAATTCCCCATACAGTGGATACAATGAACATTATAGGAACATTCACGAACTCCACAGGAACTGATGGACTATGCTCCACTGGGAGCCAAGGGCCCAAGGTAAGACAAGACAGAGAGGAGTCAACGCAGGGGTTGAGGACCATGTTTATCCTTAAATTTCTTCACCAATTCCATTGTGAATTCCAAAGCTTTGGATCTCAGCGGCTCAAGGTATGGCAATGGAGGAGGCACCAGCAATATCGTGTGTAAAATCATGAAGGGCAAATAGGGTGAATGTGTGCAGTCTGTTTGCCGGGGTTGGAGAGGGAAGGATACCATTAAAGATGGTGGAAGTTATGGAAGATGATGTGATGTATGCAGAGGCTCATGGGAGCGTAGGTAAAGTTAGAGATACTCTTTTTTAAAATATGGAGAATGGTGTGTGCATGGAACACCCTGCCTGGTGTGGTGGTAGAGGCAGATACATTAGGGACATTAAAGAGACTCTTAGATAGACCGATGGATGATAGAAAAATATGGGAAGGAAGGATTAGATTGAATTTAGGGTAAAAGATGGGCATAACACTGTACTTTGATGTACTGTTCTATGTTCTAAAAATGAAGAGCACAAGTTTAAGGCAAGAAGGGAAACATTTAATGCGAACCCAAGGAGCAAATCTTTCACTCAGAGAGTGGTCAATAGATGGAACGATCAGCCAGAGGAAGTGGTTGAGTCAGATTCATTAATAACATTTGAAAACTGTGTGGACTAGTACATAGATTGGAAAGGTTTAGAGAATTATGGACCAAAGACAGACAGATGGGAATCTTAGTTGACATTGACCTGTTGAGCTGAAGGTCCTTTTGATGAGCTGTGAAACTCAGTGACTTTGAGAAGCCAAGAGATAAAGCAGAGAGATTTAGGTCGGCCTGGTAATGTAGAGTTAGTGTAATGCTATTACAATGCCAGTGACCAGGGTTCAATTCCGTCTCTGTCGGTTAGGAGATAGTATGTTCTCTGCATGGGTTTCCCTGGGTGCTCCAGTTTCCTCCACATTCCAAGATAAACGTGCGGGTTAGCGTTAGTGAGCTGTGGGCATGCTGCGTTGGCACTGAAAGCATGGCCGCACTTGAGGGCTAGCCGTCAGCACCTCCTTGGACTGTGGTTTCTGACACTAACGACACACTTCATGGCATGTTTTGATTATTCGATGTACTTGTAATGAACAAAGCCAATCTTTAAATCTTTATCTTTAATTAGGACAGAGGAGTGATGGGGATGGTGAGGGCAGAAGAACTGGACAAGGAGATTGGTGTATAGGAGGGCAACAGAACCCCATTGTTGTATGGGCACTGACAAGGAGTGGAGCTGGTGGTGAGGTAATGGATGCTGGTCGCAGGGAACTGCTGGCAGGTGGGGGCAAACAGGGAAAGATCCAAGTGTCAGACAGAGACTATACGCAGAAACAACAGCCTCACAAAGAAATTTATTGACAAAATTATCAAAAATACGGGCTTTGCAACACAACATTTAAATTGCATAGCAAATATACTTTAAAATAAATACAATGCAGCCTCAGTGCAAATGACTGTCCTGTACAGATATCTGGAGAGGCAGGCACCCAGAAAAGGTGGATTCTCTCATCTCCATTTTGGGGAGACTGAGGGGGACTGGGGCAGCAATATAAATGGCCTCTTTAAAAACTTTAAACTTCTTTGAATGTGTGGCTCAGAACGCTGGGCTGTTCAAGCAGTTAATGAGATGGGGAGGTGGGCTGGGAACTGAATGAGAAACTTGTGTTAGAACACAGCCTGTTCCAAAGTGTCTCTGCATGTGTGTGCGAATCTGCGTGCGTCTGCAAGTGCACGTCTCTGTGCACATGTGCGAATCTGCGTGCGTCTGCGTGTATATGTCTCTCTCTCTCTCTCTGTTTGTCTGTGCGTGCCTGTGTGTTTGTCTTTCACCACCACTGACTGGCCAAGTCCCATTATCCCACATGCCCACTCCCCCCCCAAAGGAGGGGTTACCATTGGGTGGTGTCGGGGCATTAAGCTCCCCACCCGAGTTGGGGAAGGGTGGAAGGAGCAGGAGAGAGGTGCAGGGAGGTATAGGGCATTGCGCCTTCTGTAGCATCGGTGCGCAAACGTGTGGGCGTAGTAGCCCTTGTGAAAGTACAACTAGGCAAGGTGATGTGAGGGGTGGGCAAGGGAAGAGTTGGGGAGAAAGGGGAGCAGAGGAGAGAGTGGCTGGGGGGGGGTTGTGGGGAGGAGAGAGAGGGCAGTTGGCCAAGAAATGGGAATGGAAAGAAGTGTGTGTGGGGAAGGGCATGGTTGATACAGCACCTACCTACTCACACTGCCATCAGGCCTGATCAATGAACCCAGGTCACAGGCAGAAAGTCCTAGCACAGAGGAGATATCAATACTGTATTTAAAAAAAAACAAGAGGATGGTGAAGAAGGGGGAAATGAGTCATCACAAGTAGAGGCATTTAGCATAGGGAGTGCAGTTCAGCAATTATGGATGGGGGTCTCTGCTCCCAGTATTCAAGGGATATTGGAACTAGACAGATGAGTACATCTGTCCGGTACACACCAAGAGAGGTGGGCAGCCTGACCACCACCATGGGAGATGATCTGGAGGTACTGTGGTCTTCCCTGCCTTTCGGGAGGGGGTGGCATGGAGTCTGGAGATCAGTAAGATAGAGGGGTGGAAGCAGCTCGGTGTGCAAAAGGAGGAGTACTCTGTCCTTGACAGCTGTGCCACAGCCCAGGCTGGGCAGAGGACACTGCACACTCCACAGTCCCTTGTCCGCTACATTGCTCACCTCCTATCTGGGGTGTACGGAACTGTGAGCTAAACACACTGCACCCCACCAGGGAGAGGAGAACAGCTTCCTCTGTAGCGCAGGCAGTGGAGTGAGGGGGCAGTGCTGGAAATGAGATTCACAGAACGTATGGGCAGCTAACACCTTTCCTGCTCCACCCCCCCTACATCGCCATTCATCTCTGAAAGGAAAGCACAGAGGCAATCTAGCTCCCCATTCTCTGAGACTGAGGTTCAGTAGAGGGCGTGGACAATGATTCAGACAGGGAGCAGCCCCTTCACTGGGAAAACTGAGGTCATTTCCATGGATAGTGTGGAGCCTGTGGAAAATGGGATTAAGTGCATGGACTCTGGTCTGTAGAGTGAAAGGTGAATTCATAAAGGGAACATGAAGGACAGTGAGAGAGTGGGAAGTGGACAGTCATCACATTAACTCTGGTGAAATAAAAGTGAAAAACCTCAACACTCTTCAGTAAAATCCAGCTCCACCTCTCTGTCACCACCTGCAAAGGACAGATTCGACAGTGGGAGACCTGAATCACTCCTGGCAGGAGATAATAATCTGCAAGGGCCGTCCAAGCCTCCTGTAACTCACTGGGCAGGAGGAAGGCAAAGTGCCCTTGTGGGAGAGTCCACTCCAGAAATGGGACAAATTGCCACAGGACATGCTGGAGTCCTTCTGTGCACTGAATGGCAACAAACTCACCTGCCCAGAAAGCAAGTGCCCCGTTTTCGTAGATGCGGCAGGGGAACCGTGATACAACCCCGCTCTTTGCGAGTGCTGGATTTATATACCTCCCTCCTCTCTTGTTTCCCCCTCAAACCCACCCACCACATCCTGGGCCCAGTTCCCTTTCACAGTCTAATCGGGTACTTGGCAGGCGGTGATTTTCAGGGCCACTCCGAACATTTCCTCCCAGTATTCGCGGATCCAGGTCACAAGGCTGTTCACCAGCTCCACGCACTCTGCCCGCAGGTGCCACGCGCTCTCTGTGCGACTCACCTGGTGGGGAGGAGAACGACACACAGGGTCAGGGGAAGGTGCAGAATCGCTGACGATGTGATGTGATATTTGCTGTTTTGCATCAACAGTACAGTGCAGTAGAACACACACTTAGTGGACAGCTTATTATGTATAACTTCTCATAAATGTTATTGAGTTTCCTGTAAATGCCTGATATAAAATGGATCTCAAGATAGTATATGGGTTCAGTGGTTGTTCAGACCAAACATCAGAATGGGGAAGAAACGTGATGTAAGTGACTTTGACCGTGGAATGATTGTTGGTGCCAGATGGGAGTGGCTTGACTATTTCAGAAACTGCTGATCTCCTGGGACTTTCATGCACAACAGTCTCCAGAGTCTACAGAGAGCAGTGTGGGAAAAGAATAAATGTCCAATGAGCAGCAGTTCTGTGGGCAAAAATGTCTTGTTAATGAGCGAGGTCAGAGGAGAATGACCAGACTGGTTCAAGCTGACAGGAAGGTAGACACACGTTCCAGCAGTGGTGGACAGAATCTCTGAATGCACAACACCCATCCGCTTCAAGGTTTGACGTAACAGCAGCAGAAGACCACTCCTGTACCTAGTAAACTGGCCACTGAATATAGAACAGTACAGCATAGCACAGGCCCTTCAGCCCACAATGTTGTGCTCATCTTCTAGCCTACTCTAAGATAAATATAATAGTACTTGACCTTTCCAGATTCCACCATTATTGTTTATATTATATAATACCATCATGCTAATCTCTACACTATCGTTCCCATCCATATGAACAGAATGCAAGACAGCTTTTCACTGTGTCTCAGTATACGTAACAATAATAAACCAATTACAATCCAGTCCAATTCATCAGGGAAGCTGACAGTATTGATAAGGATGCCACCCTGGCCTTTCCTGTTCCCCTCTCCCCTGGGCAGAAGATGCAGGAGTTTGAAAGTCCAGACGACCAGATTCAAGAACAGCTTCATTACCTCTTTCACACCCGCTTCCCAGTGGTGGTCAAACCCTTAACTCTCCCTCTTCTATGACTGCCACTTTGGCGTTTCTTTCTATGTTTGGAATGCTCTGTCTGGGTGGTGCAAAACAAAAGCTGCTCACTGTAACGTAGCACATGGTGTGCTCAGCTTTTGACTTTAATTGTGCTCAGTTCTGGTTGCCTCAATATAGGAAGGATGTGGAAGCTTTAGGGAGGGTGCAGAAGGGACTTACTAGGATGCTACTTGGATTAGAAAGCATGTCTAAGGTTGAGTGAGCTTGGGATTTTCTCTTTGGGGTGCAGGAGGATGAGAGGCGACTTGATAGAGGTGTACAAGGTGATGAGGCATAGATAGGACTGAGTTTTTCCAAGGGGTGGCAATGGCTAATATGAGAGGGCATAATTTATAAGGTGACAGGAGGAAGTTTTAAAGAGGATGTTGGAGGTAGGCTTTAATTTCTTTTTTAAAAACATAAGAGAGTGGTGGGTGTGTGGAATGCGCTGTCAAGGGTGGTGGTAGAGAGGCATTGGATGAAAGAAAAATGGAGGGAAATTAGGGAGGGAAGTGTTAGATTGTTCTTGGAGTAGGTTAAAAGGTCAGTACAACATCGTGGGCAGATGGTCTTGTTATGCTGTATTCTATTCACTATATACATGCGTGCACACTCTCATACACACAAGAAACCCTACAGGTGCTGGAAATCCAGAGTAACACACACAAAATGCTGGAGGAGCTCGGCAGTTCAGGCAGCATCTATGGAGAGGAATAGAGTGTTGACATTTTGGACCGAGACCCTTCATGAGGATTGGAAAGGCAGGAAGCAGAAGCCAGAATAAGAAGGTTGGAGAGGGGAAGCAGTACCAGCTGGCAGATGATAGGTGAAGCCAGGTAAAAGGGAAGGTGGTTGGCTGGGGGAGAGGAGGATGAAGCAAGAAGTTAGGCTGCGTCGTCATACGTGACAGTAACAAACCAGAGACGTACCTCGTGGTAGATGTTGAGCTGGACATCGTGCGGGGCAGACTTGTAGAGGCTGATTGAGCTGATGTTGCTGATGGGCTGCGACTCTTTGATGAGGATCTTGCTTGGCGGAGGACTGGCCGCCTCGCTGGTCACCTTCGTCCACTGGTGGTCCTCTGCCAGCAGGTACAGGGTGGATGAAGTAGCCAGCACGGTGACTGGGGAAAGGATGTCATCTGTAAACAGGACACAGAGGACACAGAGGGAGGGAGGTGTATGAGGATTAAAGGGCAACTGTTTACAAGGACACATAATTGGTGGCCACTTTGTTATATACATCGCTACACCAGTTCATTACTGCAAATATCACATCAGCCAATCATGTGGCAACAATTCAGTGCATAAAAGCATGCAGACATGATCGAGAGGTTCAGTTGTTGTTCAGACCAAACAACAAAATGGGAAGCAATGTTATCTCAGTGACTTTGACCGTGGAATGATTGTTGGTGCCAGATGGGGTGGTGTGAGCACCTGAAACCGCTGATAACCTGGGATTTTCATGCACAACAGTCTCGATACTTTACAGAGAATAGTGCAAAAAAAAGTCTAGTGAGCACCAGTGAAAACAACTTGTCAATGAGAGGTTAGAGAAGAATGATCACACTGGTTCAAGCTGACAGGAAGGTGACAGTAACTCAAACAATCACCCATTACCAACAGTGGTGTGCAGAAGAGCATCTCTGAATGCACAACACGTTGAACCTCGAAGTCGATGGACTACAACAGTAGAAGGCCATGAACATGCATTCAGTGGCCATTTTTTTGGGTACAGGAGATACCTAGTAAAATGGCTACTGGGCATATATATGGAAAGGTACCAGGAAAAAGCTGACAGTATCATGAAGGATCCCACCCACCCTGCTCATAGACTGTTTGTCCCATTCCCATCGGGGAGGAGGCTACACAGCATCCATGCCAGGATCACCAGACTCAAAAAAACAGTTACTTCCTCTAAACTGTCAGGCTGATCAACATCTCCACCCATCAGCTCTCCCCACCAATACTTTTATTATTTCCTGTCAGTCACCTTTTGTACAGACACTCTTGTACCTACCCTTACTTAGACTGATTGTATGCACATTATGTATATCAGCTCATGTTATGTATTTATGTTTATTTGGGTCTTATATGCTTGTTGTACTTATTGTATTTTTCTTTTACACTTGTTTACTGAAGAATGATAAGTTTCAAAATCGTTTATTGAAAAAAGGGCTGTTTGGCCCATCTAGAACTCACTAGCTCGTAGCAGAGCAATCCCCATCAAATTTTTATTTCCTTGCAACTTTATCTTAAGTGCTCAGCAAGTCTGTGATTCCTTTGCTATTTATCTCCAGAGCATGCCTTTGGAGTGTGGGAGGAAACTAGAACACGTGGGTCACAGGGAGCACATGCAAACTCCACAAAGGCATCAATGGAGGTCAGGATCGAATCCAGGTCATCGGAACTATGAGGCAGCACCAGCAAGCCACCTCAACTTACATTGTTCTGCCATTCAAAAGAAGCTGGAAGCAAGGATAGGTTGGGGTCCAATAGTGAGACTGATAACAGCTAGAAGCCAATGCCCCAAAGTATCTCCCCCCCACCTTCACATGCGCACTCCCAATCCACTGGTTTCTGGATCAGTAACTTAAGAGTCATACAGCATAGAGACTGTCCCTTCAGCCCAACTCATTCATGTTGATCAGGACGCTCTCTAAACTAGTCTTATATGTCTACATTTAACCCATATACCTCTAAACCTTTCCTATCCATGTCCAAATGTCTTCTAAATGTCACTTCAATCCAGAAAAATGAGAAGTAATTCACTTTGATAGGACAAATTTGAAGGCTTAGTACAGGCTTAATGGCAGGATCCTCAGAAGTATGGAGGAAGAGAGGGACCTTGGAGTCCACATCCATAGACCCCTCAAAGTTGCCGCACAATTTGATAGGATAAGGTGGTGTGTGGTGTGTTGGGCTTCATTAGTCAGAGGGATTGAGTTCAAGAGCCGTATGATAATGCTGCAACTCTCTAAAACTGCGGTTAGAGCACATTTGAAACATCAGGTTCAGTTCTGATGACCTAATTATAGGAAGGACCTGGAAGCTTTAGACAGGGTGCAGAAGAGATTTACCAGGATGTTGCCTGGATTAGAAAGCACGACTTATGAGGAAAGGTTTTAGCGGGTTAGGGATTTTTCTCCTTGAAAAGGAGAATGAGAGGTGACTTGACGAGGAGGACAAGATAACAGGTACAGAGTGGACAGCCAGAAATTTTTTCCCAGGGTAGAAATGGCCAACACGAAGGGCATAACTTTAAGGTGACTGGAGGATAGTATGGGGGCGGTGGGGAAGAGATGTCAGAGGTGAGCTCCTTACATAGAGAGTGTGTGCAACACCCCGCCAGGGTTGATGGTAAAAGCAGATATTTTGGGGGCATTTAGGAGACTCTTAGGAGACGCATGGAAGAAAGAAAAATGAAGGGCAATGTGGGAGGGAAGGGCAGATTGATCTTCAAGATCAAGTTTAAGTCTATTGTCATCTGACTGTACATATATACAACCAAACAACATACCACTAGACCACAGTGCACCAATACATACATCATGCACAGCACACAAAACAAAATACTGTCACAAATAAGTAAATAAAATATAATTCAAAATGCATGTGAATTGTGCAGCACAGGTAAACAGTAAACAATACAGGAAACAGCTCTCTGTCCTAGTACAAGACGGCGGTGGTGGCAAGGTATTTATTAGTTTTAGAGTAGCCTAAGAACTTAGACTAGGTTAAAGGGTTGGCACGACATTGTGGGCCGAATGGTCTTTACTGTGCTGTTCTGCTCTATGTTCTTGAATGTTATTGTACCTGCATTAACCACTTCCTCTGGCAGTTTGTTTCACAAACACACACTAACTTTAACCTTACTAATCAAGAATACCTCTGGAAGATCCGTTCCAAGTCTCCTACACTCCAAGGAATAGAGTCCTACCCTGTCCAACTTCTCCCAATAACTCACGTTCTCCAATACTGGCCACACTTAAAATGGTTGTTGATAGGTTCTTGGTTAGTAAAGGCGTTAAAGGTTATGGGGAGAAGGCAGGAGAATAGTGTTGAAAGAGATAACAAATCAGCCACAATGCAAACAGGTAAGGCAGATTTGATGGGCCAAATGTTTATGGTTTTATGGTCTAAACATTCTTGTAATTTTTTTGCACTTCCCAGTTTGATGATATCTTCGCTAGACCTTACAACCTACCTCATTATGACCTTGCCCTTTATTGTCTCCAGCACTGCACGTTCAATGTAACTGTAATATTTTATTCTGCACCTTGTTACTGTTTTATCTTTTTGTACCACCTCAAAGTACTGTTGTGATGAAATCATCTGCATGGTATGTAAAATTAAAGTTTTCCAATGCACTGGTGCGATCACTTGAGTCGAGTATGCTGTTCTCCTGAGGGATTGTCTATTGGTGGGTCCTTAGGTGGTTGCAGAGGCCAATCCAGGATCCACCAATACGGGCAAGATTTCCAACGTACCTTGGTACATGTGAGAATAATGAACTGATTTAACAGTTTCAAAAGGTGATCATCCCAAGGACTTATCATCTGCACCAGATGGGTAGAGTCTGCAGTACTTTACCTTGAATCAAGTACACCAGCACATACAGGTAATTGGGGCGTTTGTCGTCTGTTGAAGGGACTGCAGGATGCTCCTGGATAAGGGGCCTGGAAGAACACAGTGATATCAGGACCAAAGCAGACAAAATGAAAGTAAAGTGATCTGTAGAGAACAACTCCTTGCATTGACCAGCCATGGCCAAGAAGGCTCACCAACATCTCTACTTCCTCAGAAGGCTAAGGAAATTCGGTGGTCCTGTTGACTCTCACCAATTTTTACAAATGTACTAGACATCCTATCCAGTTCATCACAGCATAGTATGGCAACTGCTCCACATGAGACCGCAAGAAACCTCAGAGAGCTGTCAACACAGTCCAGCCCAATCACACAAACCAACCTCTTCAATTGACACTCCCTGCTGCCTCAGTAAAGCAGCCAGCAAGATCAAGGACCAGAAGACCATTAGATACATGAGCAGAATTAGGCTATTCAGTACAATGATACTGCTCTGCTGATTTATTATCCCCTTCAACCCCATTCTCCAGACTTTGCCCTGTATCTAACCCTTCCCTCCCATATAGCCCTCCATTTTTTCTTGCATCCATGTGTCTATCTAAGAGTCTCTAAAATGTCCCTAATGAATCTGCTTCTATGGCCAACCCCAGCAATACCTGCCATATACTTACCACTCAGTGTAAAAAAAACTACTTCTGACATTCCTCCTGTACTTTCCTCCAATCAACTTAAATGCATGCTTCTATGTGTAATGCGCTGTATGGTTTCACTGCTAACGTAGTGGCCTCTCTGTAATGCTTCACTGCTAAGGTAATGGTTTCCCTGTAGCAGCAATGTTTGGGTTATGACTACAGATAACGGGACTTTGGATTCAGTAAGAGGGATGTTGTTCTTTCTTGTGGGTTTGGGAGCAGGGATTTCACGTTTTTTGTCAGGGAGAGATGACAAGAGAAGATGGGAATGGAGAGAGTTGGTAGACCACCGGATGGAGTGGACTTGGGGTGAGGGTCTGATGGTCGGCTACGCTCAGAGGAGGTCGACAGGGAACAGATAGATATTGCACATTAGACTGTTCCATGAGAATGGGCCCTTTTCTTTTTTTGTTGTTTCTTTACTAACCATATAGTCAAATTAAGAATTATAAAGTTCAATCATTTAATCGCATATTATGTACCGTTTGTTATTTCGTGGTACTGATTTGTAACAGGGGAACACATCACACAGCATCCACCCACACAAGATTTCTTAAGTTTGGCCGGGCTGTCTTCCCCAAGATCAAGCCACTAGCCGAACTGACAGCTACATATGTATTAGTCACTTCCATCCTGGGAAAAAAGTTCTGGCTGCCCAACACATGCAGGGTACCCCCAGCACAATCTTTGGAATGTGTTAGCTGCTATCACAAACGACACATTCCACTATGTTAAAATGTAAGTGACAAAGCTATTGCATCTTTATCATAAGACATGCTCTCTAATCCAGGCAGCATCTTGGTAAATCTCCTCTGCACCCTCTCTAAGGTGTCAACTTCTTTCTGAAATTGAGGTGACCAGAATGGCAACAGGGAGAAGGCGAAAGAGTGGGGTTGAATCAGCCATGATCGAATGGCAGAGCAGACTCAATGGGTCGAATGGCCTAATTCTGCTTCCATGTCCTATGGTCTTAACCCTTCTCTCATCTTACAAGAGAGTGTTGTTTACACATTGATTTTAGTTTACCAGTGTGATGCTGTCAGCAGTTCTTTGATTATTAGGCAGGTATAATAAAGTGTTCTTCACCCTTACCAGAGTCTGTGCTGTGGGTCCATTCGGGTGAAGGAGATGGACTGCAGCTTGCTGATTGGTGTTAACTCCCGAACCATGTCTGTGAATTAAACCAGCAGAGATTTTAGGAAGGTGAGTAGCAGCATCATGACAGTGAGCAGGTATTCCAGCTCATTCTAACCATTCTAACAGCCCAAAGCAGAGTTAGTCACCATTTTACAGCAAAGAATCAGGCCCTTCAGCCTATCTGGTCTATACTGAACTCTTACTTTGACCTGAATCTAGACCAGAGTCTTCCACACCCCTTAGCTTTTCTTAAATGCTAAAATCAAACCTGCATCCCCTCCATGCTGATTACAGATGAGAAGATTTCACCCAAGACATCTCCTACATCTACTGACTCAGAATCAGATTTATTACCACTGTCTTACGTGACGTGAAATTTGTTGATTTGTGGGAGTAGTAGTGTCATGACATAAAATCACTATAAATTGCAAAATAAATAAAACATAGAACAGCACAGGCCATTCAGCCCATAATGTCATGCTGACCCACAGTATATAAACCTACTCCATGATCAACCTAACCCTTCCCTCCTACATAGCCGACACCCCTCTATTTTTCTTGCATCCTTGTGCCCATCTAAGAGTCACTTTAAATGTCCCTAATGTATCTGCCTCCAACACCACTCCTGGCATGTGTTCCAGGCTCCCACCACTCTCTACATTAAAAAAAGTCTTCCCCAACTCTCCTCCACTCACCTTAAATGGATGTCCTTTAGTATTAGACACTCCCACTCTGGGAAACAGGAACTGGCTGTACACTAGACCTATACCCCTCAATCTTACAGATCTCCTTCTTACATCCACTGACTCAGACTCAGAATTTATTGTCATATATAAATGGAAATTTGTTGTTTTGTAGCAGTGCAAATACATAAAATTGCTATAATATAGAAAATAATTAAATAAGTAGCACAAAAACTAGTAATAATGTTCTAGTGAGTATGGGTTCATCGTCCATTCAGAAATCTGACAGTGGAGGGGAAGAAGCTGTTCCTAAATTGTTGAGTGCATGTCTTCAGACTCCTGTACCAAGTGGAGGCACGTCCTGAATGGTGAGGGCCATTAGTGATTCACAGATTGCAACTATGGCCCCTTTTCAACCCCACTCCTTTTCTCTATTACCCTCTTAAGATACTTATAAAATGCTCCAGGACTGCTGTTAATATGACCCCTCTTCCCCAGTGTTACCTTATGCCACTCTTCACCTCCTCAGTACCCACGCTCGCAGCACTATCTGTGCTCCGTCAGGACTTGCTCCTTTCCAGTTCTCCATCAGTAACACAAGCTACTTTTGTTTTTAAATCCAACCACACTGTCTCTCGACATGGAGTTATTCTTGCACTCACCGGCTGTACCTTATCTGATGGAACACATTGACTTTGAACATTCATGATGCCATTTTAGAATGCCTCTCACTAGCTGCCTGTCCACTTTTCTTCAGGTAAATGCTCCATAAAACACTGGAGATAAAGGAGGTGTTAAGTGCTGAGTGCCTGGAATGTGCTGCCTGGGTTGGTGGTATGGGCAGGTCGAGACATTAGGGAGTTTTAAGAGACATTTAAATAGGCACATGAATGTGAGGAATGTTAGAGTGATTTTTGGGTTTAGGTCATTTACAGTTAGCAAATGGCTTTGGTTACCAGTCTCCTGTTCCTTGAAAATGTATTGTGGATTTAACTTGGAACAATGCATTCCTGAAAGCTGTGAATCCCAGTCCAGACGATGCTGGCGTCTGTGGTATGGATGTGAATCAGGAGGTGTGAAGTTTGTACGTAGCTTCAAGAGAAAGCATTGTCTATACTTTGTAAATATGGAATTGTCCTTAGTGTTTAGCACATAAATATCGAGCCCCACATTGGGTCAGGAGACCCTTCCACTGAAAGTGTCTCCTATGATGCCTGCAGTACTTTGTTTTGACGAATAAAGAAGCTGCTTTGTATCTACCAGTAATTCTCTCTGGCAATTTCATTCATCCAATAACAAGGAAAATGAAAGGTACGACATTGTAGGCATAAGAGATTAGTTTAGTTGTCTATTTGAATACTAATTTATATTGTTCAGCATATCATTGTGGGCCAAAGGGCTTGTTCCTGTGCTCTAATGTCCTATCTTCTAATTAGGCCATTCAGCCCATTGAGTCTATTCTGACAGGTCCTGACTCTTCATATTAACATCAAGCCTTCCTCCAATTCAGGGCCGTAATTTCTAGTCAGCCCTTCACTATGACGAGCTCAGCACTAACAAGTTTTGATCAGCGTCGCTGAAATACTCACCATTGACACTCCCTACCCTTGCTAGGCTAATGCCCAAACTTTTGGACATAGAACACTACCGCACAGTACAGCCCCTTCGGCCCACAATGTTGTGCTGACCTTTTAACTTACACTAAATTCAGTCTAACCATTCTTTTCCTCCATATTTCTATCATCCATGTGCCTATCCAAGAGGCTTTTAGAAGTCCCTTGTGTATCTGCCTCTGCCACAACCACTGGCAGCAAGTTTCATGCACCTATCATTGTCTATCATAAGACATAGGAGCAGAATTAGGCCATTTCTGCTCTGCCATTCCATCATCCCTCTCAACCCCAATCTCCCTCTGATGCTCTTACCAATCAGGAACTTATCAACTTCTGCTTTAAATATACCCACAAAGAGATGGCCTCCACAGCTGTCTGTAGCAATGAATTCGAAAGATTTACTACCTTCTGGCTAAAGAAATTCCTCCTCATTTCGGTCCAAATGGAGGCCCCTCTGTTCTGAAGCTGTGCCCCTGGTCCTAGATGACCCCCATTACAAGGAGGTGATCCCCTCCATGTCCACTCTATCTAGGCTTTTCCATGTTTGAGGAGATCTCACCTCATTCTTCTAAACTTCAGTGAATACAGGCCCAGAGCCATCAGATGTCATCCCTCCTGTACTTCCCTCCAATCACCTTAAAATTATATTACTATATTGTGTAGGTCAGCTCCGGTAGACAAACCACGCTGTACCCAAAGCTTATAAAACGGTGTTTAATTTATGATCAATTTATGCTTCTCTGTGAATGTTGCTTATCTGATGCTATATGTCCATGATACTGCTCTAAATAAATTTTCATTGCACCGGGCATATGTGTACTTGTGCATATGATAATAAGCTCGGCTTGGACTTTGCTAATGTATGAATATGATTCTGAAACAGGTTCCTATAAGGACTACAAACATCACATTTACTAAGCTTGAAACACTTTGGGGCAAGTTCTTCATGACACCAGCAACACCCACCTGTGAAAAACTGGATGAAGTTCTTGCACTTGGACGGATTTCGGATCAGCAGGGTGTACGAGCTGCCTGTACTGTCGAACTCCATGCCAATACTCTGGGTGCGCAGACCCACTTGCAGGTACAGCAGGTCCCGAATCGGATGCACCTCCCGCTTTCTCAGCCAGTTCGATGGCTGACCGCTGAACGGGGGGAAGGAGACAGCGATTGAGTGGGATAATGTTTAACCTTGTATTACCTCAGTTAGGTAATGAATTGAACTGTATGAACAGTATGAAAGACACATTTTACATTGTAACTTGGTACATGTGACAATAATAAAACAATTCCAATTTACCTGTACGGCCATGATGAGGCCCATGGAATATTGACAATAAGACCATAAGATACAGGAGTAGAATTGGGCCCTTCATCTCATCGAGTCTGCTTTGCCATTCCATTATGGCTGATTTATGATACTTTCAACCCCATTCTATGCCCTTCTTTCACAACCTTCGACGCCTTTACTAATGAAGAACTTTTCAACCTCCATTTAAATATACCCAAATGTCTTGGCCTCAACAGTACTCTGTGGCAATAAATTCAACAGATTAACTACTGTCTGAATATAAAAAAATCCTCATCTCAGCTGTTTAGGGACAACCCTCTATTCTGAGGCTGTGCCCTTTGATCCTAGACTCTCCCACTGTAGGAAACATCCTCTCCACATTTACTCTGGCTAGACCTTTCAATATCCAATAAGTTTCAATGCGATTCTCCCTCCCTCATACTTCTAAACTCGAATGAATACAGGCCCAGAGCCATTAAATGCTCCTCATACATTAACCCTTTCATTCCCAGGATCATTCTTGTGAACCTCCTCTGGATCCTCTCCAATGCCAGCACACATTTTCTTAGATAAGGAGTCCAAAACTGCTCACAATACTCCAAGTACTGATCAATGCCTTACAAAGCCTCAGGATTACATTCTTGCTCTTATATTCTAGGCCTCTTGAAATGAATGCTAACATTGTATTTGCCTTCCATACCAGAGAGTCAAGTTAACCTTCAAAGGAATCCTACACAAAGACTCCCAAGTCCCTTTGCACCTCTGATTTTTTTTTAATGTTCTCCCCATTTGGAAAATAGTTTCCACATTTATTCCTTCTATTAATGTGGAAAACAACACACTTCACTACACTATATTCCATCCACTTCCTCTTTGCCCATTCACCCAATGAATTCAAATCCTTTCGTAGGCCCCCGGCTTCCTCAACACTATCTGCCTCTCCACCTACTTTCATATCATCTGCAAACTTGGCTAAAAAGCCATCAACTCCGTGAACCAAATCATTGACATATAACATCAAAAAGTGCAGTCCCAACATCAACCCCTGCAGAACACTACCAGTCATTGGCAGCTGACCAGTAAAGGGCCTCTTTATTCTGTCAGTCAGCCACTGTTCTATCTTGTTAGTGGCCTCATGTGCGGCACTTTGTCAAAGGTCTTTTAAAAATCCAAATAAGCAACATCCACTGATAGTCCTTTGTCTATCCTGTCTGTTATTTCCTCAAAGAACTCCAACAGATTTATCAGGCAAGATCTTCCCTTAAGGAAACCATGATGACTTTGGCCTGTCATGTGCCTCCAAGTACCCCAAAACTTCATCCTTAACAATCTTCCACATCTTCTCAATCACAGAAGTCAGATTAACTGGCTTAATTTCCTGTCTTCTGCCTCCCTCTCTTTTCAAAGAGTGGAGTGACATTTGCAATTTTCCTCCAGAACCATTCCAGAATCTAGTGAATGGCACCACAATCTCTTCAGTTACTTCTTTCGGAGCCCTGGGTATAGCCCATTTGGTTCAGGTTCCTTTATCTACCTTCCGAGCTTTCAGTTTCCCAAGCACCTTTGCCTTAGTAACAGCAACTACACTCAATCCTTCCCCCTAACACTCTCAAATTTCTGGCATACTGCTAGTGTCTTTCCCAGTGAAGACTGACACAAAATTCTTATATTCTTATATATCATTTTTCAGCAGTCTAATATCCACTCTTACCTCTTATATTCTTGATATATCTGAAAAAAAATTGTATCCTTTATATTATTGGCTAGCTTACCTTCCTATTTCATCTTTTCTCTATCCTTGTGTTTTTTTCTGTTGCCTTTTAGTTTTTAAAAGCTTACTAATCCTCTAACTTTCCGTGAATTTTTGCAATATCATAGACCCTCTCTTTTGCTTTTATGCTGTCTTTGACTTCCCTTGTCAGCCACGGTTGTGCCATCCTCCCTTTAGAATACTTCTTCTTTGGGATGTATATACCCTGTGCCTTCCAAATTGCCCCCAGAAACTCCAGCCATTGCTGTTCTGCCATCATCCCCAATAGTGTCCCCTTCCAATTAACGTTAGCCAGCTCCTCTCTCAAGTTTCTGTAATTCCCTTTACTCCGCTGTAATACTGATTGTGCAGTCTGGCTGATGATTTATAGCATTACACTGCTGATTTTGTATTCTAGCCTC
Source organism: Mobula birostris (assembly GCF_030028105.1). Classification (NCBI taxonomy): domain Eukaryota; kingdom Metazoa; phylum Chordata; class Chondrichthyes; order Myliobatiformes; family Myliobatidae; genus Mobula; species Mobula birostris. The sequence continues at coordinate 113,215,972 of NC_092375.1, read as the reverse complement.
ATCTCGAAGTGAGGAGCCCTTCCCCGGGAAATGATCCAGTTCACCTGTTAATGAGAGCAGCTTGCAGAAGAACAACCAAGTAACAATCTTGGATCAGGCAGACAGTGAACATAATATAACAGAATTCACCCTGCAGTTTGAGAGGGAGAAGGTAGAGTCATATGAATCAGTATCGCAGTGGAGTAAGGGGAATTACAAAGGCATGTTAGAAGAGCTGGGGACACTAGTAGGGATGATGGCAGAATAACAATGGCTGGAGTTTCTGGGGACAATTCGGGGGGCACATAAAATAGCAAAAATCAGTGGGAAGTTGGAGCATTGGGAACCTTCTAAAAATCAACAGAAGGCAATTAAAAAGCCACAAGGAGAGAAAGGACGATCAGGGTAAAACTATCTGGCTGTCTGGCAGAAGGTAAAGAATGGGAATAAAAAGAGCCTTTTCTGGTTGGCTGCCAATGACTAGTGGTATTCCACAGGGGTCGGTGTTGGGACCACTTCTTTTCAAGTTGTATGTCGATGATTTGCATGATGGACTTGATGGCTTTGCGGCCAAGTTTGCAGATGATAGAGATAGTTGAAGGGGCAAGTATTGCTGAGGAAGCAGGGAGTCTGCAGATTGGGAGAATGGAGCAAGCGGCAGACGGAATATAGCGTAGGGAAATACATGGCCATGCACTTTGGTAGAAAGAATAAAGGCTTAGACTATGTTCAAAACGGGGAGAAAATTCAACAGTCAGTGGAGGAAAGGGGACTTGACAATCCTCGAGCAGGGTTCCCCAAAGGTTAACTTGCATGTGGAGTCAGATAGGCAAATGCGATGTTAGCATTTATTTGGAGAGGACTAGAATATAAGAACAAGGATGTAATGCTGAGGCTTTATAAGGCATTGGTCAGTAGTTTTGGGTCCCTTATCTAAAAGACATGCTGGCATTGGAGATGGTCCAAAGGAGGTTCACAACAATGTTTCTGGGAATGAAAGGGTTAATAGATGAGGAGTTTTTATTGGCTCCGGGCCTGCACTCGTTGAAGTTTAGAAGAATGAGGAGGTTCTCACTGAAACCTAATGAACACTGAAAGTCTGGATATAGGACGTGGGAAGAATGTTTCCTATAGTGGGCAAGTCTACGACCAAAGGGCACAGCCTCAGAATAGAGCCATATCCACTTAGAACAGACAAAAGGAGGAATTCCTTTCACCAGAAAGGAGTGAATCTCTGGAATTCATTTCCACAGGCGGCTATGGAGGCCAAGTCATTGAATATATTTAAAGCTGAGGTTGATAGGTACTTGATTAGTCAGAGTGACAAAGGTTACAGGGAGAAGGTAAGAGGAATATGGTTGAGAGGGAGAATAAATCAGCCATGATGGAACAGGAGCAATGGGCCAACTGGCCTAATTCTGCTCCCGTGTTTTATGGATAAAGCACTAACCTGGGCAGTCCAGTGATTTCCAAAATGTAGACATTGAGGTTTGACATAATGAGTAATGAGGCATACTCTTCGGGGCTCCCAAACTTCACTGTAGATGCCTGTAATTAGCAAAACATAGCTTCATTGAACACTTAGGAGACATGAGTGGCTCAGATGCAGATGACCTGAAACATTGAGAATTCCTACCCTCCCACAGACACTGCTTGACCGCTGAGTTCCTCTGGCAGAGTGTTGCTTTATTAACTACTCACTTGCAGGAGGGTGATTACACTGGGGATAAGGTCAAGGGTGCCAACGATGCAGGACCCCACTGCAAAGGGATCATACTTCAGTCACCAGTGGCAGATGCAGTTCAATCCGGACGAGTGTAAAGTGATTCACTTTGGAAGGTCAAACTTGAAGGCAGGGCACAGGATTAATGGCAGGATTCTTAGCAGCAGAGAGGAACAAAGGGAACTTGGGGCCCCATGTCAAAGTCGCCATGCAAGTTGACAGATAGTTAAAAATGTGTACGGTGTGATGACTTTCATTAGTCGGGGGACTGAGTTCAAGAGCCGCGAGGTAATGTTGCAGCTCTATGAAACTTTGGTTAGACCACACTTGAAATATTGTGTCCAGTTCTGCTCACTTCATTAGAGGACAGATGTAAAACTTAAAAGGGTGCTGAGGAGATATGCTAGGATGCAGCCTTGGTTAGAGAGTTTTATGGGGACAGGTTGAGTGATTGGTTAAACCTCTCTTTGGAGCAAAGGAGAATGGAAGGTGACTTGATAGAGGTATATAGGATGATAAGAGGCATAGATAGAGTGAACAGCCAGAGAGTTCATCCCAGGGCAGAAATGGCTGATATGAGGAGGCATATTTTCAAGGTGACTGGAGGAAGGTGTAGAGAAGGAATGTCAAAGAGCCTGTACTATGCTGTGCTGTTGTATGTTCACCATACTTCAGATTACAAGGCAGAAAACCAAGATGAGGAAAATTTCCTTCACTTGTAAGCCAGTAGAATGCTAATTTCTGTGTTGACACAGTGATTGTGCTGTAGCCCATGGGATTTCCATTAATGTAGTCACAACCTTTTTAACTTGGGATACGTTCACTAAGCTTGGTCTCAGCTCAGTCTCCCCACCCCATGAGACTAAGCTCCCCAATCACCCCCTGATCATGGATTGAATCAGATTCTAATCCATGTCAAACTATTATGCTGCCTAGTCCATTGACCAGTACCTGGACTGTAGCCCTCCAAATAGCTCCAATTCATGAATTTATCCAAACTTCTCTTAAGTGTTGAAATGGAACCGGCATGCACCACTTCCACTGGCAGCTCATTCCACTCTCACCACCCTCTGAATGAAGAAGTTCCCCCTCAGGTTCCCCTTAAACATTTCACCTTTCACCCTTAACCTATGACCTTTAGTTCTAGTCTCACCTCACATCAGTGGAAAATGCCTATTTGCATTTACCCTATTTACACCCCTCATAATTCTGTATACCTCTATCAAATCTCCCCTCATTCTCCAACACTCCAGGGAATAAACTCCTAACCTACTTAACTTTTCTCTATAACTCCGGTCATCAAGTCCCAGTAACATCCTTGTAAATTTTCTTTGTACTCTTTCAATCTTGCTGATATCTTTTCTGCAGGGAGGTGACCAGAACTGCCCACAGTATTCCAAATTTGGCCTCACCAACATCTTGTGCAACTTCAACATAATAAACCAACTCCCGTACTCAAAACTTTAACTTGATTTTAACCCCGAAACCCAATGACACGACTAGTAAGAAGGCTTTCCAATGTGCATCTGTAGAAATTTGCTGGAGTACATATATGGTGACATACCAAATCTCCTCAAACTTTGGATCACCAGTCTTGAATGGCACAGATGTAGCTCTCAGCAGACTACTAGACTCCTGGTTCATCCATGGCTTCTGGTTTGGGTAGGTCCTCTATGTTCTCGAAGGCACACACTTATTCATACAGAATTTGATGAAGTCAGTGACGAGTTAAGAGTTTGGGCTCAGTACAGTCTCTGCATCCCACAAGATTGAGTTCTCCCAGTCAATACTCTTCGATGATGGATCCAAACCCCTCCATTCCCACTGATGGCTGTAGAGCCTAAGTTACTGAATAAATGGAACGGCAGTCGGGACATGTTGCAGGGTTTTGACTTGAAAAGTCAACACTTCCTCTTTCCTCCCACAGATGCCACTTGATTTGCTGAGTTCCTCCAGCAGTGGTGACTCAGCTTTAATTCTTGCTGTTCTACGCTCTCCCTGTGACTACCTGGGCTTCCTTGAGGTGCTCCAGTTTCCTCCAACGCTCCAAGGGCATACAGGTTAGGAGGCTAATCGGTCACGTGAGTGTAATTGGGCTGCACTGGTCTGGAAGGGCCTGTTGTCGTGCTGTATCTCTAAATAAATAAAATAGATTCCATCATCTGCAGTCTCTGTGTCCCCAAATACAGAGCCTTGGTGTACAATATATTGTCACTAACACTGTTTATGTACAGTAAAATGCCTTTTATAAAGCATTCACTAATCTGCAAACTGAGTTTGACAGTGTTCACACAGCAGTGACTCAGAAGGCCTATACCCAATAAAGTGACCACTGCAGGTAGGTTACGCCATACTATCCTGAGATCCATTTTATATCAGGCATTTGCAGGATGGAAATACAATAGAATTTATGAAAAACTATACATAAACAAAGACTGACAAATAACCGATGTGCAAATTTTAAAAAAAGTACTGAGAGCCTTAGTTATAAAGAGTTCTTGAAAGTGAGTCTGTAGGTTGTAGAATCAGTTTGGAGTCACGGTGAGTGAAGTTATGCACACTGGTTCAGGAGCCTGATGGCTGCAGGATAATAACTGTTCCTGAACCTGGTGGTGTGGGACCTAAGGCTGCTGTAGTTTCTGACCGATGGCAGCAGTGAGATGCTGAGCATGTGGATGGTGGGGTCTTTGACGATGGATGCTGCTTTCTTGTGGCCGTGCTTCTAGTAGATGTGTTTAATGGTGGGGAGGGCTTTGCCTGTGATGGACAGGGCTGTATCCAACACCTTCTGTACATTTCAGTTCCTGGGCATTGGTGTTTACCTACCATGCTGTGATGCAAGCAGCCAGATACTCGCCTCAGAAATTTGTCAAACTTTTTGATGACATGTTGAATCTATGGAAACTTCTAAGAAGGTAGAGGTGCTGTTGGCCTTCTTTGTGATTGCACTTATGTGCTAACACAATATAATAATAAAGATACTTTATTGATCCCAAGACACACATAGCAAATGTGTAGACTTAATAAAGACAGAATAATAATATACACAATATTAATTTACCAATGTACAATAACAATGTACGAAATATTAAAACAGACCATTGTCTCCTGATGTGTGTTCTCCTGTTGCACAGAGATGAGCTGTTGTATATGCTTACTGCATTTGGTAGGAAAGATTTTCTGTAACGGCCCTTGTGACAGTGGAGCTGAATGAGTCTGTTGAAAAGGGTGCCTTTCTGCTTATTCAGTAGGTCATGAAGAGGATGTGCCAGATTGTCCATAATGGACATCGGTTTGTTTAGTGACCTCCTCTTCACCACTAACTCGAAAGAGTCCTGGTTGTGGCCAAGGATGGATCCAGCCTTTTTGATGAGTTGATTTAGTCTTTTTGCATCACCAGCACTGATGCTGCTCCCCCACAAAGACTGCACTCGTTAGAACAGACTTGTGAAAGATCTCCAACATCCTGCTGCACACATTGAAGGATCTCAGCTCCCTTAGAAAATAGTCTGCTCATCCCCTTCGGATAAACAGCCTTGTTTTTGGTTTTCCGTTCAAGTCAAGGTGAACACCCAAGTATTTGTACTTGTCCACCACCGCAACTACTTCTCCCAGAATATTTACAAGATTTGTCACAGTCTTTTTCCTCCTAAAATCAATCACCAAATCCCTGGTTTTGGCCACATTCAGGAGCAGGTGATTCTTCACAAACTTCTCCACCAGTCCTCTGTACTCTAACTCTTGCCCATCTCTGATACATTCAACCACCGCAGAGTCAGAGAACTTCTGCAAGTGACAAGACTCAGATTTGTACTGAAAGTCTGAGGTATACAGTGAGAACAGAAACGGACACAGGACAGTCCCTTGTGGTGCTCCTGTGTCACTCACCACCATCTCAGACAGAGAACTACCTAGTCGTACAAACCAGGGTCTATCGTTCAAGTAGTCAGTAATTCAGGAGATAGTGGATTTGTCTATGCCCATCCCTCGCAGCTTCTCGCTCAGAAATAGTGGCTGGAAAGTACTGAAAGCACTAGAGAAATCAAAAAGTGTATCAATAGGAGGAGTAAGCCATCTAGACTGCTCCACTATTCATTGATATCAACAATGAAATATTGACTGTCCATTTTCCTCCGCAAATGCTACCTGACCAACTGAGATCCTCCAGCAATACGTATCAACAGGTTTCAACAGGTGTATTTAATGTCAGAGAAATGTATACAATATACATCCTGAAACTCTTTTTCTTCAAAGATATCCACAAAATCAGGAGTGCCCCAAAGAATGAATGACAGAACATTAAAACCCCAAAGCCCCCCCAACTCCCCCTTCCATTCACAGGCATCAGAAAGGCAACGATCCCACCATCCCCACCAGCAAAAAAGCATCACCACCCTCCAAGTGCTCAAGCATGCATCAAAGCACCAATAAAGACATAGACTTGCATTGCCCCAAAAACTACTCGTTTACCCAATAAATCAACATACCACAGGTTCTCTCTCTCTCCCCCTAATAAGGAAAAGAAGTTGTCCCCGTTTCACAGCTAACCCGCTGCTCCCGATGTTCTGTGTTCTCCCATGATGCTTCAGTCAGCATGGCCCCAGAGCCACAAAATCCTGGAACCCTAAAGGCATGCTAATCTTCCAGGAACGTCCTTAGGATATCAAAAAGCGGCCGGTTGTGAGGCCCTGAGAGCGGGTCCTATTCCCGCAAAGAACTGAAGATGGAGTGTAACTCTAGGTCAGGGTCTTCATATTATTGTCATACATATGACAATAAAAAACCAATACCAATTCCACATGACATCTTGCGAGGATGTAACTGATCTGATGGAACGATTCCAAAGGGGATCTTGCTGTACAAAAGCACTTTGTGACAGGCCAAGATTCTGAAAGTTGTCTGTTTGTTCTTCATAAAGATTTGTAGGTGTGAACCCAACTCCTTCAGACTCGTTTTCAGCTCAGATCAAGCCGAGTGAACAGCCAAACCAGACCACCACTATGTTTCCAATGCCTCCGTACGCAGCTACACCATCCTACAGGGGAAAAGTCTGCAAACCTCTGACCTCCACAGCTTCACTAGAGTCAGCGATTTACCCCATCTTGGCGGGTCCTGGAATTAGAGCTCTGTGGGAACAGGAGGCACAAGGACCAGTGACAGACTCAATTAGCAAACCCAGAGTTTGAGTCCCTCCATCAGCCGAAGAGCGAAGCCTGAAGGTCGACCAGACATCGGGAAATCAGGGCCTAATGGCCCAAGCCTTGGGTCTACAAGTCCAGTGGAATCTGGATTCCAGAGGCCATGTCCAGGGGTTCGAGAGCTGTCTGCGTGTGTAAGTGTGTGGGTGAGTAGCAAGGGGGCTTGCTTTGTTGCTGTTGTCCTGCTGTCATTGTTGCTGCATGTGTTGCTCTGCTGAGCATTGTGGGTACACTATGATGGCACCGAATGCGTGGTGACACTTGTGGGCTGTCCCTAGCACATCCTCGTTAATATAAACAACACATTTCACTGTATGCTTCAATGTACATGTGATAAATAAATGAATCTGAATCTACACAGATCAAGCGGGAGGCTGGCGAGGATCAGATGCAACAATAGAAGGAGCTGGAGGCACCTTTTGGTCCATTCAGTTGCTGGTGGAAGCTTGGGAGCTCATGATGTTCCCTTGTTACAACATGAATGTAGAAGTTGGAGTGCATTTGGAGCACTGTGCACAGTTCTGGTCACCCCATTACAGGAATGACATGGAGATTTTGGAGACGCTCATGAGGATATTGCCAGGACTAGACAGTACAGTGGATTCCGGTTAATTAGGACACATCAGGCCCAGTACATTTTGGCCTAATTAAGTGGCCACCTCAATTAGCCAAAGTTAAGACAAACTACTGGTTGACTGAATAACAATTTATGAATTTAAATGAAATTCAGAACAAATTAGAACACTACCAATACCTCTACAGTAACATAAAACTGCATATTAGTTCCTAATAGTTATTGACAGAGGAATTCACCCATTGTATGCAGCAGTGTTGTTTTTTATTAGTTGTAAATGACATCAGCTCCAGTGGACTGGGTGGATGAGATCTACAATGAGACCCAATGCTCAGGAATATGGTTCAGTAATGCTCCGTGGAGAGCGCAGGACATGATGAGGCACAGAAGTAGTCACGGTCATCCTTCATACAATGCTTTCAACAATTGCCTCCTCAAAACCTTCATTTTCATTGAGACGATTGTCGATATCTTCAAGTTCTTTGCCGTTCCTGGCCATTTCTGGCATCTCAAAGCCTGTATGCTTCTTCCGTGGTGAGCAAAACAGTTCTGAATCATCTTACTGCTTATTTCTCACCAATTATTGGTGACAAAAATCACTGCTTTCTGAACACAAACACATGCAACTGAGGCTATTGAAAAACTGTTCACTCTAAGTATGATGTAGTGAAAAAACAGCCAGGGAAGTGCAGGTGACTGATACCAGTCAGAAACCATTCAGTTGCTAACTGGTCTCCAATTAGTTTCTAATTGGTCTCTTGTTCCAATGAAGTTGTATAGTGTCCCAAATAAATGGCAGGAATCTGGCTATTTTCTCGACTTGTTTTTTTCCTTTAAGAGTTATCTGAAATAAGTAGCTACACTGATTAACCAGAATCCACTGTATTAGCTATAACGTTAGGCAAACTTGGATTATTTTTTTCTGGAGAGCTTGAAGCTGAGGGGAGACCTTATTGGAATTTTTAGAATTATAATTTTATTTCTTACATCCATCTCACAACATGAGGGAATAAAAATCTCCATCGCTATTTACAAGCAATAAGGAAGGGAAATATGGGGAGGATATTGGCCGAACACTAAGATTGTATATATAATTGTTTTGTATACATGTACGAGTACAGTTCCTGCACTGGATGGTGCCAGAGCCAGTCAGGATGCTCTCGATGATACCCCTGTAGAAAGCCCTGAGGATTTGGGGACTCGTGCCAAACTTCTTTAGCTGTCTGAGGTGAAAGGGGCGCTGTTGTGCTTTTTCACCACACAGCTGGAATGTACAAACCACGTGAGATCCTCGGTGATGTGTACACTGAGGAAATTGAGACTACTCACCCTCTCAACTACAGTCCTGTTGATGTCAATAGGGGCAAGCCTGTCTTATAAAAACGTAACAGATTACGAGAGGCATAGACAGGGTTCTCATTCGCACAGTTAGGATGGATTAATTCTACTCCTATGTTTTATGATCTAAGCTGAATGAGCAGCGAAATCACTGTATTTCTAATGCCTCATCCTATTGGGGCAAAGAAGGAAAACCTCCAATCTCCATAGCGTCACTGGATACACAGATCAAGTGACAGGCTGACAGAGGATCAGTGGTATACATGTACAAGTACAGTTCCTGTACTGGATGGTGCCAGAGCCAGTCAGGATGCTCTCGATGATGCCCCTGTAGAAAGCCCTGAGGATCAGTGGCTCTCATGACCAGACTATGTAACAGTTTCTTCTCACAAGTCATCAGACTCCTCAATACCCAGAGCCTGGTCTGACACCAACCTACTGTCCTCTACTGTGCATATTGTCTTGTTTAATATTTATTGTAGCAACACACATAAAAGTTGCTGGTGAACGCAGCAGGCCAGGCAGCATCTCTAGGAAGAGGTGCAGTCGATGTTTCAGGCCGAGACCCTTCATCAGGACTAACTGAAGGAAGAGTGAGTAAGGGATTTGAAAGTTGGAGGGGGAGGGGGAGATCCAAAATGATAGGAGAAGACAGGAGGGGGAGGGATGGAGCCAAGAGCTGGACAGGTGATTGGCAAAGGGGATACGAGAGGATCATGGGACAGGAGGTCCGGGAAGGCGGGGGGGGGGGGGGACCCAGAGGATGGGCAAGGGGTATATTCAGAGGGACAGAGGGAGAAAAAGGAGAGTGAGAGAAAGAATGTGTGTATAAAAATAAGTAACAGATGGGGTACCAGGGGAGGTGGGGCATTAGCGGAAGTTAGATAAGTCGATGTTCATGCCATCAGGTTGGAGGCTACCAGACGGAATATAAGGTGTTGTTCCTCCAACCTGAGTGTGGCTTCATCTTTACAGTAGAGGAGGCCGTGGATAGACATGTCAGAATGGGAATGGGATGTGGAATTAGAATGTGTAGCCACTGGGAGATCCTGCTTTCTCTGGCGGACAGAGCATAGGTGTTCAGCAAAGCCGTCTCCCAGTCTGCATCGGGTCTCGCCAATATATAAAAGGCCACATCGGGAGCACCGGACGCAGTATATCACCCCCGCCAACTCACAGGTGAAGTGTTGCCTCACCCGGAAGGACTGTTTGGGGCCCTGAATGGTGGTAAGGGAGGAAGTGTAAGGGCATGTGTAGCACCTGTTCCGCTTACACGGATAAGTGCCAGGAGGGAGATCAGTGGGGAGGGATGGGAGGGACAAATGGACAAGGGAGTTGCGTAGGGAGCGATCCCTGTGGAATGCAGGGAGGTGGGGAGGGAAAGATGTGCTTAGTGGTGGGATCCCGTTGGAGGTGGCAGAAGTTACGGAGAATAATATGTTGGACCCGGAGGCTGGTGGGGTGGTAGGTGAGGACCAGGGGAACCCTATTCCTAGTGGGGTGGCGGGAGGATGGAGTGAGAGCAGATGTACGTGAAATGGGGGAGATGCGTTTAAGAGCAGAGTTGATGGTGGAGGAAGGGAAGCCCCTTTCTTTAAAAAAGGAAGACATCTCCCTCGTCCTAGAATGAAAAGTCTCATCCTGAGAGCAGATGCGGCGGAGACGGAGGAATTGCGAGAAGGGGTTGGAGTTTTTGCAAGAGACAGGGTGAGAAGAGGAATAGTCCAGATAGCTGTGAGAGTCAGTAGGCTTATAGTAGACATCAGTGGATAAGCTGTCTCCACAGACAGAGACAGAAAGATCTAGAAAGGGGAGGAAGGTGTCGGAAATGGACCAGGTAAACTTGAGGGCAGGGTGAAAGTTGGAGGCAAAGTTAATAAAGTCAACGAGCTCTGCATGCGTGCAGGAAGCAGCGCCAATGCAGTCGTCGATGTAGCGAAGGAAAAGTGGGGGACAGATACCAGAATAGGCACGGAACATAGATTTTCTAGATCTTTCTGTCTCTGTCTCTGGAAACAGCTTATCCACTGATGTCTACTATAAGCCTACTGACTCTCACAGCTATCTGGACTATTCCTCTTCTCACTCTGTCTCTTGCAAAAACGCCATCCCCTTCTCGCAATTCCTCCGTCTCCGCCGCATCTGCTCTCAGGATGAGGCTTTTCATTCTAGGACGAGGGAGATGTCTTCCTTTTTTAAAGAAAGGGGCTTCCCTTCCTCCACTATCAACTCTGCTCTTAAACGCATCTCCCCCATTTCACGTACATCTGCTCTCACTCCATCCTCCCGCCACCCCACTAGGAATAGGGTTCCCCTGGTCCTCACCTACCACCCCACCAGCCTCCGGGTCCAACATATTATTCTCCGTAACTTCCGCCACCTCCAACGGGATCCCACCACTAAGCACATCTTTCCCTCCCCCCCCCCTGCATTCCGCAGGGATCGCTCTCTACGCAACTCCCTTGTCCATTTGTCCCCCCCCATCCCTCCCCACTGATCTCCCTCCTGGCACTTATCCGTGTAAGCAGAACAAGTGCAACACATGCCCTTACACTTCCTCCCTTACCACCATTCAGGGCCCCAAACAGTCCTTCCAGGTGAGGCAACACTTCACCTGTGAGTCGGCTGGGGTGATATACTGTGTCCGGTGCTCCCGATGTGGCCTTTTATATATTGGCGAGACCCGACGCAGACTGGGAGACCGCTTTGCTGAACACCTACGCTCTGTCCGCCAGAGAAAGCAGGATCTCCCAGTGGCCACACATTTTAATACCACATCCCTTTCCCATTCTGATATGTCTATCCACGGCCTCCTCTACTGTAAAGATGAAGCCACACTCAGGTTGGAGGAACAACACCTTATATTCCGTCTGGGTAGCCTCCAACCTGATGGCATGAACATCGACTTCTCTAACTTCCGCTAATGCCCCACCTCCCCCTCGTACTCCATTGGTTACTTATTTTTATACACACATTCTTTCTCTCACTCTCCTTTTTCTCCCTCTGAATATACCCCTTGCCCATCCTCTGGGTCTCCCCACGCCCCCCCGCCGCCTTGTCTTTCTTCCCGGACCTCCTGTCTCATGATCCTCTCGTATCCCTTTTGCCTATCACCTGTCCAGCTCTTGGCTCCATCACTCCCCCTCCTGTCTTCTCCTATCATTTTGGATCTCCCCCTCCCCCTCTCAAATCCCTTCCTCACTCTTCCTTCAGTTAGTCCTGACGAAGGGTCTCGGCCTGAAACGTCGACTGCACCTCTTCCTAGAGATGCTGCCTGGCCTGCTGCGTTCACCAGCAACTTTTATGTGTGTTGCTTAAATTTCCAGCATCTGCAGAATTCCTGTTGTTTGCGTTTATTATTTATTGTAATGCCTGCACTGTTTTGTGCACTTTATGCAGTCCTGGGTAGGTCTGTAGTCTAGTGTAGTTTTGTGTTTTTTTTTTACGTGGTTCAGTGTAGTTTTTGTATTGTTTCATGTAGCATCTTAAGGCATCCGTTAAGTCTTGTGAGACCATGGATCTGCACCTGGAAAGTCTTCACTCTCCAGGGCACAGGCCTGGGCAAGGTTGTATGGAAGACCAGCAGTTGCCCATGCTGCAAGTCTCCCCTCTCCACGACACCAATGTTGTCCAAGGGAAGGGCATTAGAACCCATACAGCTTTCACCAGTGTCGTCGCAGAGCAATGTGTGATTAAGTGCCTTGCTCAAGGACACAACACGTTCTCTCGGCTGGGGCTCGAACTCACGACCTTCAGGTCGCTAGTTCAATGCCTTAACCACTTGGCCACGTGCCCACACACCAGGGTCCTGAAAAACGTTGTCTCGTTTTTACTGTGTACTGTACCAGCAGTTATGGTCAAAATGACAATTAAAAAGTGACTTGACTTGACTTGATTTGGTGACCTCAGTCAATAGCAGAAGCTGGAGAAACGAGATGGCCTTCAGTTGTTGTGATTTCTTCCCTCCTGCTGCACCGTATCATGCCGTACACTACCATCTACATTGGCTCTGTGGCAGTAAATCAGGTTTTATAATAGTTTATAATTCTTCTTTAGCCATGCATATCCATCTATTATTTCAGAATCAGGTTTACTATCACTGAAATAAACCATGAAATTTGTTGTTTTGTGGCAGTAGTACAGTGCAAAGACTTAAAATTACAATAAATTACAATAAAAATAAACACAGAAGAAAAAGTTATTTCTTCTGACAGTCCAATTCATGAATCACAAAACTAAATACATACTGTAGAAAAAAGAACTGTTTTCCTCCAGTCCTGAGTTTTCAGTCATCCCAAAACATAATGGTTAAACCCTTGGTGTCATTCCTTCAACTGCGAAGGCTTCAAGCACCAAAATTGCCTCCAAACATCCTCCCTGTTCCTTCGTCAAAGCAGCTCTTTAAGCCGTTTTTTCCCCACAAAAAAAGCTTTGGACAGCTGCTGAACATCTGTGCAACATGGCAAAAAAAAAATACTACTTGCCAGAGTTCCTTTTCAGGAGCACCCCCCCCCCCCAGCGACACATTAAAAGCTGCAAACTAAACTCCATTCATGGCTGTTGTATTTTTATTTCATCCCCCTGGTCACAGCCCAGCCTGTTTATCCAGGTGTGCAACAGATATAACAGTGTGCCAAACGTCCCAAAGTCAGGAATCACAACTATTTCGCCCCTGCAGCAAACTCAATCCAAACTACAAGATGCAACTTGCAGTGTAAAGGATCAGGAGCAGCAAAGACCAAAGATGAAATATGTGGTGGAGGAAAGAACTTTGCACAGTTGGCAGGACAATCTCAGCCCGATAGCTTTCCCTGGAGCACAAGAGAATAGATTAGGGTGGGGTGGGGGGGAAGAGGAGGGATCTGATTGTGGGAAGCATGCTTTCTTCCACTGAGATTGGGTGAGACAAGAACTAGAGGTCATGGATTAAGGGTGAAAGATGAAATGTTTAAGGGGAGCCTCTTCGCTCAGAGTGTGGAATGAGCTGTCAGCGGAAGTGGCGGGTGTGGGTTCGATTTCAGCATTTGAGAGTCTGGATAAGTACATGGATGGGAGGTGCGTGGAGGGTAATGGTCTAGGTGTGGATTCGTGGGATGAGGCAGAATATTTGTTTAGCATAGAGTAGATGGGTGGAAGGGCCTACTTCTGTGCTGTAGTGGTTTGACAGTATTAGCCACGTACCAAGAGACAGCTTAATGCATTACTTATCTTGCTTTTCATAATCACTCATTCGTAAATATTTGGTCACTGATGGTTTAAAAATAAATTTACCATCATTAATCATCCTGAACACTGAGTCGGAGAGGAAGTGAATAATAACAAGACGCTTCTCAGTGGCTTATTCGTTGTTTCTGAATCCAAGACAAAGACGTAATCTGGCACTGTAATGGAGATTAGTAGTTGCAATGAGTCCCATGGCCATCCTACAAATCATTAGGCCATTCAGCCCATTGAGTCTGCTCTGCCATTCCATCATATTTGATTTATCATCCCTATCAACCCCATTCTCCTACTTCTTCCCGTAAGCTTTGATGCCCTGATATATCAAAAACCTATCAACATCCCCTTTAAATATACCCAATGTCTATGGCAATGAATAATACAGATTCATCACCCGCTGGATAAAGAAATTTCTCATCTGTTCTAAACAGAACATCCTTCTATCCTGAGGCTACACCCTCTCATACTAGACTCCTCCACTAAAGGAAACATCTCTTCCACATCCACTCAGTTTAAATCTTTCAATATTCAATAGGTTTCAGCGAGACCCCCCCCCCCATTCTTCTAAACTCCTGTGAGTACAAGCCCAGAGCCATGAAACACTCCTCATACGTTAACCCCTTCGTTCCTGGGATCATTCTCGTGAACTTCCTCTGGACCCTCTCTAATGTCAGCATATCTTTTCTTAGCTATGGGACCCAAAACTGCTCACGATACACCAAACGTGGGGTGACCAATGCTTTATAAAGTCCCAGCTTTACATCCTTGCTTTTATATTCTAATCCTCACAGTGCACAACAGATTGGCTGACCCCTCAGTACCACTGCACACTATCAATGCAGTATAACATTCCAGTAACCTGTTGAAGGAGTTAAAACCTTAACATGGCAGTTTAACAAGCAATCCAGTTCAATGAATATTGGTTTGAGTAGAAATGACAAGAGAAGCTATTCAATTATAGCTTTGGTGAATAACATTTACTTCAGAGGCAGAGGCTATGCCCAGTTGCGTATCTAAGATATGGCATGTGCCCTGGGTGCCACCTGAAGGGGGCGCCACTGAGCAGTTTCTATTAAAGTCAGACAAGCCATCCTCGGATAGTGAAAAAAGAATTTTCTTCAGATGTATGATCTGTCTTTGATTATCATGAGTCAGAAGCACTAGGATGGCCTTATTTCAAAGCATTGTGTAAGAAGACCATGAAGCGTTTCTTCACGAAGAAGGAAAGTGGAGCTGAAGGACGGAAGAGACGGAAGTTGGGGGCAAAGAAAGCCAAGAAGTCGAGCAATTTCTTCATGCCCTTCTTTGAAAAGCCCAGAACAAGTAGTTCGACACGTTCCATGGAGTCGCCTGCACTCGCTACAAGTTTGTTAGAATCCGAAGGTGGATCAAGTACAAATGAGTCACAAGCCAAGGAGAAAGTCAAGTCAGATAAATCCAAATATAACGAGATTAAGAGTGAGGCTGCCACAGAGAACGTGGACATGACAGGAGGGGAAGACGATGGTGGTGGTGGCGATGTTGAGTTTATTGACGAGATTTTACCTGACGACACCGAATCTAGTGAACTGGATGGTGTCAAAGAGCCTCGAACTGTCATACCAGATGTGATTGAACAGCATGACATTGGTCTTCTGAAGATCAACAAGGATACTGGAAAAGCAATTCTGCCTGACGCTTTGAGAACAGAAATAATAGAGCTCGGTTCAAAGTATTTCCAGAACAGTGAGGGGCCTTTCCTACCAACAAATAACCGCTCAATGAACAAAACTTGGTTCAAGAGGAAATTGGGAAATGGTCGTGGTGAGGAGGTGACTCGCTCATGGCTGGTCTATTCCCCTTCTAAAAAGTCTGCATTTTGTATCTGTTGTTTTCTCTATTCCCAGTCAGACCATCAATCCTTATTGGAGCAGGAAAGTGGATTCCACCAGTGGAAAGCACCTGAAAGGATCAGTGTTCATGAAAATGCCAAGAATCATCGGGAATGCTTCACACAGTGAAAAGAAATGGAAAGAAATTTAGCTGGAAACAGAGGAGTTATTGACACGGTATTTCAGTCACAGATAGAGAAGGAAAAGCAGAAGTGGCATGATATCTTGACGGGAATCCTTCATTGCATAAAATTCCTTGCGACTCAGAACCTAGCTTTGCGAGGACACAGGGAGTCACTTCAGCTAGACTATGACTCCAATGTGGGAAATTTCCTTGGCTTACTGAAACTACTGGCCATCTTTGACCCTGTCATAAAAGAACACCTCACTCATTTAGAAAGTCATCTTGGATCCACTTCTTATCTTTCACTGGGTGTCCAGAATGAATTCATCCATATGATGGCATCCACTGTTCACCAGAGTTTACTGAGAAACATTCGTAAAGACAAGTACTAAGGTCTCATGTTCGACTCGACTCCTGATCAGGCACACCGTGAGCAGATGTCAGAAGTAGTGAGGTATGTAGAAGTTGATTTTGAGAGGAAAACAGTCTGTGTTAGAGAGTCCTTCCTTGGTTTTATCCAGATAAGCCAGAAGGATGCTGAGAGCTTGGTTGAAGACATCTTGAAACAGCTAGAAGGATGAATGGAGCTACAAGATTGTCGGTCACAGTGCTATGACAACGCTGCTGTAATGGCTGGACACAGAAGTGGTGTTCATCAAAGAATAAGCAAGAAAAACAACCTGGCAGTGTTTGTGAATTGCGACAATCACTCACTCAGCTTGGTGGGTACATGTAGCCAAGCAGGATACAATGATGGTCACGTTTTTTTGAAACCATTGAAGCTCTCTATGTGTTTTTCTCTCGTTCAACACAGAGCTGGGAAAATGCTGTGCCTGTGGTTGTTAAGTCAGAGTCCGAAACCAGGTGGAGTGTAAGGACAGAATCAGTGAAGCCCGTCAACAAGTACCTTGAGAGATACTTCAAGTTCTCCAGGACACGATAGACAATGAAAACGAGATGAGTGAAACAAGAAGTGACGCAAGGCACCTGTACAACTGCATGTTGAGTTACGATTTTCTGATTTTGTTAGGATTTTGGAACAAAGTACTCATTCGCATTCACAGTATTCAAAAGAGGCTGCAGGATCCTAGCATGAACTTCCACGATGCTGCCCTGGATTTGAAAGCCCTCCGAGATCATTTTTATGATGAAAGAGAAGCGTTGGTCAGTGAGTCACTCGAAGGAGGAGTCAGTCTCTGTCAAGAATGGAATATTGAAGTTGAAAGACATCAGAGACGAAAGAAACGAATGGCTGATGAGAACTCAAGGGACGCTGGGTTAACAGCTAAGGAGGAAATGGGAAGAGTCATGAAGGGAACACTCGATATCTTCACAGAGAAATGGATGGAAGGTTCGCTCGTAAACACGACACTGATGCCAAGTTTGGGTTCCTTCTCGATGTTGAGGGACTGTGTTACGGCGCCGACAGTAACCACCTAAAGAAGAAGTGCAAAAATTTGGGCGAATTGTACAGCTCTGATGTTGATGGACAGTAGCTATATGAAGAAATTTTGGATTGCAGAATGCTGCTATCAAGGCGGGTCAACATGAAAATATCAAGACCTGAAGAGCTTCTTGAATTTATTGTTCAGTATGGAGATGAGAGCGTCTTCCCCAATCTTTGCATTGCTATTCACATAATGCTAACCATCATTGCCAGCTGTGAGAGATCGTTCAGCAACTTAAAACTAATACTTTCGTATTTGAGAGCCTCCGTGGGTCAAGGCAGACTCTGTGATTTTGCTCTGCTGAGTGTAGAAAGAGAAGAAACTGAAAAAACTGACTTTGATCACATCATAGACCAATTTGCATCAATGAAAGCAAGGAAGGTGCTGTTATAATTTTCATGTAGTGCCATAATTTGTTAATTAAAAGATTAATGAGCTTGACTTGTATTTTTGAGCTGATATTATGGTAAAGTTATCTATAAGATGGGTGTCAGATGTTTGGACAGGGGCGCAATTTCAGTGCTTGCCATAAGCGCTATTTTCCGTGGATACGCCCCTGGCTATGCCCCTCTCAAGAGATTTCAGCTGACACTCCCAGTCAGACAAACATTAATGTACTTATGCATTTATCAAAGTCAGAGAGTTAAAGAACATAGAACACTACAGTTCAGTACATGATGTTGTGCCAACCTTTTAACCTAACCCTTCCCTCCTATATAACCCTCCATTTTTGCATCGTCTATGTGCCTATTTAAGAGTCTTTTAAATGTCCTCTGTGTATATGCCCCCATCACCACTTTTGGCAGAACATTCCACACACCTACCACTTTCTGTGTACTCCTCGCCCCCACCCCCCCCCGCCCCCGCTTACACTTTACTCCAATCACCTTAAAATGATCCTTGCCAGTATTAGTATTTTCACTGGATAAGTTTCTGGCTATCCACTTGTTCTATGCCTCTTATCATCTTGTACCCATCGATCAAGTCTTCTCTTGTCCTCCTTCACTCCAGAGAGAAGAGCCCAAGCTTGCTCAACCTACCTTCATAAGACATGCTCTCTAATACAGGCAGCATCCTCATAAATCTCTTCTGCACCCTCTCTAAAGCTTCCACATCCTTCCTAAAATGAGGTGATCAGAACTGAACACAGGTGTGGTCTAGCCAGGGCTTTATATGGAGCTGAACGTTACCTCTTGGCTCTTGGCTCTTTTACAGCACAGAAACTGGCCTCTCAGCCCAAGTCATACATGCTGACCTAGTCACTTACCCTAATCCAGTCCCATTTGCCATCAGTTGGCTCATATCCATCTCGACCTTTCCTATGCACGTACTTGCCCAAGTACATTTTAAATGTTGTTTATAAACACTTCCTCCAGCATATTGCGCCATACACAGAACACCCTCTGAGTAAAACTATTGCCCCTCAGGTTCCTATTAAATCTCCCCTCTCATCTTAATCCAGTGCCTCTAGATCTCGATTCCAAAACAGTGAGAAAATGACTTTGTGCAGCAGGGTGGCATAGCGGTTAGCGTAATGCTTTTACAGTGCTAGCAACCCGGGTTCAATTCCCACCACCACCTGTAAGGAGTTTGTACACTTTCCCCATGACCACACGGGCCTCCCCTGGGTGGTGCTCCAGCTTCCTCCCACGTTCTAAAGACGTATGGGCTTGTAGGTCAATTGGTCACTTGGGCACATTTGGGCATTGTGGGCTCATTGGGCTGGAAGGGTCTGCTACCATACAGTATCTCTAAATAATAAATAAAAGTCTGTGAGCATTTACCCTATCTGCGTCCATCAAGATTTTATACACACCATCCTCCTATGCTCCAAACTGAACTTTCCAAACCTGTTCAACCTCTCCACAATCGAGCCTCTCAAATTCCAGTAACATCCTTGGAAATTTCCTCTGCACTCCTTCCAACCAAATGGCATCTTTCCTCCAAAGGGTGACCTAAACTGAAGCCAATATTCCAAACTTCCCCTCACCAACATCTTGTACAACTGCAACATAACGGTCTAACTTCCATATTCAATGCCCTGACTGATGAAGATCAGTGTGCCAAAGGTACTTGTACATTACTGCAGGAACCAAGGGCTCCATGAAAGCATAGCGGCTAGCCTAACGGCTTGCAGCACCAGAAATCGCGGCTCAATTCCGGCTGCTGTTTGTAAGGAGTTTGTACGTTCTCCCCGCAATCGCGTCGGTTTCTTCCAGGTGCTTTGGTTGCCTCCCACATTCCAAAGATATACAAGTTAGGTTTAGTGAGTTGTGGGCACGCTACAGTGACACTGGAGGTATGGCAGCATTTGCAGGCTACCCCCAGCACATCCATGGACTGCGTTCGCCAGTGACACAAACAACGCATTTCACTGTATGTTTCAATATACATGTGACAAGTAAAGCTAATCTTTATCTTATGTACTCCTAGACGCTTTGTTCGACAACATTTCTCAGGGCCCCTAACTCTGTCTGTGAATGTCCCACACTATGGCATCAAACACTCTGACAAACTTCTACAGATGTAGAGTGGAAATCTTGAGTAAATTGCACAAAGCACTGCAGGAACTCAAGCCTGATCCTCCATTCAAGATAATTATGGCTGATCTGCCTCAGGCCTCAACACTCCCCACAGACCCCACTCCAAACAAATACCTGCCTCCTCATTAAATCCGAGCGCAGAAAAAGTGGAAAGGATGCAGAGATTTACAAGGTGTTGCCAGGACTAGAGGGCCAGAGTGATAGGGAAAGTTTAGGCAGGCTAGGGCTTTATTCCTTGGAAGGTAGGAGAATGAGGGGCAAACTTAAAGAAGGGTTTAAAATTATGATAAGGTGGATGGTAGCGCAGTTTTCTCTAGGGTAGGGGAGTCTATTACTAGGAGGTCATAGGTTTAGAGTGAGAGGGGAAAGGGACCTCAGGGGCAACTTTTTCCATGTAGAAGGTGGCGAGTATACAGAATGAGCTGTTGGGGAAAGGCGTGAGGCAGTTACAATAGTATCATTGAAGGAGCATAAACATAAGAGATTCTGCAGATGCTGAAAATCCAGAGTAACACACACAAAATGCTGAGGGAACTCAGCAGGCCAGGCAGTATTCATTGAGAGGAATAATCCGTTAACGTTCAGGCTGAGACCCTTTACCATGACTGGAAAGGAAGGGGAAAGAATCCAGGATCGGAAGGTGGGGGAAGGGGTTAGGAGTACAAGCTGGCAGGTGATAAGCGAAACCAGGTGAGGGGGAAGATAGGTGGGAGCGGGAGAGGGATGAAGTGAAAACTTGGGAGGTGATGGATGGGAGCTGTAAAAGGCTGAAGAAGGAGGAATCTGATAGAGGAGAGTGGACCATGGGAGAAATGGAACGAGTTGGAGCACCAGAGAAAGGAGAAGAGAAGGGGTAAAGGACATGGAGGGGCTGAGCTTAGAAGAACATGGGCCAAATGCAGGAAATTGGAACGAGCTAGGTGGGCACAGTAGTTGGTTAGTCTGAAGGGTCCATATTCATGCTGCATTTCTCTATGACTCCAAGCCTCTCAGGGCCAAAGATGGTCCATTTGCTGCTGGGTACATGCGTGTTCTGCTCCACTTATGACATCTCGGTCACCTCTGCCGCTCAAGAGTTTGATTACAAGTCAGGAATACTGAAAATAAAATCCCTCCCACTGGGATAAATCAAAATCATTTTCCAAATGCAACTTCTAAACAGGTCAGAGAGTCTTCGAGTTCAGACTCGCTTGATCCTCTAGCAGAAATTTGGATCTGAGGAACTTCAAACATGCATACACAGGGCTCCTTGAAGGCGTTTCAGTTATTTATTGTTTCTTCCCAACCCCTCTGCTCCAGGAGCCCAGCTGAACCCAGCGCCAGAGATGCAGATCTGTGTGCATATTCCATGCACTGCAGCACCAAAAGAGGCACTTCAGCCCATCTAATGCGTGCCCACCCAGAACCGTTATTCTACCTAGTCCCACTGACCCGCACCTGGACCGCAGCCTTCCATACACCCCCATCCATGCACCTACTCATCCAAACTTCTCATAAATGCTTCAATCGAACCCACATCCACCACATCTGCTGGCAGCTTGCTCACCACACAGTGAGAGTCAAAGGGCCTGTACTGTACTGTCACACGTTCTACGTAACTACAAGACATGCAAACTTGGGAGTCCCCACCAAAGACACTTGCAAATTTCTACCGATGCGCTGTTGAGAGTATTCTGACTGGTTGGATCAGGATCGGAAAGGCTGCAGAGCTGTAGACTCAGCCAGCCCAGTCATGGGGAGGAACGGACATCATTATCATCAAGGACATCTTCAAAAGCTGGTGTCTGAAGAAGGCAACATCCTTCTCTATGACCCTGGCCCTCCAGGACATGCCCTCTTCTCGTTGCGATCATCAGGGAGGTGGTGCAGGAACCCGAGACCACCAGTCAACATTTTAGGAACAGCTTCCTCCCTTCCGCCATTGCATTTCTTAACAGTCCATGAACACATTCTTGTTATTCCTTGTTTTTCTACTGTTTCTGAAACTTAAAGAAATGTTGTCTTTGCAATGTACTGCTGCTGCAAAACCACAAAAGTCATGTTACTTAAGTGATAATAAAACAGATTTTGTGCTGGCAGCAGCTGATTCTGCCTTCCTGCCAAACTCCCACACAGTGCTTGCTCCATTCCCTTCCAGTCATTCTTCTCCTGTTTTGCTTCACACTACTCAATGAATCAAATACAGCGCCTTCACCGTTACCAAGATGAAAACACCCCTTCCCTGGGCATGCCTCAACCGGAACACAGACCACGGAAATCTGCAGCACATTACAGGCCCTTCGGCCCACAATGTTGTGCCAACCATGTAACCTCCTCTAGAAACTGCCTAGAATTTCCCTACCGCACAGTCCTCTATCTTTCCTAAGCTCCATGTACCTATCTAAGAGACTCTTAAAAGACCCTATTGAATCCGCCTCCATCACTACCGCTGGCAGTGCATTCCACGCATCCAACACACTCTGTGTAAAAAACTTATCTCTGATTCTCCTCCCCCCCCACCGTACCTACTTCCAAGCACCTTAAAACCATGCCCTCTTGTGCGAGTCATTTCAGCCTGGGAAAAAGCCTCTGACTATCCACACGATCAATGCCTCTCATCATCTTATACACCTCTATCAGGTCACCTCTCATCCTCCATAGCCCCAAGGAGAAAAGGCCAACTACACTCAACCTATTCTTATAAGGCATGCTTTCCAATCCAGGCAATATCCTTGTAAATCTCCTCTGCACTTTGTCTATAGCATCCATATCCTTTCTGTAATGAGGTGACCAGAACTGAACACAGTACTCCAAGTGGGGCTTACCCAAGGTCTTGTAAAGCTTTAAAATGACCTCATGGCTCTTGAACTCAATCCCATGGTTGATGAAGGCTATCATGCCATATGCCTTCTCAGCCAACATTGCCAGCCTGCACAGCCACTTTGAGTGTCCTAAGGACATGGATCCCAAGATCTCACTGATCCTCCACACTGCCAAGAGTCTTACCATTAATATTATATTCTGTCTTCAAATCTGATCTACCGAAATGCACCACTTCACGCTTATCTGGGTTGAACTCCATCTGCCACTTCTCAGCCCAGTTCTGCATCCATGACAACCTTCCAGAGTATCCACAACACCCCCAACTTTTGTGTCATCAGCAAACTTACTAACCCACCCTTCTACTTCTTCAGCCAGGTAACTTATAAAAGTCACAAAGAGAAGGGGTCCCAGAAAATATCCCTGAGGCACACCACTGGTCTCCATCCTCCACGCAGAATACGAACCATCTACAGCCACCCTTTGCCTTCTGTGGGCAAGCCAATTCTGGATCCACAAAGCAAGGTCTTCTTGGATCCCATACTTCATTACTTTCTGAATGAGCCTTGCATGTGGAACCTTATCAAATACCTTACTGAAATCCATATACACTACATCTACCGCTCTACCTTCATCAATGCATTTTGCTACATCCTCAAAGAATTCAATCAAGTTTGTAAGGCACGACCTGCCCTTGACATCCTAATCAGATTATGTCTCTCCAAATGCTCATACATCCTGCCCCTCAAGATCTTCTCCAATAACTTGCTCACCATTGAAGTACGACTATCATTTCCTGGGTTATCTCTACTCTCTTTCTTGAACAAGGGAACAATGTTTACAAACTTCAAATCCTCTGGTACTTCTCCCGTCCCTATTGATGATGGAAAGATCACTGCTCAGCAATCTCCTCCCTCGCTTCCCACAGTAGTCTGGGGTATATCTCGTCCAGTCCCAGCTACTAACTTAATACAGGTGTCCCCCGCTTTTCCGACGTTCGCTTTACGAAACCTCACTGTTATGGAAGACCTACATTAGTTACCTGTTTTCCTAACAGAAGGCGTTTTCACTGTTACGAAAAAAAGCAGCGCGCACCCCGAGCAGCTGCTCTCCCCAGGGTTCGGAACTGCATTCTAGCTGGCATTGCTTAAACATGTGCCTGTGAGCATCTGTTAGCAAGTTGAGTTCTAAGGTATCGGAAAAGCCTGAAAGGGCTCGTAAGGGTGTTACACTTAGCGTAAAACTAGACATAATTAAGCGTTTCAATCGTGGTGAACGAAGTAAGGGCAAAGTGAGTTTGGCTTGTGGAAGCTGACGAAGATGATGTTGAAGAGGTTTTGGCATCCCATGACCACGAACTGATAGATGAAGAGCTGATGCAATTGGAAGAGGAAAGGATAACAATCAGAACCGAATGCAGTAGCGAACTGACCGAAAGTGAAATCGTCCAGGAACTGAACATGAAGCAACTGCGTGAGATTTTCGCTGCAATGATAAAGTACGACTTTAATTTTGAAAGGGTATGTTGGTTCAGGGCATATTTGCAGGATGGTTTCAGTCCTTACAAAGAACTGTATGATCTAAAAATGCGCGAGGCTAGCAGTCAAGCAAGCCTTCCACATCAGCCACAGCAGACGACGAACCTTGACCTTCAACATCGAGGCAGGCAGACATTGAAGAAGATGACCTGCCTGCCCTGATGGAAGCAGATGACACCTCAGTGTCCACCACCCCAACCCCTGGGCCGCGGACAGATACCCATCCGTGGAGAATGCAGCGGTAGCTGGGAGGCACCTAGCACATCTTTAAGAAAAAAAGCTGAAATAAACAAGCTAATTAATTAGGTGCCGCCCGGCAGGTAAATGTCGGCCCAGATCAGAGGCGATTGCTGACTGCGTCGCCTCTGATCTGGGCCGACATTTACGTGCCGGGCAGCACTTAATCAATTAGCTTGTTTGTTTCAGCTTTTTTCTTAAAGATGTGCTGGGTGCATCCTGGCTACCGCTGTACCCCTGCATTCTTTGCGGATCGGTATCAGTTCGCTGCCTGGAGGGTGGGGGCCACTGCACCACCCCAACCTCCGATGACTCAGCCTAACACACCATCATCAGTATGCTCTGCGCTGTCCCAATTCCGGTAAGTGATACTACACTGTACATATATTATTTCTACCTTATATAGGCTGTGTATTTTTACATGTTATTTGGTATGATTTGGCAGCTTCATAGCTTAAAGGTTACTGGACAACGCTTGCGCCGTGTTTTTGCCGACGGTGCTTGCGTGAGATTTTCACTACAGAGAACAGTTCAGGCAATGATTGTGGAAAAGTATTTCTACTTTATATAGGCTGTGTATTCATCATATCATTCCTGCTTTTACTATATGTTACTGTTATTTTAGGTTTTGTGTGTTATTTGGCATGATTTGGTAGGTTATTTTTGGGTCTGTGAACGCTTACAAATTTTTCCCATATAAATTAATAGTAATTGCTTCTTCGCTTTATGACGTTCCAGCTTATGAACCGTTTCATAGGAACGCTCTACCTTCGGATGGCGGGGGAAACCTGTACCTTTCAAATGCTCCAGCATATCCTTTCTTAATGTCTATACAATCAAGCGTTTCAGTCCGCTGTAAGTCACCCCTACAACTGCAAAGTTCCTTTTCACTGGTGAATACTGAAGCAAAGTATTTATTAAGTACCTCCGCTACCTCCTTAGGCTTCATGCATGTTTCCACTCTTGCTCCTTATTGGTCCTATTCTCACACGGCTCATCCTCTTGCTCTTCACGTACTTGTAGAATGCCTTGGGGTTTTCCTTAATCCTGTTCACCAAGGCCTTCTCATGGCACCTTCTAGTTCTCCTAATTTCATTCTAGAGCCCCATTTTAGCACCCTTGTAATTTTCTAGAGCTCTCACAGTACCTAGTTTCTTGAACCTTTCGTAAGCTTTTCTTTTCTTAACTAGATTTTCCACATCCTTTGTACACAATGGTTCTTTTACTGTACCATCCTCTCCCTGTCCCAGTAAAACATACCTATGCAGAAAACCATGCAAATATTCCCTGAACATCTGCTCCCAATTTATGTTCCCAAGTTCCTGCCTAATAGCATCATATTTCCCCCACCCCAGTTAAACGTTTTCCCAAAATTGTCTGCTCTTATTCCTCTCCAGTGCTATGGTAAAGGAGATAGAGTTGTGATCACTACCTCCAAAACGCTCTCCCACTGAGAGATCTGACACCTGACCAGGTTCATTTCCCAATACCAGACCAAGTACAGCCTCTCCTCTAGTTGGCTTATCTACATATTGCATCAGAGACCTTCCTGAACATATCTAACAAACTCCACCCCATCTACACCCCTTGGTCTAAGGAGATGCCAGTCAATATTAGGAAAGTTAAAAACACCCATCACAACAATCCTATTATTATTGCACCATTCCAGAATCTGTCTCCCTATCTGCTCCTTGATGTTTCTGTTATGATTGGGGGTGGGGAGGGGGAAGGTCTATTAAAAGAAACACCCAGTAGAGTTATTGCCCCCTTCTTGATTCTGACTTCCACCCACAATGACTCAGTAGACGATCCCTCCATGACATCCTTCTTTTCTGTAGTCATGATACTATCCCTGAATAGCAATGCCACTCCCCACCTCTTTTGCCTCCCTCCCTGTCCTTTTTGAAATATCTAAAACCCAGCACACTCAGCAGCCATTCATGCCGCTGAGACATCCAAATCTCTGTAATGGCCTCAACATCGTAGTTCTACATATTGATTCACACTCTAAGTTCATTCGCCTTGTTTATGATGCTCCTTGCATTAAAATAGACACATCACAAATCATCTTGCTGAGTGTATCTTTGCTCTATCATCTACCCATCCTTCCTCACCAACTCCCTATAAGCTGTCTCTACTTGTGTGCCAACTGCCCCACCTTCTGCCTCTTCACTTCGGTTCCCACCCCCTGCAAATCCAGTTTAAACCTCCCCACTAGCATTAGCAAACCTCCCTCCCAGGATATTGGTTCCTCTCCAGTTCAGGTACAATCCATCCCATTTGTACAGGTCACCCCTTCCCCAGAAAAGGTTCCAATGATCCAAGAACTTGAAACCCTGCCCCATCTCCTCGGCGCTATCTTCCTGTTCTGACCTTCCCTAGCTTGTGGCACTGGGCGTAATCTGGAGATTAGCACCTTGGAAGTCCTGCGCTTCAGCCTCATTCCTAACTTCCCAAACTTATTGCGCTGGACCTCCACCCCTCTCCTGCCAATGTCATTGGTACCAACATGTACCACAACCTCCGGCTGCTCACCCTTCCCTTCAAAGATATTCTGCAACCGGTCAGAGACACCCTGGACCCTAGCTCCGGGAAGCAACACACTATCCTGGAATCTCTTTTGCCTGTGCAAAATCTCCTAACTTTCTCCCGAACTATTGAGTCCCCTATGACCATTGCTCCCCCTGACTTCACCCTACCCTTCTGAGGCTCAGAGCTGACCACAGTGCTATTGGTCTGGCTGCTGACGCCTTGCCCAGATTGGTCACCCCCCCCCCCTCAGCAGTATCCAAAGGAGTATACTGTCGCTGAGGGGAATGGTCACAGTGATTTCTGACTTCTTTCTCCCCTTACCTCTTCCGGTGTTCACCCATCCACTCCTCGAATTCTGCACTCTGAGTGTAACCACCCGCTCAAAAGTCATATCTATCAGTTACTCTGCCTCCCAGATGATCCTATGTTCATCCAACTCCAGCTTCTTATTGCTGTCTTTCATGATCAGCGGCTGGCTGCATTTCCTGACTTGAAGATTTAAAAGGCAATGACCCAACCAACAAGGCTGAAGGGAAACACACACAAAAATGCCTCAGCAGGTCAGGCAGCATCTATAGAAGAGAATGAACAGTTGATGTTTCAGACCGAGACCTTCATCGAGCTGGCAGGTGTTAGTCAAGATTGGGGCGGGGAAGGTGGGGGGGTACAATGAAGTCAGAAGCTGGGAGGGGTTAGGTTGAACAGGTGAAGGGCTGAAGAAAGAATCTGATAGGAGAGGAGACTGACCATAGGAAGAAGGAAAAGAGGAGGGGAATGAGAGGGTGGTGATAGGCAGGTGAGAAGAAAGATGGGCAGTAGTTTTTGATGGACTCTAGATCTTGGTCTCTGGGGGCTTTGCCTTTGCACGCATGGTGGGTGGTGGGGGGGGTTGATGTTTTTGCTGCAGCAAGTGGGGGAAGGGGGGAGAGTTGATGCTTTTACTGCTGCTTGTGCATGGGAGGGGAGTTTGGGGCTCTAACATTTTCTGTCTTTCATTCCTTGGGGTTTTTCTTCTGTTTTGTGGATGTCTGTGAGGCGCAAGAATTTCAGGTTGTATACTGTATACACTCTCTGATATTAAATTGAACTATTGAATCTGGGACCGCTGGAGGCTGAAGAATACAGGTGTCCCCCACTTTTCCAACGTTCCCTTTACGAAACCTCACTGTTACGAAAGACCTACATTAGTTCCCTGTTTTTGCTAACAGAAGGTGTTTTCACTGTCACGGAAAAAAAGCAGTGCGCGGGGCAAATCAGCACCTGATAAAAGGCAGCGCGCGCCCCGAGCAGCCGCTCTCCCCGGATTCGGAACTGCATTCTCGCCGGCATTGCTTAAACACATGCCTGTGAGCAGCCGTTTGCAAGATGAGTTCTAAGGTATTGGAAAAGCCTAAAAGAGCTCGTAAGGGTGTTACACTTAGCGTAAAACTAGACATAATTAAGCGTTTCGATCGTGGTGAATGAAGCAAGGACAAAGTGAGTTTGGCTTGTGGAAGCTGACAAAGATGATGTTGAAGAGGTTTTGGCATCCCATGACCAAGAACTGATAGATGAAGTTGATGATGCATTTGGAAGAAGGAAGGATAACAATCGAAACCGAGTGCAGCAGCGAACTGAATGTGAAGCAGCTGCGTGAGATTTTTGCTGCAATGATAAAGTACGACTTTAATTTTGAAAGGGTATGTAGGTTTAGGGGATATTTGCAGGATGGTTTGAGTCCTTACAAAGAACTGTACGATAGAAAAATGCACGAGGCTCAGCAGTCAAGCAAGCCTTCCACATCAGCCACAGCAGACGACGAACCTCGACCTTCGACATCGAGGCAGGCAGTCATAGGAGAAGATGAGCTGCCTGCTCTAATGGAAACAGACGACGAGATGACACCCCAGTGTCCCACCACGCTGCGATTCGCGGAGAATGCAGCGGTAGCCGGGGGGGGGGGGGAGTGGGGGGGGGCACACAGCACATCTTTAAGAAAAAAACAGAAATAAACATGCTAATTAATTAGGTGCCGCCTGACACGTAATTGTCGGCCCAGATCAGAGACGATGCAATTGGAAATCGGCACTGATCTGGGCCAACAATTACGTGCCGGGCGCCACCAAGTTAATTAGCATGTTTATTTCGGCTTTTTTCTTAAAGATGTGCCGTGTGCCTCCCGGCTACCGCTGCACCCCTGCATGCTTTGCGGATCGGTATCAGTTGGCAGCCTGGAGGGTGGGGCCCACTGCACCACCCAAGCTCCGACAACTCAGCCTAACACACCATCACCAGTGTGCTCAGCGCTGAACCAATTCTGGTAAGTGATACTACACTGTACATACATTATTTCTACTTTATATAGGCTGTGTATTTTTACGTGTTATTTGGTATGATTTGGCAGCTTCATAGCTTAAAGGTTACTGGAGAGCGCTTGCGCTGTGTTTTTGCCAACAGCACTTGCGTGAGATTTTCTGCCGACAGCGCCTGTGCGAGATTTTTGCTACACAGAACAGTGCAGTAATGATTGTGGAAAAGTATTTCTACTTTATATAGGCTGTGTATTTCTCATATCATTCCTGCTTTTACTATATCTTACTGTTTTTTTAGGTCTTATGTGTTATTTGGCATGATTTGTTAGGTTATTTTTGGGTCTGCCAATGCTCACAAATTTTTCCCATATAAATAAAAAGTAATTGCTTCTTCGCTTTACGACATTTTGGCTTACGAACCGTTTCATAGGAACAGTCTACCTTCGGCTGGTGGGGAAAACCTGTATGTAACACCTTGGGGGTTAGAGGACTGTGTACATGCATGGGTGGGAGTGAGGACCAGGGGACTTGCTTTGCTGTTGATGGTTTGTAGCTTGTTCTGTTCTACTTTGTTGAGGTTTGCAGGCATGCTTTGTTGGTGCTGGAATGTGTGGTGACACTTGTGGGCTGCCCCCAGCACACCCTTAGGTTGTGCTGGCTGTTAATGCAAAGGACACATTTCATTATATATTTTGATGTATCGTACTGTGGAAAAGCCTTGGACACTTATATATAGCTAGGTTGCCTAAAACCTTTGCATAGTACTGTAGTAATTTTATGTATTGCACTGTACTGTACTGCTGCTGCAAATAAAACAAATTTCATGACATATGTGAGTGATTCTGATCTGGATCTCTACTGTGGACTGAGTGGGAAGGGGGTAAAGAGAGTGGAATCATGGTTGGGGAAAAAGGGAGTAGGAAGCACCAGAGAGACATCCTGTAATGATGAATAAACCAATTGTTTGGAATCAAATTAACTTCACTGGTGTCTCAGCCCTGAGTGTGTCTGTGCACACACCAGCCCCTGCCCCTGGTCCCTCACCCTTCCTGGGGTGCTCCATCCTCACTATTCCCAATATCCTTTGCTCCCACCAGGCTCTCCGCTCTACATTGACAGATACAGTAATGCATAATAGCCTCAGGCACCCTAGCTACATACATGTGCTAAGATTTATGCACAGTACTATACAGGTGATGAATAAACTTAAATCTTGTCAATAAACATGATTCAGAGAACCAATCTTTCTATACATAAGCCATGAACTCAAGTCAGAACTGGATCAGGGGAAGAAGTGACAGTTTCTGCTCCTAATGTGTATTAACTGAGAGATATGGGTGTTGCTGGTGCAGCCAGAATCCACTGCTCAGCGTTAAATGGCTGCTGAGTCATTTTCTAACAATTGGCCTGCTTCAGAAATCAGTAAACACTTAACCAGACATCTGCCTAAAGAGTGAGAGACAACCTTTCCCTGAAGGGCATTACTCAACCAGATCAGAGTAACATATGTCCTGAAATTTGTTGTTCTGCATCAGTAGTACAGTGGAAGATATAAAAATTACTATTGAGGTGGTGCTCGTGGCCCGTACAGAAATCTGATGGCGGAGAAGAGGACATGTCCTGCGTGATGGAGGTCCTTCATGATGGATACTGCATTCTTCAGATATTGCCTTACTAAAATGTCCTTGACAGCAGGAAGGCTAGTACTCATGATAGAGCTGGCCGAGTCTACAATCCTTTGCAGCTTTTTCCGACCCCACTGGGGCCTCTATACCAGATGGTGATACGACTGGTCAAAATGCTTTCCACCGCACATCTGTGGAAATTTACCAGAGTTTTTGGTGACACACCAAATCTCAAACTCCCATTGAAGTACATCCCCTAGTGTGGCTTCTTCCTGATTGGATAGAAAGTAAATGAAGAAAAGTAGATTTTCACAACTTTCTACCAGCAAGGAATGCTTACTTAGGCATATTCAGCACAAGGAAGTATCATCCCCTCATCCACATTAACAAGATGTTTCTGAATCTTGTATGCTTCGATCAAGTTCCCTTGCACACTTCTGACTCCCAGCAGCTGATAGGTTGATTCACAGCCTACTATAACAATTACAAGTAGTGGACACCACTTTGTTCATCAAAGGAACTTCTCTTCCCACCACTGACATTATCTACAGGAGGTGCTGCCCCAAACAGGTAGCATCTATCGTTGAGGACTTCCACATCTGGATTATACCCTCTTCTCACTGCTACCATCAGGCAGGAGGGACAGAAGCCCGAAGTCCCACACCACCATCTTCAGCTTCTATCCCGCTTTAGGGGTAGGACAGATCTCTTGTACAATAAGATGGACTCTTGACTTCACAATCTACCTTGGTATGATCTTGCACTTTCTCATTCAACTGCACTGCACTTTCTCAGTATTCTGCATTGTTATTGTTTTATCTTGCTCTACCTCAATGCACAGCAATGAATTGATCTGTATGAACATATGCAAGACAAGCTTTTCACTTTATCTTGGTACATGTGACAATAATAACCCTATACTATTACCAGCTATTATCATACAACAATAAGATTCTGGAACCAATCTACATGAGCCTAATCATTACTTCAGCAATGGAACTCTTGCACTACTGTGGAACCCTCTCTTATTGTACATTGCGTGCAATACAAGAAATCAGTACAAAGTCTTTTTTCTTCAGTGTTGTGAAGTGGAGAGGGTCAGTACCTTTTAATCCCTTGGCACTAACATATCAAAGGATCTGTCCAGGGACCAGCACATTAAGCGCCATCACGAGGAAGGCACGACAGTGCCTCTACTCTTAAAAGTTTGTGTAGATTTGTCATGCCTTCAAAAACTTTGACAAACGTCAGTAGATGCACAGTGGAGAGTACCCTGACTGATTGCATCACAGGCTGGTATGGAACACCAATGCCCAGCAATGGAAGAAGACTACAGAAAGTAGTGGACACAGCCCAGTCCATCACAGTGAATATAGTTACAAGAAGTGCTGCCACAAGAAAGCAGCATCCATGTCAAGGACCCCCACCATCTAAGCCATGACTTTCTCACTATTACCATCGGGAAGGAAGTGCAGGAGCCCTAGGTTCACACCACCAGGTTCAGAAACAGTTATTAACCTACAACCATCAGGCTCCTGAACCAGTGTGGATAACTTCACTCAACTCAACTCTGAACTGATCCTACACACTACAGATTCACTTTCTAGGACACTGCACCTCCTACTCTCAGTATTTTCTCTTCACCATTTACACATCGGACTTCAACTACTGCACAGAGTCTTGTCATCTTCAGAAGTTTTCTGATGACTCTGCATCCAACTATGGCTGAGTACAGGGCTACGGTAGGAAACTTTGTCACATGGTGTGAGCAGAATTATCTGCAGCTTAATGTGAAAAAGACTAAGGAGCTGGTGGTAGACCTGAGGAGAGCTAAGGTACCGGTGACCCCTGTTTCCATCCAGGGGGTCAGTGTGGACATGGTGGAGGATTACAAATACCTGGGGATACGAATTGACAATAAACTGGACTGGTCAAAGGACACTGAGGCGGTCTACAAGAAGGGTCAGAGCCGTCTCTATTTCCTGAGGAGACTGAGGTTCTTTAACATCTGCCGGACGATGCTGAGGATGTTCTACGAGTCTGTGGTGGCCAGTGCTATCATGTTTGCTGTTGTGTGCTGGTGCAACAGGCTGAGGGTAAAAGACACCAACAGAATCAACAACCTCATTCGTAAGGCCAGTGATGTTGTGGGGATGGAACTGGACTCTCTGACGGTGGTGTCTGAAAAGAGGATGCTGTCTAAGTTGCATGCCATCTTGGACGATGTCTCCCATCCACTACATAATGTACTGGGTGGACACAGGAGTACATTCAGCCAGAGACTCATTCCACCGAGATGCAACACAGAGCATCATAGGAAGTCATTCCTGCCTGTGGCCATTGTTACGTACCCCGTAACTGGGTTGCCAAACCAGCAGAAATGGACCACTAGTTGGGAGTCTGGTTTACTAGAAACTAATAAAGTTTTATTAAAGAAATAAGTAACACAGTACTCTAATCGTAAGGATATAAATGCAACAGGTTAGCAATGATAAAACACATATGTACACAGAACTAGGGTAATAGGAATCAACCAAGCTCTATCGCAGTCTAGGGGTAAAATGATCAGTCTTAAGTGACGCAGAGTTCAGTTCAGCTGAGTACAGTTCGCAGCAATCGCTGTTGTGCCATTGGAGAGAGAGAGATAGAGAGAGAGATGCAAATTTGATTCAGGCAGACTTTTGATGTTCACAGGTGGTTTCGGGCGGACCCTTTTATGTCTTCTATCCCGTTGTGGTCACCGACTGTGACCCCTCCGTTCCGGATACGACCGATCTTCCGCGGTGAACCCGGCACCCAGGCAAGGGCGGACACACACACCAGGTTCCCACCGATCGTACCTTTTCACCCTGTGCGTCTATGGTCGGTTCCCGCGAACCGGACCTCCAAACTGTCACCAACTTGTGGGGGCACACCGCTCTTCCAGGGTCTCGTTATCTCGTGATCTCGTGGTGTGTGCCGTGCCTTAGCGAACCTGCTCTTTTTATCCCCCTGCTGGGGTATCGCCTGTCCATCAAACTTCAAACAGTTCAGGTTCAAAGCAACCGGTCTGTCAATATTCTGAATTGTGTTTCTTTTCCATTCTCTCTCTCTCTCCTCTCTCATTAACATTTTGAACATTTCTCCATTGTCTCCCTTATCTCTCTCATTAGCATCAATCGTCTGATAACTTGGTTTGTCGTCACACCATCAAACTTTACAACTCCTCCCTTGGAGGGTCAGACACCCTGAGCCAATAGGCTGGTCCTGGACTTATTTCCTGGCATAATTTACTTTTTACTATTTAACTATTTATGGTTTATTACTATTTATTATTTATGGTGCAACTGTAACAAAAACCAATTTTCCCCGGGATCAATAAAGTATGACTATTTTATTTGCACAGAATGCCTTCTTTTGCACATTGGTTGTCAGTTGAAGTATCCTATTCTGTCACATTTTATTGTACCTATATTTCTTTTTTTTTCTACAAGAAAATGACCTCCAGGAGGCCACAACCTTGTCGTGGTTTGGAGGCTTGCTTGCCTCAATGACCCAGAGAGCTATGCTGGCTGGAGTCAGGAGTTTATGCTTTGTCTCTTGTTAGGGTCACCCACGCCAAACAGGTCAAAGGGTAGAGACGAAGAGTGGTCCACAGGCCTCCAAGTTCAGGGATTCAGCTCAGGGCTATCAACCCTGATTGGTAAAACAAAATTAGTAGAGAAACAGCAATGAAAGAATCCTTCTATATCTGAGTATGACAGTATTCCTGAGTCGCCACCCAGGACTTGCATGTCTGACAGGATGCAGGAAGCTGTGAATGCTGCCAGAGATAGAGGGCATTCATTGCTGCCCCAAACGCCAACGGTGTAACGGGCAAAGGACGATGACAACAAGAACATGAATCTCAGTGAAGTACATGGCAACATAAAACACACTTGGATAATAAATTTAGTTTAATCTATGTATAGTTCATATATCCTGTGGTTTGTCTGACTCTCCATGCTTGTGATACCACTGCAGGCAAGATTTTCTTTGTATGTTAATCTCACCGCACATATGCACATGACAATAAAATCGATTTGACTTGACAGAATCACTCCTGGACAGCATAACCCTTTCACAAGAAGGCTGCTCCTTCCCAGCATTATCCGAACTGCTTCTGATGTAGTTACATCCTTCCTTAAATAAGGAGACCTTTACAGTGCACAGTGCTCCTGATTTGGTTAAATATGTTCTATATTGAAACATAGAACACCACAGCACAGTACAGACCCTTTGGCTCACAATGCTGTGCCGACCTTTTAACTTATTTTAAGATCAATCTAACCCTTCCCTCCCACATAGCCCTCTATTTTTCTTTCATCCGTGTGCCCATCTAAGAGTCGCTTACATGTTCCGAATGTATCGGACCCTACCACACCCACTGGCAGCGTGTTCCATGCACTCACACTCTGTGTAAGAAACTGTCATCCCCCTGACCTGCCTCTGACATCTGCCCATATGTTCCAAGAATCACCTGAAAGCATTGCCCCATCGTATTAACCATTTCTGACCTAGGGGAGAAGTCTCTTACCATCCATTCTATTTGTGCCCCTTATCTTGTACACCTCCACCTAGTCACCTTTCATCCTCCTTCGTTCCAAAGAGATAAGCCTTACTTCACTCAACCTATACAAGACTTGCTCTTTAATCCAAGCAGCATCCTGGTAAATTTCCTCTTCATCTTCCACTTGCTTCTGTAATAAGGTGACTAGAACTGAACACAATATTCAAAGTGTGGTCCAACCAGAGATGCAACATTACCTCTTCAATTCAATCCAATCCACAACTAATGAGTACACCTTCTTGACCACCCTATGAACTTGTGTGGTAGCTTTGAGGGATCTGAAGACGTGCACCCCAAGAGCCCCCTGTTCTTCCACTACCATGAATCCTGCTCTTGACCCTGTACTCTGCCTTCAAGTTCAACCTTCTAAAGTGCATCACTTCACCTTCTCCTGGATGGAACCCCATCTAATACTTCTCAGCCCCACTCTGGATCTTGTCAATGTCCTGCTGTGAAGTTTGACAACCTTCTACACTGTCCACAACACCACCAACCTCCTAAAAATATAGAACATAGAATATGGACAGTGATGTTGTATCAACCTTTTAACTTACTCTTGGATCAACCGAACCTTTCCTTCCTACAAAGCCCTCCAGTTTTCTATCATCCATGCACATATCTAAGAGCATCTTAAAAATGTCCCTAATGTATCTATGTCTACCAACACACCCAGCAGGGCAGAATTAGTCTATCAAGCCTGCTCAACCATTCAATTATGCATTCACCACTCCCTGTGTAAAAAATAACTTACCCCTGACACCCCCCCCCCATACAGACCCCCAATCACCTTAAAATTGCGTCCTCTCGTACTAGCCATTGCCGCCCTGGGAAAATCTGGTTGTCTTCTCAATCTATGGTTCTTACTTTCTACACTGCTATAAAGTCACCTTTCATCCTTCTTGTCTCCAAAGAGAAAATGTGATGGTTTTGACACTGGGAGCTTATGTCAGCAAGGAATTTCACTCTGTATATGACAATAAATTGACCTACGTTTCAAGTTGAAGTCTTTTACTTTCTTGGTTGTTGAGGTTGCAGATGTGAGAGATGCTTTCGGGAATAGCCTCCACTAAATGCCACAGCAGTTGTGAAAACAACCAATAACGTGCTCACTTCTCTATAGTGAGGATCTTGACTCCGCTACCATTTTGCCAAGACCATGCAACCTATTGAACTGCAGCTGACCCCGTGTACTCAGTCACGATGAGTCCGTACAACCTGTTCCCAAATGCACAAGAGTCTGCCAACAATCTCCATGATGCAATATTCCCCCTACCTTGACGAAGCACTGGTATTCTTCCTTGTCCTCAGTGAAGATCTCCACATCAAGAAAGAGTTTCAGCCTATGGTCAATAGTCTGAAAATCCTCAACAGACAGATTAAAATCATCCCCTGGAGAAGCAAGAGGTAGCAGTTAACAACCACAGATACCAGCAAACAAACCAAAGCTAACCCAGAGAAAATTTACAAGGAAGTTGCCAGGACTAGAGGACCTGAGTTAAAGGGAATAGTTAGATAGGTTAGAATTTTTTTCCTTAGCGTGTAGGAGGGAGGGGAGATCTGATATAGCTGTACACAGAAACAGGCCCTATCCCATATCTTACAATTACTCTAATATTCAGAACTCTATTGATCTTTTTAGACATGATTCAGAAATTCAATTTCCCCTAAAGAAAATACTCATCTCAGTCCTAAATGCCTAAACCTTTGAGTTACGATGCCTTAGTTGTGGACTCATCTGGAGGAAGAAACGTACAGCACACCCCACATTAGAGGGATTGCATTTCCAGAAATATGACCGTATTGCAGTTTTCCATGTTGACAAAGATCATCTGTCACATCCGCGTTTCTTATTAAGTTCACGTACGACACAGAAACTGGCCCTCACGCTCAGAATGTCTGTGCTGAACAGGATGCCAAATTTAATTCATCTGCTTTGCCTGCACATGGTCCATATACATCCCTGTGCATTAAACACCTCCTTGGCACAGACACTCCAGTACGGACTGTCAGGAGTGCTTCCACCACCACTCCCGACAGTCTGCTCTAGACATACTCTGTTTAAAAAAAATACTTGCCCCCTGCATCTCCTTTAAACTTTCCCCTTCACAGAAGATCATGCTCTCTAGCATTTGATATTTCTACTCTGACGAAAACGATTCTGACACTTTACCCTATCAATTACTCTCATAATTTTACAATCCTCTATCAGTTCTTCCCTCAGCTTCCACTGCTCCAGAAAAACAACCCAAGTTTGCCCTACCTCTCCTTACACCAGTCCTATGCTAATACCATGTTAATCTTTACCCATCAACTCCCCTCAAATTCTACTCCTCACTTACATACTTGGGGCAATTTAGAATGACCAATTAACCCACCAACCGGCAAGTCTTTGGGATGTGGGAGGATGCAGGAGAAACGTTTGTGGACACAAGGAGGACATGGAAACTTCACAGACTTAAGACTAGGACACAGGCAGCATCTATGGAAAATAGTATAGTCGCCGTTTCGGGCCGAGACCCTTCATCAGGACTCTCCTGCCTGGCCTGCTGAGCTCCTCCAACAACTTGTGTGTGTTGCTTGGATTTCCAGCATTTGCAGATTTTCTTGTGTTTGTGATTTTCTCTCCCAGCTATTTCTGGCATCTCTAAGCCTGAATGCTTGAAACCACGGTGAGCAAAACTGTTCTGAATCATCTTACTGCTCATTTCTCACCAACTATCAGCGACAAATATCACTGCTTTTTGAACACAAACACACGCAACTGACGCTACTTAAAAACTGATTGCTCTAAGCGCAGTGTAGTCTGATGGCCACGCAAGTGCATGTGACTGATGCTAGCAAGAATCTGTTCAGCAATAGTCTCAAAATAAACGAAGGAAATCCCAGCTATTTTCTTGATTAGTTTTCGTTCTTCAAGCATTGTCCCAAATAAGCTGCTGTCCCAATTAACCAATGGCCCATTTAATTGGAATCCCACCAATATAGTCTGTGGTAATGAATTCCACAGATTCACTGCCCTCCAGCTAAAGAAAGGAAACTATACATAAATAAAGCAACACACATCAAAGTTGCTGGTGAATGCAGCAGGCCAGGCAGCATCTCTAGGAAGAGGTACAGTCGACGTTTCAGGCCGAGACCCTTCGTCAGGACTAACTGAAGGAAGAGTGAGTAAGGGATTTGAAAGTTGGAGGGGGAGGGGGAGATCCAAAATGATAGGAGAAGACAGGAGGGGGAGGGATGGAGCCAAGAGCTGGACAGGTGATTGGCAAAAGGGGATAAGAGAGGATCATGGGACAGGAGGTCCGGGAAGAAAGACAAGGGTGGGGGGACCCAGAGGATGGGCAAGAGGTATATTCAGAGGGACCGAGGGAGAAAAGGGAGAGTGAGAGAAAGAATGTGTGCATAAAAATAAGTAACAGATGGGGTACGAGGAGGAGGTGGGGCCTTAGCGTAAGTTAGAGAAGTCGATGTT
Source organism: Mobula birostris (assembly GCF_030028105.1). Lineage (NCBI taxonomy): Eukaryota > Metazoa > Chordata > Chondrichthyes > Myliobatiformes > Myliobatidae > Mobula > Mobula birostris. The sequence goes on along the minus strand of NC_092375.1, from coordinate 113,176,872 downwards.
CATGCCATCAGGTTGGAGGCTACCCAGACAGAATATAAGGTGTTGTTCCTCCAACCTGAGTGTGGCTTCATCTTTACAGTAGAGGAGGCCGTGGATAGACATGTCAGAATGGGAAGGGGATGTGGAATTAAAATGTGTAGCCACTGGGAGATTCTGCTTTCTCTGGCGGACAGAGCGTAGACTACTGTAAAGATGAAGCCACACTCAGGTTGGAGGAACAACACCTTATATTCTGGCTGGGTAGCCTCCAACCTGATGGCATGAACATCGACTTCTCTAACTTCCGCTAGGCCTCACCTCCCCCTCGTACCCCATCTGTTACTTATTTTTATACACACATTCTTTCTCTCACTCTCCTTTTTCTCCCTCTGTCCCTCTGAATATACCTCTTGCCCATCCTCTGGGTCCCCCCCCCCCGTATTTCTTCCCAGACCTCCTGTCCCATGATCCTCTCGTATCCCCTTTTGCCAATCACCTGTCCAGCTCTTGGTTCCATCCCTCCCCCTCTCAAATCCCTTACTCACTCTTCCTTCAGTTGGTCCTGACGAAGGGTCTCGGCCTGAAATGTCGACTGCACCTCTTCCCACAGATGCTGCCTGGCCTGCTGCGTTCACCAGCAACTTTGATGTGTGTTGCTTGAATTTCCAGCATCTGCAGAATTCCTGTTGTATACATAAATAAAGACTGGCAAACAGCCAAAGATGACAAATTGTGCAAATACAGATGTATAAATATACATTATAATTCTGAGAACAAAGAGATAAATAGTGAGAACGTGTGTTGTAGTGGCTAACAATGCTGCTAACCTTTGCAGGGTCCAGGGGCATCGTCTCCACTGTCAGAGTAGGGAGAGTGGCGGGTCAGTGTGGACCCCACTGGCGTGCTGTAGCGGAATGCCCAGGTCAGGCTGCCACAGAGTGAGTTTGAACTTCCCCTCTGGCCAAGCTGGCTGCTATTCAGGCCTGGGCTGGACGTGACCCCAGTGGCCCTGAGCACGAAGGGATCCGATGTGGCTGGGACCTGTTCCTCAGCGCCCGAACTGTCTGACAGCTGGCTACCGTCCCTGGTGCTGACACTGCTGCAGGTCTGCTCACAGTCCAGGTAGAAGCTAGCCGTCTTTCCGCCTGTGAAGGCACTGCACTCCGGCTCTACGATTGAAGCTGCCAGAGAATCGTCGCCTGGTGCTCCTGCCCCACCGAGGGACTCGACACTCTGCACAAAACGGACAAAACCACCCGTGGATTAGAAAATATCTGCAACACAGGAGCTGACTGGTGGAGAACCAAATTTATATCTCAGCCACATCTCACCCCAAACCTTCCAATAATGCATCAATCCCTCCTCATCACCAGCTTCTACAAGACCATAAAACATAGGGGCGGGCTAGTCCTGAAGCATTGACACATTTTTTATTTAGAGATGGTAACAGGCTCTTTCCACCCAATGAGCTCATGGTGTTCAATTACATCCATGTGGCCGATTAATCTACGAACTTGCAAGCCTTTGGTGAGAGAAATTAGCTGTATGTCGCATGTGCTTGAAACACATAGTAACATGTGTCATTTACATCAAATCAGTGAGGATGTGCTGGGGGACAGCCTTGAAGTGTCACCATGCTTCTGGCACCGATAATACATGCCCAGAGCTTACTAACCCAACTTCCAAAGATGGAACAAAACCAGAAGACTCGGAGGAAACCCAAGTGGTCACGGGGAGAACGTACAAGCTCCTTACAGACTGCAGTGGAAATTGAACCTGGGTTACAGCAGCTGTAATAGCGTTACACTAACCACTACACTACTCTGCCACCTTGTCAAAGGAAGCATCTTGGGCTGGGTTGGTTGTTAACGCAAATGACACATTTCATGGTATGCTTCCATGCACTGTATATGTGATAAATAAACTTGAATCTGAATTAGGCCATTCAGCCCATCAAGTCTGCTGTGCCATTCCATTATGGCTGATTTATTATCCCTCTCAAACCCTTTCTCCTAATTTCTATCCATAACCTTTGACACCCTTACTAATCAGGAACCCATAAATGTTTGCTTTAAATATACCCAGTGACTTGGCCTTCACAGTCATCTGTGGCAATGAATTCTACAAATTCACCACCCTCTGGCCAAGGAACTTCCTCTTCATCTTTGTTCTAAAAGGAAGACTTTGCCCTCTGGTCCCAGAATCTTCCACAATACGAAACATCTTCTCCACATCCACTCTATCTAGGCCACTCAATATTTGGTAGGTTTCAGTGAGATTCTCCCAGCCCCACCCCAGTGAGTACAGGCCTAGAGCCATCAAATTCTCATGTGTTAACCCTTTCATTCCTGGGATCATTCTCATGAACCACCTCTGGACACTCTCCAATGCCAACACATCCTTTCTTAAATAAGGGCCCCAAACTGTTCATAATACTCCATATGTAGTCCAACCAATACCTTACAATGTCTTAGCATTTCATCCTTACTTTAATATTCCAATCCTCTCCAAGTTAACCTCATACATTATCTTTTTCATTCCTAGGATCATTCTCAGAAACCTCCTCTGTCCCTCTCCAAATTTTGCTCCGGTCTTATGGTCTATTTAAGTACTGAGGTAAGTACTTGAATCAGCAATGCAGAGATGGCTACAAGCTGGTAAATGGGATTAGTAGATGTGTTTAATGGTCAGCATAGACATGTGGGCCAAAGGGCCTGTTTCTATGCTATATGCCTCTACGATCTCTCCAATCCCTCTCTTCCTGATCGCCATAGATTCCAAATCTCCGACTTCTGACACCAGAACTCTGGAGATGCGCTGTGCATTGTACCTTCAGGCTGCCAGTGTGGTCGTTGTCCATGGACGGGATCTTTCTGAAGTCCTGTCTCAGCTCCCCTTCCTCGGGCAGGACAGGTGTACTGGTGCGCATCTCTGTCTTGCTCGGCAAGATGACCACGTGATCACTGGCACACTTGGGGCAGGCCGGCAAGGCTGGCGATGAGACCTCGGCTGCAGGAAACAAAGAGAGCACACTTCAGAGCAATGAGTTTGCAATCATGCCCACCGTTGAAGGAAGGCTTCTCTCCTTCACACGGGGTAAAGCGCTCAACCCCAGAACAATAGGCAAGAGGCAAAAGTCTCCAGACAGAACATAAGGAATAATTATAATCTTTAATTTCCCACCTCAGCCCACTTTTCCGCATCACTCAAACATTCCTCTGTGCCAAGCTCTATAAATCTCAGTTTTCAACAAGCCTCCACAGCCTGAGGCAGAGAATTCCAAATATTCCAGTTTGAAGACCTCATCTCAGAAGAGGTTAGAAAAACCATAGAAACCATAGAAAAACTACAGCACAGAATCAGGCCTTTTGGCCCTTCTTGGCTGTGCCGAACCATTTTCTGCCTAGTCCCACTGACCTGCACACAGACCGTATCCCTCCATACACCTCCCATCCATGTATCTGTCCAATTTATTCTTAAATGTTAAAAAAGAATCCGCATTTACCACCTCCTCTGGCAACTCATTCCACACTCTCACCACTCTTTGTGTGAAGAAGCCCCCCTAATATTCCCTCTAAACTTTTCCCCCCTCACCCTTAACCCATGTCCTCTGGTTTTTTTCCTCCCCTTGCCTCAGTGGAAAAAGCCTGCTTGCATTCACCCTATCTATACCCATCATAATTTTATATACCTCTATCAAATCTCCCCTCATTCTTCTACGCTCCAGGGAATAAAGTCCTAACCTATTCAACCTTTCTCTGTAACTGAGTTTCCCAAGTCCCGGCAACATCCTTGTAGACCTTCTCTGCACTCTTTCAACCTTATTAATATCCTTCCTGTAATTTGGTGACCAAACCTGAACACAATACTCCAGATTCGGCCTCACCAATGCCTAATACGACCTCATCATAACATTCCAACCCTTATACTCAATACTTTGATTAATAAAGGCCAATGTACCAAAAGCTCTCTTTACGACCCTATCTACCTGTGACGTCACTTTTAGGGAATTTTGTATCTGTATTCCCAGATCCCTCTGTTCTACTGCACTCCTCAGTGCCTTACCATTTACCCTGTATGTTCTACCTTGGTTTGTCCTTCCAAAGTGCAATACCTCACACTTGTCTGTATTAAACTCCATTTGCCATTTTTCAGCCCATTTTTCCAGCTGGTCCAAGTCCCTCTGCAAGCTTTGAAAACCTTCCTCACTGTCCACTACACCTCCAATCTATGTATCATCAGCAAATTTGCTGATCCAAATTTACCACATTATCATCCAGATCATTGATATAGATGACAAATAACAATGGACCCAGCACTGATCCCTGTGGCACACCACTAGTCACAGGCCTCCACTCAGAGAAGCAATTCTCTACTACCACTCTTTGGCTTCTTCCATTGAGCCAAAGTCTAATCCAATTTACCACCTCTCCATGTATACCTAGCGACTGAATTTTCCTAACTAACCTCCCATGTGGAACCTTGCTGAAGTCCATGTAGACAACACCCACTGCCTTCCCTTCATCCACTTTCCTGGTAACCTCCTCGAAAAACTCCAATAGATTGGTCAAACATGACCTACCACGCATAAAGCCATGTTGACTCTCCCTAATAAGTCCCTGTCCAAACGCTTGTAGATTCTGTCTCTTAGTACTACTTCCAATATCCACTACCAACATCAAACTTACCGGCCTATAATTCCCCGGATTACTTTTCGATCCTTTTTCAAACAACGGAACAACATGAGCCATTCTCTAATCCTCCGGCACCTCACCTGTAGATATCGACATTTTAAATATATCTGCCAGGGCCCCTGCAATTTCAACACTAGTCTCCTTCTAGATCTGTGGGAATAACCTGTCAGGTCCTGGGGATTTATCCACTTTAATTTGCCTCAAGATAGCAAGCACCTCCTCCTTTTCAATCCGTACAGTTTCCATGATCTCACTACTTGTTTCCCTTAATTTCATAGACTTCATGCCAGTTTCCCTAGAAAATACAGACGCAAAAAACCCATTTAAGATCTCCCCCATTTCTTTTGGTTCCGCACATAGCCGACCACTCTGATCTTCAAGAGGACCAATTTTATCCCTTACAATCCTTTTACTCTTAATATACCTGTAAAAGCTCTTTGGATTATCCTTCACTTTGACTGCCAAGGCAACCTCATGTCTTCTTTTAGCCCTCCTGATTTCCTTCTTAAGTATTTTCTTGCACTTTTTATACTCCTCAAGCACCTTATTTACTCCCTGTTTCCTATACATGTCATACAACTCCCTCTTCTTCTTTATCAGAGTTGCAATATCCCTTGAGAACCAAGGTTCCTTATTCCTATTCACTTTGCCTTTAATCCTGACAGGAACATACATAATCCTGACAGGAACATACAGGCTCTGCACTCTCAAAATTTCTCCTTTGAAGGCTTCCCACTTACTGATCACATCCTTGCCAGAGAACAACCTGTCCCAATCCACACTTTTTAGGTCCTTCATCACTTCAAATTTGGCCTTCTTCCAGTTCAGAACCTCAACCCTAGGACCACATCTATCCTTGTCCATGATCAACTTGAAACTAATGGTGTTATGATCACTGGAACCAAAGTGCTCCCCTACACACACTTCCGTCACTTGTCCTAACTCGTTTCCTAACAGGAGATCCAATATTGCATCCCCTCTAGTTAGTACCTCTATATATTGATTTAGAAAACTTTCCTGAACACACCTTACAAACTCTAAACCATCTAGACCCCTAACAGTATGGGAGTCCCAATCAATATGTGGGAAATTAAAATCCCCTACCGCCACAACTTTATGTTTCCTGCAGGTTGTTACAGAACATAGAACATTACAGCACAGTATAGTTCCTTCAGTCCATGATGACCTTTTAAACTATTCCATGATCAACCTAACCCTTCCCTCCCACATTGCTCACCATTGTTCAATCATAAATGTGCCTATCTAAGAGTTTCTTCAATGTTCCCAATGTATCTGCCTCTACCACCACTCCTGGTAGCACATTCTACATCCTCACCACTCTTGTACAAAAAAAAGTATCTCTGACATCCTCTTTATATTTTCCTCCAGTCACCTTAAAATTATGCCTTCCACATTAGCCATTTCTATTCTAGGTAAAAGGATGTCCATTCTACCTATGCCTCTTGTCATCTTGTACACCTCTTATCAAGTCGCCTCTCCTTTGCTACAAAGAGAAAAGCCCGAGCTTGTTCAACCTATCCTCATAAAATATTTTCTTTAATCCAGGCAGCACACTGGTAAATCTCCTCTGCATCCTCTCTAAAGCTTCCACGTTTCTTATAATAAGGTGACTAGAACTGAATACAATACTCAAGCGTGGGCTGTTCTTGATCCTATTGTAGGAATCAAAAGAGAGCGGGTGGTTAAAGTGTAAATGGAAACCAGCTGTCTCAGTAAAAAGTTCTTTACTTAAGGGGTATTTTTTTCTACTAAAATAAACTTTTATTAATAATAAACCACTTATTTACAAGAATATGCCTTTTCATTCAGTACTGAATTTGACAGCCAACGCTTTACTACATCCCCACACTGCTGCCACTCACGCTGCCCCCTGGGGTGGTGCACTACTACAATAACAGGGGTTTCTTCACCCAACCCAGCCCATCCGTCTCCAGTAGCCGGAGAACCCTACCGAGTCCCCAGAGTCTTTGCAGTGGCTGCACCAAGCTTCAGTGCATCTCTGCAGCCCGCAATATGCCAGTCAGCAGCATACCTCAACGGACACCTCGATGTGCTAGCTGACCAATCAAGGGCAACTTTCACTGAGTTCATGATCTGTCAGCCACGTGGAAGAGTACACTTCTTAATGGGTAAATACAACAACATGACATGAACCTGACAATCCATTTCATTTATGAGCTTCCGCATTCAGTATATAGCTCTACGCAGCTTCCACCATCTTCAACAGAACCCTACACCAAACACCTTCTCCCCCCACCCCCCACTCTCTGCTTCCTGCAGGGATCACCCCCTTTTGTGATTTCCTTTGTCCACTGACCCCTCCCCACCAATCCCCCAACTAGCACTTATGCCTGCAAGTGGAAGAAGAGTTACTTCCAATGCTGATGAAGGGTCCCAGACTGAAAAGTCGACAGTTTATTTCCCTCCACAGATGCTGCCTGACCTGCAGTGTGTGTTGATGTTGTCCTCACGTTTGCGAAGTGGGACTCGAACACACAACATTCTGCCCCTTAGATGAGACTTCGACACAGAGCCACAGCAGACTCTTACCCTGTTTAGACCTTTGGGTACCGGGGATTTCAAAGGGCCTCAACCCAAGATTCGACTGTCTCTTTTCCCTCCACAGATGTGGCCTGACCTGCTGAGTTCAAGACACACACTAACACCTCAGCTTTCTGTGTGCTTCCCCAGATTCTAGCATCTGCAGTCTGTTGTGTCTCCTCCTCCTCTCATTGAGCCATAGAGGACTACAGCCCAGAAATAGGCCCTTCAGCCCATCTAGTCCATGCCAAACCGTTATTCTGCCTAGTCCCATTGATGTGTACCTGGCTCCAAGCCCTTCATAACCCTCCTATCCATGTACTTATCAAAATTTCTCTTAAATGTTGCAATTGAACCCTCATCCACCACCAGCTTGAATATGTTAGGACGTAACTCCCTGGAGCACAGGAGAATCTGGGGAGATTTGATAGAGATATAGAAAGTTATGAGGGGATAAATAAGAGTAAATGCATACAGGCTTTTTCCACTGAGGTTGGGTGAGACTAGACCCTGAGGTCATGGGTTTAGGGTGAAAGATGAAATGTTTAAGGGGAACACGAGGGGAAACTTCTTCACTCAGAGGGTAGTGAGTGTGAAGTGAGCTACCAGCAAAGTGGTCAATGTGGGTTTGATTTCAACATTTAAGATAAGTTTGTATAGGTACATGGATGGATATGGTCCAGGTGCAGGCCATTGAGATGAGGCAGAACAACATTTTGGCATGGACTAGATGGGCTGAAGGGCCTGTTCCTTTGCTACAGTGTTCTATGAAACTATGACTTTTGCTGGCAGCTCATCTCACACTCACACCACCCTCATTCCACCACAAGTATTCCCCTTTAATGTCCAGTCAGAGTCTCTCTGCAACCAACACCAAATAGCACTAAGAGATCACTAGCCTCTCTGTGGTGCTTGGGACTGACCATCTGAGCGGTGGAAGATTACTTTTATTTAAATAAGGGATAAATTCAAGGCATTGCTAACAATACAGGCAGACAGGGAACTACCCCCACCTAGTGGTATGATACAGCACTGCAACACAGCAGCATCAATCATAAATACACAAAGTGCTCGAGGAACTCAGCAGGTCAGACAGCAACTATGCAGGAGTATAAACAATTTGATGTTTTGGGCCAAGACCCGCTGTGAGCCTCAATCATATATGTCCACAGACGGAAGACTGGCTAAGAGAATATCTTTTTGTGACAGAGACGTGCAAGTCCCTGGATCTAATCCATGCTGAATATATGTACCTATTTATACTGGTGCCATCTTACTTATTCTCTCCATGTTTCCAGCAGCTTCTCCAGATTCTACACTTCACCCACACATGGGGGGAAATTCATAGCGACCAGTTAAGCCAGTGACCCCGTATGCATTTGGAGTGTGGGAAAGAACCAGAGCACTCAGGAGAAACTCACAGGGCTTCAGGCAGAAAGACAGTGTTGCAGGTCAGGATCGAACCTGGGTTTCTGGCTCGGTGAGGCAGCAGACTCAAAGTCAAACAGAGTTTCCTGTCATCTGCACAAATCCATGGATGGACGGATGCAACAGCAGCATCGTGGGTAAAAAGCATCAAATAAGCAGCATTTACAAGAAAAACTAATTAACAACAAACACAATTAAAACAAAATAAAGTCTATTGTAGTACAAGATGATCAAGGTGGCCATAGGGTTGCTAAGGTGCAGTGATTCAAAATGTGCTAGTTGGCTTAGGAACCAAATGGTTGAAAGGAAGTATGCGTTTCCTGAAACTGGTAGTGTGGGACTTCCGGCTTCAGTACCTCCTGATTGCTGCAAAGACATGCATGAACACGAGAGTCTGCAGATGCTGGAAATCCAGAGTAATGCACACAAAGTGTTGGAGGAACTCAGCAGGTCAGGCAGCATCTTATGGAGAGGAATAAAGAGTTGACCCTTCATCAGGACTCAGAAGGCAATACCTGGATGGTGGGATCTTTGATGCACTTCCTTCTTAATCTCCTTTGCAACTTCTCCAGTAGTGTAGCAGTTTTCTCTTAGTCATTACCACTGCCCCACCTTCCCTCACCCAACTCTAAAATCCATTTTGTGTTATCTAGCTGCAGTACATATGCATACACAAATACATATTAATAAGTAGTGCAAACAGAGAGGAACGAAATACTGAGGTAGAGTACATGGTTCATTGTCCATTCAGAAACCTGATGGCGGAGGGGTAGAGGCTGTCCCTGAAATGTTGAGTGTGTGTCTTCAGGCTCCTTCTCTGATGGTAGCAATGAGAAAAGGGCACGTCCTGAGCGATTGAGGTCATTAATGATGGATGCCACCTTTTGAAGATGTCCTTGATGCTGGGGAGGCTAGTGTGCATGTTGGAGCTGGCTGTGTTTACAACTTTCTGCAGCTTTCTCTGATCCTGTGCAGTGACCCCTCCCTCCCCCCATCCCAGAGGGTGATGCAATCAGTTAGAATGCTTTCCACCGTACATCTGTAGAAATTTGTGAGCATCTTTGGCAACATACCAAATCTCCTCAAACTCCTAATAAAATATTGCTTCTGGTGTACACCTTTCTGATTGCAGCAATATGCTGGGCTGAGGATAGATCTTCAGAAACATTGACGCCCAGGAACTTGAAACTGCTCACTTGCTTCACTTCTAGTCCCTTGATGAGGACTGGTCTGTTTCCTTGACTTCCCCTTCCTGAAGACCACAATCAATTCTTTGGTCTTACTGACATTCATTGCAAGGTTTTTGCTATGACACCACTAAACTAGCTGATCTATCTCACTCTTGTATGCCTCCATGTCACCATTTGAAATTCTGCCAAGATTAGTTCTGTTGTCAGCAAATTTATAGATGGCGCTTTGACCTGTGCCTAGCCACACAATCATGGGTATAGAGAGAGCAGAGCAGTGGGCTAAGCACACATCCTTGTGGTGTACCAGTGTGGATTGTCAGTGAGAAGGAAGTGTTATTTCCGATCTGCACTGTGTGGTTTCCTGGTGAGGAAGTCAAGGATCCAGTTGCAGAGGTAAGTATAGAGACCCAGGTTTTGTTGTGTTGAATGCTGAGCTGTAGTTGCTAAACAGTAGCCTGCCGTAGGCATTACTCTTGCCCAGATAATCCAGGGCTGAGTGGAGAGCCAGTGAGATTGCATCCTCTATAGACCTATTATGGTGACAGGCAAATTGCACAAATCTAGTTTAGGCAGGAGTTGATTCTAGCTATGACCAACATCTCAAAGCACTTCACCACAGCAGATATGAGTGCCTATGGATGACTGTCTTGGAGGCAGCTCACTCTGGTCTTCTTGGGCACTGGTATGATTGTCATCCTTCTGAAGCAGGTGAGAACCTCCAACTGCAGCAGTGAGAAATTGAAGATGTCTATGAACACTCCTGCAGTTGGTTGGCACAGGCATTCAGACCCCTACCATCAAGGCCCGAGGCCATGACAGGGTTCACCCTCCTGACAGAGATCACAGGGTCACTGGATGCTGCAGGCATTCATACAGGTGTAGCTTTATTCTCCCTTTCAAAGCGTGTTGAGCTCACCTGGGAGTGAAGCATCACACCCATTCACGATGTTAGACTGTGCTCTGTAGGAAGCAATGGCCTGCAAACACTGCCTGAGGATCTTCGCCTAGAAGACCCAGGAAGTCATGTGGTGAAAACAGAAGTCAGAGGGCCAATCACCCTTCTATCGCCCCAGGACACAGGACTCTGGCAAGCTGCTGTCAGTGGCTGATGCTGCAGGGGCGATGGGCTTAAGGAGGAGAAGGATAGGAAGGATGCGATGGAACTGGAGAACAATCTCACCAACAGTCTCACTATAGCTGTAACATGACATCCTTGCTCTTGAACCCAATACCCTATCCAATTAAGTCAAGCATCACATAACACCTTCTTCACCACTGTGTTGTCACTTTCAGTAGATGGAGTTACCTGCACCTCTAAGCTTTTGCTGTTCTACTGCAAACCCCTGGGCCCTGTCCACTTGCATCCATACCCTGTGATCCAATAAACCACAGGAGAGGGGATACAATGTGACATTTTAGATCTTCCTTCCAAGGGACAGCACAGTGAAGGGTTACTCACTGTCTGGGTGGTCCTGGCCATCCCCCTGTCTGAGGGACGGGCTCTCGGACAGTCTCCTGGTTCTTCGTAGCTCCTCGAACTCGTGGCGACACTTTAGGCACTGAAGTCTGGAGAAAGCCTCCGGTTCCGACTGCTGCTGCCTGGCCTCCAGTGCTTCAGTCAGGATCTTAATCAGGGTCTGCAACAGTAAAGCGTGCAGAAATCATTAGTGCATAGGCCAGGAAACGTGGCACCTCACAATGTAATCAAGGGCAAGAGGATTTTCCTCAATCAGAACAGGACCTAAGGAGACTTTATAAATTCAGTTATAGTCATAGAATCATAGAACACGACAGCACAAAAAGTCCCTTTGGCCCGTCTAGTCCATGCTGGATATAATCTGCCTCGTCCCATTGACCTGCACCCAGACTATAACTCTCCATATTCCTCGCATCCATGTACCTAGCCAACCTTCTCTTAAATGTTGAAATTGAACCTGAATCCACCACTTCAGAATCAGGTTTATTATCACTGACATATTGTATATCGCAAAATGTGCCATTTTGCAGCAGCAGTACAATGTATAAAATCATCATAATGACAAAATAAAGAAAAAGTGCAAAGGAGTAACGAGGTAGTGTTCGTGGAGGGAAAGAAGCTGTTCCTAAAACAAGGAGTGTCTTCAGGCTCCTGTACCTCCTCCCTGATGGTAGCAATGAGGAGAAAGCATGCCCTTGAAGATGGGGAGGGGTGATGGAGCTGGTTGTAACATTACATTAGGGCACTGACGGAAGAAGATGTACTCCCTTCCAGGGAGGGGGTACCGTCCAGAGTAAGGGAGAGAAGCTGTCCGATGGAGTGAGGTGGGGGGAGATGCCTGGAGGGGGAGAGAGTGCGGGGGACATCCAAAGGGGAAACATAACTTCTTTAGGATTTACACTCATTGCTGAGTCAAAAGTTTCTGCACATTGAGTAACTTAATGCCCAAACTCCCACAATGCTTTCCAAGAATGATCACTGGCAGTCTCTACTATGGACTCAGCTTTTCCCTCTCTCTACCTCAATACACTGTGTAATGAATGATATTTATGAACAGTATGTAGGGCAAGCTTTTCACTGCATCCCAATACACGTGACAATAACAAACCAATTCCAAATCCAGTTCTACATCCATTTCTTTCCAAGACCAGGTATGGTGACAAGAGGCTTCCCAGATGCTCACCTGAGAGGCCTCCTGGGGATTTGTATCCATGATGACGTACTTGCGCTTGCGTTTGTCCCTGCGGATGTAACTAAAGCAGCACTCCACTGAGGGAAGAAGCCGGCCTCTGCTCTGCCGAGAAAGGCAAGACTCAGAATTATTTTCCTGCAATAAAGAAGACTGTGTTATGAGGAACCTGGACTGCTGGGAGAGGCACAGCATATACCTCATACGAGCATACTGCTGTGCTTGCAGCTGGGGAGGATCTGGTCACTGATCACCACAGATTTTTTTTTTAAATTTAGAGATACAGCACGTTAACAGGCCCTTCTGACCGAATGTGCCGCTAATTACTCCCATGTGAGCAATTACCCTACTAACTGGTACAACTTGAAAACTGGAACCAGAGGAAACCCACTGAGAACGTACAAACTCCTTACAGACAGCCACAGGACTCGAACCCCAGGTCGCCTGTGCTGTAAGAGCATTATATTAACCATTATGCCTCTGTGTCACCCCATTGTGGTGTTGGCAGGTCCGAGATCTACAGGCCCGAGTCCACGTCCGCTGGAGGCTTGCGCTGGGGTAAAAGAACTGTGTATGTGCGTGGGTGAGCGGGAAGGAACTGGGGTGTTTTTCCTGTTGTTGTGTTCTGTGTTGTTCTGCCCAGTGTTGCCGGCATGTCATGTGGACACGAGAATGTGTGGCGACACTTGTGGGCTGTGCCAACTCGAACATCTTTGGAGTGTGTGAGGAACCAGAGCACTCGAAGGAAACTCATGTGGTCGGGGAAGAATGTACAAACTCCTTACAATGTAAACAGCGCACTTCACCGTATGTTTCACCGTACATTTGACAGATAAACTTGAATCTTACTATCTTGCAGCTCTCCTCAACCACCTCAAACCAGCTCAACCTGGAGACACTGTGGACGACGGCAGATCAGAGTTCTGCCATTGAGAGTTGCCACAGGCCTCCTTTCCTCAGATTATTGAGCAGGAAGAGTTAGGCAGCACGGTAGCATGGCAGTTAGCGTAATGCTTTACAATGCTAGCGATCACCCATCGGTTCAATTTCTGCCATGGCCCGTAAGGATGTTCTCCCCATGGCTTTGCCAGTTTCCTCCGGACGCTCTGGTTTCCTCCCACATTCCAAAGACTCTCCAGGACAATCCTCCAGCAGACACTGATTCAGGCCCACAGGCACTGCGATGAGGCATGTGGCACAGCACAGGCGATCTGGGTTCAATTTCCTGCTGCTGTCTTTAAGGAGTTTGTATTTCTCAACAGAACTGTATGGGTTTCCTCCAGGTTAGGGTTAGGTTGTGGGGCATGCTACATTGACAATGGAAGCATGTCGATGCTTATGGGGTGCTCCCAGCACAGTCCTCGGACTGTGTTGGTCAATAACGCGAACGATGCATTTCACTGTATGCTTCAATGTTTTGATGTATATGTGACAAATAAAGGCAATCTAATCTGGCTTGATTGTCTATGAAAGTTCCTGGGACACTGAGTGAATGAGAAGCACTGTAGAAAAGGAACTTGACTTTTTAAATGCTTTACTTCCACTGAGAGATGCATTAGCAACCAGAGAACAGACAGCATTAGGGTGTTGGGAATTGGAGTTCAATTGCAACATCAGCTGGAAGGAGTATGAACGTTCCTCTCTGTGAATGCATCGGTTTCCTCCAGGTGCTCCGGTTCCCCCCCCCCGACCCCCCCACAGTCCATTGACGTACTGGTTAACTGGATAAATGGTCATTGTAAATTGTCCTGTGATTAGGGTAGGGTTGAACAGGTGGGGTGCCTGGTGGTACGGTTCATTGGGCAAAGGAAGCAGGTATTGCGAGAGCTTTTTTGAAACAGGTTAGCTGCAGTAATCTGGGACACGCTGGGTGGTAGGGTCAGATACAACGGGAGCTTTTCAAATGGAAATCGGAGAATTACTTTGAGGGACATTCTAACAGGCTCTTGGGAAAGAATGAGCGAGTGCAAAGAGTCTGCTTAAGAAGTTAAGCTTGGTGCCAAGCACACTAACAAACTTCAGCATCAAGCTCCTTCAGCAAGGGCACTGCTACAGCAAAGAACATGGACCATCTGATTGCAGGGTCAAAGCAAGCACAGCAGGGTTTAGCTTTTATGAGGCATGTTACTGTAGTTGCACACACAAGGGGGGGGCTGCATGCATAAGCGATGAGTCTCTGTTCCTCCCAGTGTGCTGGAGCAGAGATAAATCAGGTCATGGATAGTGCTCATAAACAAGAGATTCTGCAGATGCTCTAAATCTAGAGCAACACACACAAAATGCAGGAGGAACTCAGCAGGTCAGGCAGCATCTGTGGAAATGAACAGTTGATGCTTCAGGCCTAAACCCCTCACCAGGAGAGGAAAAGAAGAGGGAAGATGCCAGAATCAATCTTCTCCTCACCTCTCCCGGGCACCCCTCCTCCTTCCCACTCTCCTGTTCTTTCAGAATCCTCCTTCCCTAGCCCTGTGCTTTTTCCACCTACCACCTCCCATCTTCTTAATTCATTCCCCTTCCCCCACCTACCTGGTTTCACCTTCTAGCATGTTTTCCTTTCTCTCCCCCCCCCCCCACCACCTTCTTATTCCAGCATCTTCCCCCTTCTTTTCCAGTCCAGATGAAGGGTCTCAGCTCAAAACACTGACTGTTCATTTCCATGAATGCTGCCTAACCTGCTGAGTTCCTCCAGCATTTTGTGGTGGTTAGTGAACACAAGTGATTTTCCTTCTTTAGAGCCGTGGCTCCTGTGAGACTGTAACAGTGAGTGGCAGCCCAAGGACGTAATGCTGAGTGTGATCCCGCTGCCTGCCACCACGCTGACGGCCACTCAACGTACCATGGAATGCAACACGCGCCTCTACACGTTGCCAGGCAGGCATGGCTCACAAGTGGAAGCATGTGCCAAGCCTGTTGTAAGGCGAGTGTACGAGGTCCCAGTGCTGTGGAGTGAACCATGGGTTTTGAAGGGTGGGTAAAATGCAAGGCGAATCCAAGGTGTGCCTTCAGGCAACAAGCAGTGAGACACCCTCTGATATTCAGCCCAGTGAGAAGACAGCACCACAGGCAATGCCCTTGTGTAGTGTGTGGTTAGTAACAAGAGACCTTTGCCATCAGGATCAAGTACATCTGGGCAAATGCTTATACAGAGATGACACCGGATTGAAAGATGTGGAATCCTTGTGGGTAGAATGATGAAACTGCACACATTAGAAACCCTGATAGTAGTTATACGCGGGCCTCCAAATAGTATCTAGGATGCAGGATACAAATAACAAAGGGAGATTGAAAAGGCATGCAAAAAGAGCAATAACATAAGAAATGGGAGCAGGAGTAGGCCATCTGGACCATCGAGCCTGCTCTGCCATTCAATAAGATCATGGATGATCTGACCATGGACTCATTTCCACCTACCTGCCTTCTCTCCAGAACCTTTAATTCCTCTACTATGCAAAAATCTATCCAACCTTGTCTTAGATGCATTTACTAAAGTAGCCTCCACTGCTTCATTGGTCAGAGAATTTCACAGATTGGGAAAAGCAGTTCCTCAACTCCATCTTAAATCTATACCTCCAAATCTTGAGGTTATGCCCCCTAGTTCTAGTCTCACCTACTAGAGGAAACTACTTTCCTGCCTCTTTATCTACTCCTTTCATAATTTTTGTAGGTTTATATAAGATCTCCTCTCATTCTTCTGAATTCCAGCGAGTACAGACCCAGGCAATTCAATCTGTCCTCATCTCTGGAATCAACCTGGTGGACCTCCTCTCCACTGTTTCCAAAGCCAGTATATCCTTCCTCAAGTAAGGAGACCAGAACTGCACACAGTACTCCAGGTGCAGTCTCACCAATACCCTGTACAGTTGCAGCGTAACGTCCCTGCTCTTAAATTCAATCCTTCTGGCAATGAAGGCCAACATTCCTTTTGCTTTCTTGATAGCCTGCTGCACCTGGAAACCACCCTATTGCGATTCATGCACAAGCACTCCCAAGCCCTTCTGCATAGCAGCATGCTGCAACCTTTTACCATTTAAATAATAATCTGATCTTCCATTTTACCTTCCTTGCATTTACCAACATTGTACACCATCTGCCAGACCCTTGCCCACTCGCTTAGTCTATCTATACCTCTCTGTAGACTCTCCATATCCTCTGGACAATTTGCTTTACCACTCAATTTACCGTCATCAGCAAACTTAGATACAATACACTCCCTTTCTTTATTGCTCGCTCAGTGGTTCTTTGTTGCTTTTTAAAGTTTTCCCAGTCTTCCAGTTTCCCACTACTCTTGACAACTTTGTACACACAAGCTTTTAGTTTGATCCCTTCCTTTATTTCCTTAGTTATCCATGGCTGGCTCCATGTTACGATAGTGATGGAGGATTTCAATATACAGGTAGATTGGGAAAATCAGGTTGCTGCTGGATCCCAAGAGAGGGAATATGTAGAATGATTAAAAGATGTCCTTTTAGAGCAGTTTGGGGTTGATCCCAGTAGGAGAAAGGCAATCCTGGATTAGGTGTTGTGCACTGAACAGATTTTTATTATGAAGGTAAAGGAACTCTGGAGGCAGTGATCATAATATAGAATTCACTCTGCAGTTTGAGAAGGAGAAGATAAAGTCAGATGTATCATTATTACAGCAGAGTAAAGGGAATTACAGAGGCACAAGAGTGAAGCTGGCCAAAGTTGATTGGAAGAGGACACTAACAGGGATCACTGCAAAACAGCAATGGCAAGAATTTCTGTAGGCTACCCGGAAGGCACAGGGTAAATTCATTCCAAAGATGAAGAAGTATTTTAAAGGGAGGATGAGGACACTGGCTGACAAGAGAAGTCAAAGGCAAGCATTAAAGCAAAAGAGAGGGCATTAATATATCAAAAATTAGTGGGAATTAGAGGATTGGGAAGCTTTTAAAAACTGACAGAAGGCAACTAAAAATCCATAAGGAGGGAATAGATTAAATATGAAGTTAAACTGGCCAACAACATAAAAGAGGATACCAAAAGTTTTTTTCAAATATATAAAGATTAAGAGAAAGGGAAGAGTGGATATTGGACTGCTGGAAAATTACACTGGAGAGGTAGTGATGGGGTACAAAGAAATGGCAGATGAACTTGAGTATTTTGCACCAGTCTTCTCCATGGAGGACACTAGCAGTATGCCAGAAATTCAAGAGCGTCAGGAGGCCAAAGTGAGTGTAGTTGCTATTACAAAGAAGGTGCTTGGGAAGCTGAAAGGGCTGACGGTAGATAAAAATCATCAGGACTTGATGGACTACACCCCCCCCCCCCGCCCCCGGGGTCTAAAAGAGGTGGCTAAAGAGGTTATGGATCTTTCAAGAAGCACTGGATTTTGGAATGATTCCAGAGAACTGGAAAATTGCAATTGTCACTCTACTTTTTAAGAAGGGAGGGAGGCAGAAGAAAATATATTATAGACCGGTTAGCCTGACTTCAGTGGTTTGGAAGACATTTCTGTTTATTATTAAGGATGATATTTGATATACTTAAAGGCACATGATAAAACACACCAAAGCACGCATAGTTTCCTTAAGGGGAAATCTCGCCTGACAAACCTGTTAGAATTCTTTGAGGAAATAACAGGCAGGATAGACAGAGGAGAGTCAGTGGATGCTGTTTATTTGAATTTTCAGAAGGTCTTTGACAAGGTGCCACACACAAGGCTGCTTAACGAGAGCCCAGGTTATAACAGTGAAGATACTAGCATGGATAGAAGATAAGAATGGGAACAAAGGGGGCCTTTGAAACGGAGACATCTCTTTCTCCCTTATTAGGGGGAGAGAGAGAGAGAGAGCCTGTGGTATGTCGAATATTGGGTGAATGAGTAGCCTTTGGAGTACTGCAAGTCCGTGTCTTTGCTGCTGCATGCTTGAGTGCTCGGTGGTGGGTGCTGATACTTTTCTTTTGCGGTGGGGGGAAGCGGGGATTGTTGCTTGCTGCCGGTTATGCGCAGGAGGGAGAGGGGCTGGGGGGGGGGCGGACTTTGGGGTTCTAACATTTAACTGTCATTCATTCTTTGGGGCACTCCTCTGTTTTCGTGGATGGTTGTGAAGAAAAACATTTCAAAATGTATAT
Source organism: Mobula birostris (assembly GCF_030028105.1). Lineage (NCBI taxonomy): Eukaryota > Metazoa > Chordata > Chondrichthyes > Myliobatiformes > Myliobatidae > Mobula > Mobula birostris. The sequence goes on along the minus strand of NC_092375.1, from coordinate 113,158,257 downwards.
TGTATACATTTCTCTGACATTAAATATACCTTTAAAACCTTTTATGGCTGGCTGTTGGTGACCAGTGGTGTTCCGCAGGGGACAGTGTTGGGACCGTTGCTTTTCACATTATATGTTAACGATTGAGATGATGGAAGTGAGTGCTTTGTGACTAAGTTTGCGGATGATACAAACTTAAGGGGAGGGGCAGGAAGAGTTGAGGAAGCAGGAAGCTTGCAGAAGGACAGAAGCATATTGGGAGAATTGGCAAAGAGGTGACTATTGGAATATAGTGTGAGGAAGTGTATGGTCATGTATTTTGGTAGAAGAAATAAAGGCAAAGAATACTTTCTAAATGAGGAAAGATTTCAAAAATCAGAGGCGCAAAGGGACTTGGAAGTTCTTGTGCTGGATTCCCTAAGAGTTAACTTGCAGGTTGAGTCAATGGTAAACAAGCAAATGGAATATTAGCATTCATTTTGAGAGGAGTAGAATTTAAAAACAAGGATGTAATGTTGAAGTTTATCAGGCACATTTGAAGTAATGTGGTGGTAAGGAAGGCAAATGCAATGTTTGCATTTATCTTGAGAGGACTAGAATGTGAGAGTAAGTATGTAATGCTGAGGCTTCATAAGGCAATAGTCAGACTGCCCTTATCTAATAAAACAAGTGCTGGGAATGGAGTGGGTCCAGAGGAGGTTCAGGTGAATGATTCTGGCAATGAAAGGGTTAATCTATGAGGCGCTCATGCCCTGTACTTGCTGGAGTTTAGAAGAATGAGGGGAAACTGATTGAAACCTATTGAATATTTGAAAGTCTGGATGGAGTAGATGTTGGGACAATGTTTCCTATAGTGGGGGGATCTAGGACCAGAGGGCACAACCTTAGAACAGAGAGATATCCAGTTAGAACAGAATTGAGGAGGAATTTCTTTCGCCAGAGCACAATGAATCCGTGGAATTCACTGCCACAGGCTGCTGCGGAGGCCAAATCATTGAATATATTTAAAGTGAAGGTTGATAGGTTCATGATTAGTCAGGGTGTTAAATGCTTCCGGAAGAAGGAAGGAGAATGGGATTGAGAGGGATAATAAATCAGCCATGATGGAATGCCAGAGTAGACTTGATGGGCTGAATGGCCCAATTCCTATATCTTATGGTTATGGAGTCTCAATGGGTATTTGATAACAGCCACAGGAAGGGTTAAAGGGCTAATGAGACTTTATGTAACATATAGAGTACTATAGCACAGAAACAGGCCCTTGAACTGTTATTCTGATAGTCCCATCAACCTGCATCAGGACCATTGCCCTCCATACCCCTTCCATCCATGTAACTATCCAAACTTCTCTGAGATGTTGCAATCAAACCCACAACCACCATTTCACCTGGCAGCTCGTTCCAACTTGCACCACCCTCTGGGTGAAGTAGCTCCCCCCAGGTAAATATTTCACCTTTCACCCTTAACCTATGACCTCTAGTTCTAATTCTCAACCAACCTCGGTAGAAAAGGCCTGCGTGTATTTACCTCCTTTCTACTCCTCAATTTTGTATACCTCTATCAAATTTCCCCTCATTCACCTATGCTGTAGGGAATGAAGTCCTACTCTCTTTAACTGACCTTATAACTTCCGTTCTAAAGGCCTGGCAGTGTCCTTGTAAATATTCTCTGAACTCTTTCCTGTAGGTAGGTGACCAGAAATGCACACAACACTCCAAATTTGGCCTTACCAACATCTTATACAACTTCATCACAACTTTCCAACTCCTGTACTCAATACTCTGATTTATGAAAGCCAATGTACCAAAGTTGTCTAACTGTGATACCACTTTCAAGGAATTATAGATCTGCTTTCCCAGATCAACGTCACCCTGGATTGTCCTAGACCTGGCTGTGAAAGGAAGAAGGTTGGGCATGGGGTTAGCAACCCCATCCTGTAAAAATCTACAGCTACAACAATGCCAACAGAGGCTCCAAAGACCTCAGCCCTGGGAGGGGAAGGATCTTCACCTCAGAAATGTATTAAATTATGTGGTGAAAGTGTAAATCACAGGGCCAGTCAACCTTCTACTGGCCCAGGTTACAGGACTCAGGCGAGCTGCTGTTGGCAGCCTAAGCCCCAGTAGTAGTGGTGGACTCAAGAAGAGAAGAACATTCTCAAATCTTTCTGTTCTACCCCATTCCTTAGTGCCTCACATTCACTTTGCAAGTCTTATAGGAAAGTATAGGGAAAGTGAGCGTACTTTCCTCCAACCACCTTAAAATTAGAAATCCAGAAGAAAATTTCTAAAAGGGAGGTGGAGAAATAGATGCAGGGAAAAAAGCGAAATAAAAAAGGCATTGATAGAGAACAGAAGGAAGTGGCAACTAGTTGGAGAGCTTCAACAAAGAGGTTTCTTTTCCTGCACTTCTCTAAAGCAAGATCCTGATGGCGTCTGGTGTCTGGGAAGTGGTGGGTAGCTTGGCACCTGTGCTGAGGCTCGACTTACCGGCCAGAACTCCTCGGCCGTGCGGATAGCGGTCAGGGTGCTGAGTTCCAGCTTCTCCAGGATGTCCGCATTCATCAGGTCCACCTCCAGCAGCGCCTCCTCCGTCACACGCAGGAAGATCCAGCTGTTGTCCAGGGCAGGCTCGCCCTCCACTACACGGCCCACGATAAAGGGCTGACAGACATCTGTGGCAGGGACAGAGCATAGCCTTTCTATAGTACTGAACACTGCATACCACACACAATTTCAGCTGTTTTAATATGAAAAACTCTGAACTGATTTTACAATCTACAGACTCCTTTTCAAGGACTCTTTGCAATTCATGTTCTCAGTATTATCTTTATCTGCACAAATTACTTTCATTTGCAAAAAAACACATAAAATAACAGAACAGCACAGGCCCTTCCGCCCACGATGTTGTGCCAAGCTTTTAATCTACTCTAACAACAATCTAACCCTTCCCTCATACGTAGTCCTCCTCTTTTCTAACATCCATGTGCCTATCTCAGAGTCTCTTAAATATCCCTAATGTACCTACCTCTACCACCATCCCTCGCGGGGCGTTCCACACACCCACCACTCTGTATAAAAAACACTGACCTCCCTCTGACGATCACCCCCAATACATTCCTCCAATCACATTAAAATTAACCCCTCCATGCATTAGCAACTTCCGCCCTGGGAAGAAGTCTCTGATGCCCATTCTGTCTGTGCCTCTGGGGAGAAGTCTCTGGTGCCCATTCTGTCTGTGCCCCTGGGGAGAAGTCTCTGATGTCCACTCTGTCAGTGCCCCTGGGGAGAAGTCCCTGGTGCCCACTCTGTCTGTGCCCCTGGGGAGAAGTCCCTGGTGCCCACTCTGTCTGTGCCCCTTATCATCTTGCACTTTGGCTGCTTGTCAGTCTTTATCTCTTTATGTGCAGTTTTTCATAAAAAAAAATCAGTTGCATTTCTTTTTTCCTGTAAATGCCTACAAGAAAATAAATGTCAAAGTAGTATATGGAAACATATACAGTAGCATGCAAAAGTTTGGGCACCCCTGGTCAAAATTTCTGTTACTGCGAATAGCTAAGCGAGTAAAAGATGAACTGATTTCCAAAAGGCATAAAGTTAAAGATGACATGTTTCGTTACTATTTTAAGCAAGAAACTTTTTTATTTCCATCTTTCACAGTTTCAAAATAACAAAAAAAGGGCCCAAAGCAAAAGTTTGGGTACCCTGCATGGCAGTACTTAGTAACATCCCCTTTGGCAAGTATCACAGCTTGTAAACGCTTTTTGTAGCCAGCTAAGAGTCTTTCAATTCTTATTTGGGGGATTTTTGACAATTCTTCCTTGAAAAAGGCTTCTAGTTCTGTGAGATTCTTGGGCTGTCTTGCATGCACTGCTCTTTTGAGGTCTATCCACAGATTTTCGATGATGTTTAGGTCGGGGGACTGAGGACCATGGCAAAACCTTCAGCTTGCGCCTCTTGAGGTAGTCCATTGTGGATTTTGAGGTGTGTTTAGGATCACTATCCTGTTGTAGAAGCCATCCTCTTTTCATCTTCGGTTTTTTTACAGACGGTGTGATGTTTGCTTCCAGAATTTTCTGGTATCTAATTGAAATCATTCTTCCCTCTACCAGTAAATGTTCCCCGTGCCACTGGCTGCAACACAAGCCCACAGCATGATTCATCCACCCCCGTGCTTAACAGTTGGAGAAGTGTTCTTTTCATGAAATTCTGCACCTTTTTTTCTCCAAACATACCTTTGCTCATTGCGGCCAAAAAGTTCTATTTTAACTTCATCAGTCCACAGGACTTGTTTCCAAAATGCATCAGGCTTGTTTAGATGTTCCTTTGATCCTTTTGAATAGAACATTCTGGCCGCAATGAGCAAAGGTATGTTTGGAGAAAAAAGGGTGCAGAATTTCATGAAAAGAACACCTCTCCAACTGTTAAGCACGGGGGCGGATCGATCATGCTTTGGGCTTGTGTTGCAGCCAGTGGCACCGGGTACATTTACTGGTAGAGGGAAGAATGAATTCAATTAAATACCAGCAAATTCTGGAAGCAAACATCATACTGTCTGTAAAAAAGCCAAAGATGAAAAGAGGATGGCTTCTACAACAGGATCATGATCCTAAACACACCTCAAAATCCACAATGGACTACCTCAGGAGGCGCAAGCTGAAGGTTTTGCCATGACCCTCACAGTCCCCCGACCTAAACATCATCGAGAATCTGTGGATAAGACCTCAAAAGAGCAGTGCATGCAAGACGGCCCAAGATTCTCAGAGAACTGGAAGCCTTTTGCAAGGAAGAATGGGCAAAAATCCCCCAAACAAGAATTGAAAGACTCTCAGCTGGCTACAGAAAGCATTTACAAGCTGTGATACTTGCCAAAGGGAATGTCACTAAGTACTGCCACGCAGGGTGCCCAAACATTTGCTTCGGGCCCTTTTCCTTTTTTGTTATTTTGAAACTGTAAAAGATGGAAATAAAAAAATTTTCTTGCTATAAAATATTAACGAAACATGTCATCTTTAACTGTATGCCTTTTGGAGATCAGTTCATCTTTTACTCGCTTAGCTATTCGCAGTAACAGAAATTTTGACCGGGTGCCCAAACTTTTGCATACCACTGTATATACCTTAGTAACAAATTTTACTTCGATCTTTGATTTGAATGCAACAAGCTTCCAAGTACACTATAGTCACAGCAAAGGGCCCTTTGGCCCATCTTAAACACAAGAGATTCTACAGATGCTAAAAATCCAGAGTCTATGAAGAGCATCTATGGAGTGGATAAACAATTGTTTATTTTCCTCCATATATGCAATCTGACCTGCTGAGTTTCTCTTCTCCCCCCCCTTTCCACTTTCTGCAGGGACATATCTTTCCCTCCTCCCTCCCCCCCCCTTTTCCACAGGGATAGCTCCCTAAGTGACTCCCTTGTCCACCCATCCCTCCTCACTGATCTCCCTCCTGGTACTTAGCCTTGCAAACAGAACAAGTGCCTTACCTGCCCCTACACCTTCTCCCTTACTACCATTCAGGGCCCCAACAGTCCTTCCAGGTGAGGCAACACTTCACCTGAGAATCTGTTGGGGTCATCTACTGCATCCGATGCTCCTGGTGTGGCCTCCTGTAAGCTGGTGAGACTCAGTGTAGATTGGGAGACCACTTCACCAAGCGCTTCTGCTCCATCTCCCAGAAAAAGCAGGATCTCTCAGTAGCCACCCATTTCAACATCAGTCCTGCCCTTCTCTACTGCCACAATGAGACCGTACTCAGGTTGGAGGAGCAACATCTTGTATTCCATCTGGATAGCCTCCAACCTGATGGCATGAACACTGATTTCTTGAACTTCTGATAATTGCCCCTCCCCCCTTCTTCACCATTCCCATTCCCGGTTTTCCTCTCTTTCCTATCTCCTTACCTGCCCATCACCTCCCTCTGGTGCTTTCCACAATCTTTCACCCTCTAACACAGGGGTCGGGAACCTTTTTGCCTCTGTGGGCCGGATCGCGTATTAATGAGCGGACAGTGGGCCAGATAAACGCCATAAAAAACTTGAAATATGGGAATTACCCATTTAAATACATCTAGTTATGTTTTGCCTCAAATTAATGAATGATGCATGCTAGAAAATCATTTGTGCTTAAGGTTGCCTACCCCTGCTCTAACAGATTGCCCCTTCTCCAGCCTTTATCTCTTTCACCAATCAACTTCTCAGCTCTTTACTTCACCCTCTCCACCTCTCCCGGTTTCACGAATCACCTAGCAACTTGCACTTCTTCCTCCCCTTCTTACTCTGACCTCATCTTCTTTTTCCCAGTTCCGATGAAGGGTCTCAGCCTGAAATGTTGACTGTTTATTAACTTCCGCAGATGCTACCCAACCTACTGAGTTCTTCCAGCATTTGGTGTTCCTTTTGCCCATCTGGTCCAAGCTGACTCAGATTTCCATCTAAGTTTGTCTCACATTCCTCTCAAACTTTCCTATCCAAGAACCTTTTAATTGTCGTACTGTATCTGCCTCGAATCACTTCAATTGGCACCTTATTCCATATATGCACCACCTTTTAAAAAAGTTACCCCTTCGGTTTCTATTGTATCTCACCCCTCCTGCCTTAAACCTGTGCCCTCTAGTGCTTGATTCCCCAATGTGGAACTAATTAACATTTAAAAGACATTTGGACAGCTACATGTAGAGGAAAGGTTTAGAGCAGGAGAGGAGAACCCTTTTGAGAGCATGTATCTATACTGGTGATCAGCCTCAAAGTCTCTCCCATGTCATGGTAATTTTGAACAGAGATCAACATTGATTAATGAATTAGTATCAATCATTATGGATTTTCAGAAAAAAAGTTACGAATCTGTTTTTATTTGTGTATTCATTTATGTACTATTAATAAAAGTGTAGCAGACATAGAATGAAATAAATGAAGAATTTTTGAAGAGGTATTCAACAATTACTAGTCTTGTAAAAAGAAAATATTCATATGATGTAGCTTGACCTTTTCTGAATCTGTTTTTTATTAACCTAGAATATATGGATAGAGAAGCGGAGTTGACGACATTAATGATTGTATTCAATGTAATAACAAGGTCCAGCCTTGTTTTGTTTTGATCAGATTAGTTTTTGGTTTAGTTTAGGTTTTTTTCTTAGTTTTTTGTTACTTAGGGGTCTTTTTTCTTGGGAATTTTTTTTCATTTTTCCTTTTATTATGATTAACTATATCGAGAGTTTGGGAGGTCTATTATATTTGTATTATCTGTAGTTTTACTTGCATATGTCTATTACCAATAATGTAATTCCAATCTCTTTGTATTATTACTGTTACTATGTTTATGAACCTGAAAATTAATAAAAAGATTAAAAAAGAAAATAAAAGTACCAATTTCTAATTGGTATTGATAATGCAACTCTTCACTATCCAAAATAGTGATGTGTACACCAGGCCTGCAAGGGTTTCAAAACGTACCATCCAACATCACATGTTCTTGCAACTGTCTTGTTGGCACCAAGCTGACATAGACATCTCCTGTGAAAACATCTCAACTGCTCGAGTTGTAAAAAATCATTTGCTGCTTGATTTGGCAGTAAAGATGATCATTATGTATCTTTTTATTATGGGTGGGGTCTAGAGAATCAAGGGGCAGCAGTGCATGTCACCTGCCAACAAAATTTTTCCCTGTGCCATTTTGAGCAGGCATGCCGTATGTTCACCACCCCTACTAGGGAGAACCCAAGCTTGACCGATCTATCCTTGTAGCACAAGCCCTCTCTTCCAGGCAGCATCCTGGGGAAACTCTTCTGCTCCTTCTCTAAAGCCTCCAAATATTATTCCCGCGGGGGATATGGGTCAAATGCAGATAAGTAGGACTAGCTGAGGTGGGCATCCTGATCTGTGTGGACCAGTTGGGTTGAAAGGCCTGTTTCTGTTCAGTATGACAATAACTGGGGAAATGTTACAGGGCTAGGTTTTACAGGCGTGGATCACGGAATCAGTGAAATGGTCAATCAGTTATTGAACTAGAAAGGATGCAAAGAAAATGTGAATGGATATTACTGGGACTGGAGGGTTTGAGTGATAAGGAGAGACTGACTTTTATTCCCCCGGAGCGTAGGAGGTTGATGAGTGACTTCATGCAAGTTTATAAAATCAGCCTAGGTCATCACAGGTAAAGCTGTCCCCATCATTGAGCACATCTACAAAGAGTGCTCTTGCAGGAAAGCACCATCCAGACCATGCTCTCCACCCACTGCTCCCCTGGGTCCCACATCACCGGGCTCAGGCACAGTTATTACCACTCACTATTAGGCTACTGAACCAGTGTGGATAAACTCGCTTAATTCAACACTGAACTGATTCCCCAGTCCATGGACCCACTTTCAAGGACCCTACAACCCACATCCTCAGTATTATTTATTACTTATTTATCCATTATTATTTGTTTTGCTTTTTGCACTTGCACAATTTGTCTTTTGCACATTGGTTTGTTGCCTGCCTTTATGTGTAGCTGTTCATCGATCTATTGTGTTTCTTTGCACCTGCTGTGAATGCCCACAAGAAAATGAACCTCAATGTGGTATATAATGACATATATGTATTCTGATAGTAAATTTACTTTAAACTTTGAAATCATGTGTGAGTGTAGATAAGATGGATCATCACAGACTTTTCCCCAAAGATTTGGATCAATAGTGACATTATGAAACAGCAGAACAGAATTAAATAGTTGGGCCTAGGTCCACACATCATCCATACCTCTCACAGGCTCTTCCTCTTTCTTTTCCACTATTGTCATTGATTCATCCACACAAACACCATCCTCAGGGGCAAGGTAGCTGGAGGGGCTGCAGTCCCCTTGGCCGACCGGGTGAGCGGCAGTGAGAGTCACCTCCTCCTCCTCCTCCTCCTGCCCCAGACCGAGGTCAGCCGAATCCTCAGAGATGTCCCCCTGGCTGGCGCTGCCCAGGAAGTTGCCGATGGAGGCGTCAGCCTTGTCCTTGGTGGTGCTGCTGTCGGTGGGCCTGCAGCCCGCCTCCTCGCTGGGGCTATTGAGATAGTGCTGGTAACGTAGCCAGTCGTCACCGATCTGTCCTCGCAGTTCATCCATTCTCTTAATATCCTCCTGATGTTGCAGGACCATGTCTGCAGAGAGGAAGCTAATTGGTCATACGGAGTAATTGAGCACTGCAGGGCTGCTGGGCCAGGAGAGCCTGTTACCACTATCTCTAAATATTCTTCTAACCCTTTCCTATCTCCATGTACTTATCCAGACATCTTTCGAATGTCGTTATCGTAACTATCTCAACCTCTTTGTGCAGTAACTCATTCCATATACCCGCTCGCCTCTGCATGAATAAATTGTCCCTCGGGTTCCAGTGAAAAAGAGACACTTTCATTAATAAAGATCAGTTCAAAATCACTCCTCCACAGAATAGTTTTCACCCTCCCAGAGGCAGGATTATCATAAGACCATCATATATAGGATACTCCTTTACCTTGCACACCTCTATCAAGTCAGAAAAAGACATTGTGGCCAAGTTTGCAGATGATACAAAGATAGATAGATAGATGGAAGTGCAGGTAGTGTTAAGGAAGCAGGGCTTAAACAGATTGCGAGAATGGGCTAAGAGATGACAGATGGAATATGATGTAGGGAAGTGTATGGTTATGCACTATGGCAGAAAGAATAAAGACATAGATTATTTTCCAGATGGGAAGAACATTCAGAAATCAGAAGTACAAAGGGACTTGAAAGCCCTTGTGCAGGATCCCTGACAGTTAACTTGCAGGTTGAGTCAATGGTAAGGAAGCAGATGCAACATTAGCATTTATTTTGAGAGGACTAGAAGTTTAAAAACAAGGATGTAATGCTGAAGTTTATAAAGCATTGGTCAGACCACATTTGGAGTATTGTGAGCAGTTTTGGACCCTTATCTAAGAAAGGGTGTGCTGGCATTGGAGAGGGTGCAGAGGAGGTTCCCAAGAAATATCACATGAATGAAAGAGTTATCATGCAAGGAGTGTTTGATGGCTCTAGGCCCATATTTGTTGGAGTTTAGAACAATGAGGGTGGATCTCATGGAAATCTACTGAATATTGAAATGCCTATCTAGAATGGACATGGAAAGGGTGTTTCCTTGTAGTGGGAGAGTCAAGGACACGGGGGCATGGCCTCAGAATACAAGGACAGAGAGGAGGAATTTCTTTAGCAAGGAGTAGTTAATCTGTGGAGGCCATGCCAGTGGGTATATTTAAAGCAGAGGTTGATAGGTTCTTGATTACTAATGATGTTAAAGGTTATGGAGAGAAGACAGGAGAAACAGGGTTGAGGGGGATAATAAATCAGCCATGATGGAATGGCAGAGCATACTTGCGCTAAATGGCCTAATTCTGCTCCTATGTTTTATGGTCTTAAATAGCCGTTTAACTTCCCAAACTTTACCACTTCACACTGAGGACCACAACCTATCTGTCAGCAAGAAAACACAGAGTCACTGAGTGAGGGTGAAAATGAAAAATTCAAACTGCAAAACAACGCTATGTCTGTAACACAAGAAACTCTGCACGTGCTGGAAATACAGAGCAACACACACACACACAATTCTGGAGGAACTCAGAAGATCAGGCAAAACCTATGGAGAGGAATGAACAGGCAACATTTCAGGCTCCAACCAGACTGGAAAGGAAGGGGGCAGAAGCCAGAATAAGGTGGTGAGGGTGTGGGGGTAGTACAAGCTGGCAGATGATAGGTGGATGTAGTAAAGGGCTGAAGAAAGAATCTGATAGGAGTGGACAGGGGACCTTGGGACAGTGGACCAGTGAGCTACTGACTTATATGACACAAGATTCTGCAGATGCTGAAAATCTTGAGCAATGCACACAAAATTCTGGAGGAACTCAGCAGGTTAGGCAACATCTACAAAGGAGGCTCCTTCTTATTCTGGTTTCTGCCTCCTGATAAAGGATCTCAGCCTGAAATGTTGAGGTTAAGGGGCCATCTCGTTATACCAGAGAACTATTTCTAAGGTAGGGACATGTTTGGCACAGCTTTGTGGGCCGAAGGGCCTGTATTGTGCTGTAGGTCTCTATGTATTTTCTATGTATTCTATTCAATAGTCTTATAAACGTTGGGGTAGAAGCTGTCCCTGTGCCTGGTGGTACATGCTTTCTGGTTTTTCTATCTTCTGCATGATGGGAGAGGGGAGAAGAGAGAATGTCTGGGGTGGGTGGGAGTATGTTATCTGCTTTACTGAGGAAGGGAGGTGTAAACAGAGTCCACGGAGGGGAGGCTGGTTTCTGTGATGTGCTGAGCCGAGTTCACAACTCTCTGCAGTTTCCTGATGGTCACATAGAGGTCCTACCCAAAATGCCTATGGTTGATTCTTCTCCACAGATGCTACCTGACCTGCTGAGTTCCTCCACCATTTTGGTGTGTTTCCTCACGTATGTCTGTGCACAGGGCCCAGTCTGCAGAGGAAACAGACTGCCTATATTCTATTAAGACTCCTGTCCTCAGACTCACTTCTTAACCTCGCAGAGTAGTACGGATGAAGCAACAGCTACTCACGAGACGGGGCCACCTTTTTCCGAACCTCCGGGTCGCTGTCGCTCGGTTCCGAGATACTGGCAGCTCGCACCTTGACTTTGCTCTGCTTGGTGTTATTAGAGAAAAATGAAATAAATAAATGTTTCATCACACAAGTCCTAGGTATACAAAAAGATTGGAGTATACATAAGGGAAATATAAGCAGGCTTTTTCTGGTCACCTACCAACAGGGAAGATATTAATACAATTGAAAGGATACAGAGAAGATTTACAAGGATGTTGCTGGCACTCGAGGGCCCGAGTTACAGGAAAGGGTATGGAATAAAGGTTAAGACTTTATTCCCTGGAACATAGGACAATGAGGGGAGATTTGATAGAAGTATACAAAAGGCATAAATAGGATAAATGCAAGTAGGGCTTTTCCACTGAAGGTGGGTGAGAATTAGAACTAGAGATCATGGTTTTAGGATGAAAGAGGAAATGTTTAAGGGGAACATGAGGGTAAACATCTAATTCTGAGGATGGTGAGTTTGTGGAATGAGCTGGCAGTGGAAGATGTGAATACAGATACAATTGCAACATTTAACAGAAGTTTGGATAAGTACATGGATGGAAAGAGTATGAAGGCCTATGGTTCGAACGCAGATCAGTGGGACAATGCAGATTAAGTTTGGCATGAACTAGATGGGCTGAAGGGCCTGTTTGTATGCTCTAGCACTGTTGTGACTGTCGAGACATCCCACTTGCAGAGTCAAAACAGGCTATTCATCCCAACTCCTTGTAGTTTTTATACTCCATAAAGACTTGGCCCCACCTTCATCTTAGCCCATCACCATCACCAGTCTCTTTGCCTGATCACCCAGTAGTTCCAGTAGTGGGGGCAACAGTAATGGTTCAGTGGACAGAAACGAGCACACATTTAATCATTAAGATTAGAACTTGTGGGAGTTACTAATACACTAATTGAAACATTTTAAACAGAGGAGATTCTGCAGATGCTGGAAATCCAAAGCAACACACACAAAATGCTGGAGGAGCTCAGCAGGTCAGGCAGGGTCGCTGGAAATGAATAAACAGTCATTGCTTTTGGCTAAGATTCTTCATAGGACTCCTCGCAATGAGACATCTTTCCTGGATTACAGCAGCTTTTAGGCTGTACAGGTCATGCAAATTCAGGTCTCGGGGTCACAGCGTGAAAACAGGCCCTTCAGCCCAACTTGTCCATGCTGAAGAAGTTGCTTAAGTGGGCAAGTCCCTTCACCTGCTTTTAGACCATCCCCTTCTTTAAAACACCTTTTTTTTGGGCGGCATGGTAGTGAAGTGGTTAGTGTAAACACCATTTACACAAAGCGCCAGCGACCTGGGTTCAATTCTGCCACTTGTGTTTGCACGTTCTCCCCGACACTGCACGGATTGCCTCGGGGTGCTCTGGTTTTGTCCCGCATTCCAAAGACGTATGGGTTAGTAGACTAATTGGCCACATGGGTGTAACTGGGCAGCGTGGGCTCATAGGGCTGGAGGGGTCTGTTACTGTGTTGTACCTCTAACTAACTTTCCAAACCTTTCCTGTCATGTAACTGTCCGAATACCTATTAAATGTCATAATGGCATCCATACTGTAGTGGGTAGTGTAACTGTAAGGTCTGGTTTCAATTCCTGCTGCTGTGATCGTGTGGGCTTCCTTCGAGTGCTCCGGTTTCCTCTCATATCCCAAAGATGTACGGGTTAGGGTTAGTAAGCTTCGGACTGTGCTGGTTGTTGATGCAAACAGCACATTTCATTTTAAATTTCAATGCACATGTGACAAATAAAGCTAACCTTTTTATCTTTTGACATCTTTTTTAACATATCAAGAAGGGCCAGTTCAATGGGACAGGGGCTGCTACACACACGCGCGCGCACACACACACACCCACCCACCCACCTGTGTCAGGTGGGAATGCTCACCTTTTTTCGTGTGATTGGGGCAGGAACACCATCTGTCAAAGGTTGGCAATCATTGTAATCACTGGGCGTTGAGGATTCCAGAACATTCTTGAGCACGCTTCCCCGAGAAGAGCGACGTCCGGTGTGGCTAATGAGCTTGCCGGTCTTTGGGAGGTACTGAAGTGGGGAAAGAAAGACAGGATAACGTTTAAGGACAACATACGCTCATTTTCCCCTCACCCCTTCCCTTCTCCTCACCTCCACCTGGTCCCCTTCTCCTCTCTTTCTCCCATGGTTCAGTCCGTCTGGCATCAGATTCCTCCTTCTTCAGCCTCCTCCACCTATCCACCTCACCTGGTCTCACCTGTCACCTGCCAGCTTGCACTCATTACCACCCCCCTCCCATCTCCTTATTCTGGCTTCTGCCCCCTTCCTTTCCAGTCCTGACGAAGGGTCTCGGCCTGAAATGTTAACTGTTTATTCCCTTCATAAGTGCTGCCTGACCTGCATTTTAGTCTCAGAGCACTACGCCAGAGAAACATGCCATTCAGCCCATCTACTCCTTGCCAAATTGTTATTCTGCATGGTCCTATCAGCCATTTTGTGTGTGTTGCCCAGCAGACAAAACCTTTGTGGGCAACATAACTACTGTAGGACCCTGAAGATCACCACAGTGCTCTCCCCGGTCACATCAACAAATTCTTTCCCTTCCCCCCGCACCCCACCCTACCTTCCCTAGATTCACGTTCACTAGATACACACTTATTTATCACATGTACATTGAAACAGAGTGAAATGTGTCATTTGCATTAACAACCAACACAACCAAGGGTGCGCTGGGGGCAGCCTGCACGTGTCACCACATATTCTGATGCCAAAACGAACAGAAGCAACAGTGAAACGAAACGAGGCAACAACAGCAAAGCAAGCTCCTTTCCAACCCACCCACAACCACACACACAGACAGGTTGCCTCCAGACCTCCAGTCCTTGGCCCTGGGCTCCAGACATCGGGCCTTCGCCAGCCCTGCTCTCAGCATCATAGGTCCCATCCTCCCTTCAATGACAAGCAGGACGTTCAGTTCCACAGGTACTGAGTAACCTCCCTCATTACAGTATGAAGATGATAGATACTGGTTTCCGATTGTCACAATGCAGGAGCCGACAGCAATGGCAACAACGGGTATCCGAACAACAACGGATTTATTGAAAATTGGTGCACCACGAGAGAACACCGTTTCAGGACAGCCTCACATACCTTTCCACATATGTGATAACACATTACACATTTCGGGTAGCACAGCAGAGGAGCAGTTAGTCTAACGCTTTACAGTGCTGTCTGTAGGAGTTTGTATATTCTCCCCATGGCCCTGTGTGTTTCCTCTGGGTGCTCCCGTTTCCTCCCTCATTCCCATGACGTGCGGGTTAGGGTAAGTGAGATGTGGGCATACTATGTAGGTCCTAGAAGCACGGTGATACTAGTGGGCTGCCCCCAGCCTGTTCTCAGTCAGTGTTGGCCATTAACGCAAAAACAATGGTCTTCACTGAGGGTGTTAATGTACATGTGACAAATAAAGCTCATCTTTAAACAGAAGACTTAGTTAACTGGGTATTGATTGTTACATTTCTCAAAATACAACATTACACATTTATAGTAAAACGAGGTTCGTGTTACAGAATAAAACACTTAATTATCCTGAAGTTTAACTTAGTTAACAGTAAACCCAAGTTTCAGACACAACAATAGTGGCATGTTATAACAATTATCAGACAATATAGCTCTGTGTTGTAACAGCTGCTTCCCATCTGTCTACTGCTGAACCTCATCAGCAGTTCCCTGTTACCATTCAGCACAAGACCATAGACATGGGAGCAGAATTAGGCTATTCAGCCCATTCAGTTTGCTCCTCCATTCCAACATAGTTGATTTATTTTCCCTCTCAACCACATTCTCCTGCCTTCTCCCCATAATCTTTGATGCCCCTTCTAATAAAGAAACTATCAGCCTTTGCTTTAAATATACCCAATGACTTGGCCTCCACAGCCATTTGTGGCAATGAATTCCACAGATTCACCATCCTTTGCCTAAAGAAATTCCTCCTCAACTCTGTTCTAAAGGAACATCCTTGTATTCTGAAGCTATGTGCTCTGGTCCTACAAAGCTGTAGATTCTCCCACTACAGGAAACATTCTCCCCACATCCACTGTTTCTAAGCCTTTCAATATTTGATATGTTTCAATGAGATTCCTTCATAAGTTTAAATTCAGTTTAAAGTCGTCGCTGATGCTGTAAAGTGCAATATTAGTTGCGATACTGCCATGAAGCCCTAACACTCTATAATTTGCTTTAAAGTCCTACTCTTCAGCCTTGTCTGCTTCCAAAGAAAACAAGCCCAGTGTGTCCAATTCCTCACCATAACTGAAGTCCTCCAGTCCAGGCAATATCCCACTGAATCTCCACTGCACTCTCTCCAGCACAACCACTTAGCACAGTAACATATATGACTCTTAACTGCCCCATTAATTGAGAGGCAATTCAAGATGGACATTAACTTCCAGAATCATGTGTATCCTATGAAACTATAGGGACTTGGACAGTTGACGTTTTGTGTTGAGACCCTTCATCTGGTCTGACTGAGAAAGGGTCAGATAAAGGGTCTTGACCCTTGTTAAAATCTTAACAAACATTTAGGTTCACAATAGAGTAAAGGCAGCACAGTATCGTAGGAGCTAGTGTAACTCCATTATAGAGCCTGTGACCTGCCATTGTCTGTAAGGAATTCGTATGTTCTCCTCATGGTCGCTTGGGTTTCCTGGGGGGTGTTCCAGTTTCCTCCTACATTCGAGACGTACGGGTTTGGGTGTTGAAGTTGTGGGCACGCTATGTCGGTGCCTGAAGTGTGGTGACGCTTGTGGACTACCCAGCACAGTCCTTGCTGCTTGGATTTGATGCAAAACAACACATTTTTAAGGACCCCTGTCACCTAGGACTTACTATCTTCTTATTACTACCATTAGGGATGGTACAGGAGCCTGAATATACACGCTCAATGTTTTAGGAATAGCTTCTTCCCCTCTGCTATCAGATTTAGGAACAGACAATGAACCAACTCAAAAACACTACCTCACTATTTTTGCACGACTCATTTAAATTAATTTAAATAAATTTAAAACAATTGATATCTATACATCCTATTGTAATTTATTGTATGCATTGCACTGTAGTTCTGTTATGAAACAACTTTCAAGACAGTGATAACAAACAGTGATTCTGAGCCATGTTGGTTGAGGTTACTTACGGTAAGTTCTGCCATGGTGACAGGCTCACCATCCAAAACCAGCTGTAAAAGACAGGCACAAACCATCAGGACAACTGTGCAGGCATTCTAGGTCACCATCACTGCACTCTCTAACACCCCAACACCACTCACTAACAAACTTAGTATTGTTGGCAGTATCCTGACTGATGCATCGTGGTCTGATTTGGCAATTCAAACACACAGCAATTGTAAGCAACTGCAGAGAATAGTAGTAGTCCAATAACAAGGCTAGGACTGGGGATATGGAACACACTCAGACAGATGGGGGGGGGATTTAAATTGCCACGATGGTCAGCACAGTCTTGATGGGCTGAAGGGCCTACTCCTGTACTACATTGTTCTATTATTTTATTTCAGAAATATAGACCGGTAACAAACCCTTCAACAAACCACACTCAAAGGTGCTGGAGGAACTCAGCAGGTCAGGCAGTGTCAATTACACCCATGTGACTAATTAATATACTAGCCTGTACATCTTTGGGACGTGGGGGGGAACATGGAGCTCCCATAGGAAACCCACATGGTCACAGGGAGAATGTACAAACTCATTACAGACTGCAGTGGGAATGGAATCCGGGTTGAAATGCTACTGTGATGCTCTAAATGCAAATCCCAACAGCAATACCCCCACCCTGAAAAATAAAATCAGGTAGAACTGAACTGAGAAAACGGACAGTCAACATTTCAGGTCAAGACCCTTCCTGAGCTCATCCAGATGGAGGGTCACAACTCGAAACGTTGACTCAATTTCCCACCACAGACGCTGCCTGACCTGCTGAGTTCCTCCAGCACCTTTGAGTGCTTCTCCAGATTTCAAACATCTGTAGTCTCTCATCTCCAAGTACGAAATTAAAACTGGCTTACTAGGGGGACACGAGCTGTCCATAACTCCAGTGGTACAGAGTGTTACAATAATTAAGGCACAATGGATAAATAGATTGGTGTCAAATTGAACAGATTTTCAAAGCCAACTCTGAGCATCCTTGTGGAACACCTAACCGAATACACCAACAGGCTGTGACCCATATTCCCACTCTTGGATGATGAGGTTTCTATGGGACTTACACGCATGAAGGCTGCTTTGGGAGAGAGGTGATAGATGGTGGAGGCACGGTGATTTCTCAGGTAATACACTGGGTTCCCTTCGAGGAAGAGCTGCAACCAAAAACATTACTTGTTACACTCCCGAGTGTTTAAAATGCCGTAGAGAGAAAGACAGGCTCAGATCTCGACGTCCCTGTGCACAAAGTGATATTCCGAATGAAAAAAAACAAAGATCCCTCTGGACCCATCACACACTCCGAGGGTCAGAGACAGTGAAACTCCCTCCACACAGTCCAGTCACACATCCCATCAAACACTCCCGGAGTGAGAGACAGGGTGATCCTCCCTCTGCAGAGTCCCATCACACACCCTGGGGTGAGACACAGAGTGACTCTCCCTCCACACTGTCCCATCACGCACCCTGGGGTGAGACACAGAGTGAAGCTCCGTCCGCACTGTCCCATCACACACTCCGGGGTCAGACACAGAGTGAAGCTCCCTCTACACTGTCCCATCACACACTCCGGGGTCAGACACAGAGTGAAGCTCCCTCTACACCATCCCATCACGCACTCCCGGGGTCAGACACAGAGTGAAGCTCCCTCCGCACTGTCCCATCACACACCCTGGGGTGAGACACAGAGTGAAGATCCACCTACACTGTCCCATCACACACCCTGGGGTGAGACACAGAGTGAAGATCCACCTACACTGTCCCATCACACACCCCGGGGTCAGACACAGAATGAAGCTCCGTTTGCACTGTCCCATCACACACTCCCGGAGTGAGAGACAGGGTTATCCTCCCTCTGCAGAGTCCCATCACACACCCTGGGGTGAGACACAGAGTGACTCTCCCTCCACACTGTCCCATCACACACTCCGGGGTCAGACACAGAGTGAAGCTCCCTCCACACTGTCCCATCACACACCCTGGGGTGAAACACAGAGTGATTCTCTCTCCGCACTGTCCCATCACACACTCCGGGGTTAGACACAGAGTGAAGCTCCCTCTACACCGTCCCATCACACACTCCCAGGGTCAGACACAGTGAAACTCCCTCCACACAGTCCAGTCACACATCCCATCAAACACTCCCGGAGTGAGAGACAGGGTGATCCTCCCTCTGCAGAGTCCCATCACACACCCTGGGGTGAGACACAGAGTGACTCTCCCTCCACACTGTCCCACCACACACTCCTGGGGTCAGACACCGAGTGAAGCGCCCTCTACACCAGGGATGGCCAACCTATGGCGCATGTGCCAAAAGTGGCGCATTGCACCCCAGTGATAATAATAAAAAAGTAAGCCTACTCATGCAAAAAGTATTAACCAAAAACCAATTTGTAGAAAAAAAAATCTATAACAGGAATCCAAGCAGCTTAGAGCTAAAATGGGTTTTACTGAGAATAAATCTAAAACTTAGCAATTATTTTTAGCGATTTTATTATTTCGTGCACATCTTTTGACGAATGTTATCTTCTTTCACATTAATCTGTTTTCAATTTTAAAAAAATGTTCAATGAGTCAAACTAGGAAAGAAGGACTTTTGTTCTGCAGTCGTTCCATAACTGTTCAATACACGTTTGATACTTGTTTGATCCTGAGGCGCCAGGTGTCTGCACCAGCAGTGCGTCGCAGGTTTTTGCTAGTCAGTTTACAATTGACACTCATGCACTATGGAATTGTGCTTTCTTTGTCCTTTGTGAACATCTGCAGTTTTGTGCTTCTTCGAAAATTAAGCCTTGTTTTTACATTCAGTTACCCATCACAGTGCAAAAGAAAATGAGCAAAAGAAAAGCAGAAAGTGATAGCAAGCATAAATTCAATGAACAGTGGGAAAATGAGTTCTTATTTATAGCGGGTCTGTCGGGAAAACTGTTGTGCATTGTTTGTGAAAACACTTTCTCACATAATAGAAGACATGATCTTAATAGACACATAAAACACATCAGACTGAAATAGAAGGAAAACTGAAGCTCGTGCTTGGGTCTGAGTTCTGGAAAGAATATGTGATTAAGGAAAAGGAAGAAATCAAAAGAAGACAAAATATATTTGTTAAAAGTCTCATTAAGGTAAGTAATGTTTATCTTGTTTTTATATTAAATCAATATATCATGTAAAAATGCTAAATATGTCTATATTAACATATTTTTACAAGAATTGAATGGGGGTACAAGAGTTGTATGGCGCATCTGAACTCGTGTATGAAAAAACTGATGCATGGAATGTAAAAGGTTGGCTACCCCTGCTCTACACCATACCATCACACACTCCCAGGGTCAGACACAGAGTGAAGCTCCCTCTACACTGTCCCATCACACACTCCCAGGGTCAGACACAGAGTGAAGCTCCCTCTACACCATCCCATCACACACTCCCAGGGTCAGACACAGAGTGAAGCTCCATCTACACCGTCCCATCACACACTCCCGGGGTCAGACACAGAGTGAATCTCCCTCTACACCATACCATCACACACTCCCAGGGTCAGACACAGAGTGAATCTCCCTCCACACTGTCCCATCACACACTCCCAGGGTCAGACACAGAGTGAAGCTCCCTCCACACTGTCCCATTACACAATCCCAGGGTCAGACAGAGTGAAGCTCCATCTACACCGTCCCATCACACACTCCCGGAGTCAGACACAGAGTGAATCTCCCTCTACACCATACCATCACACACTCCCAGGGTCAGACACAGAGTGAAGCTCCCTCTACACCATACCATCACACACTCCCAGGGTCAGACACAGAGTGAAGCTCCCTCTACACCATACCATCACACACTCCCAGGGTCAGACACAGAGTGAAGCTCCCTCTACACCATACCATCACACACTCCCAGGGTCAGACACAGAGTGAAGCTCCATCTACACCGTCCCATCACACACTCCCAGGGTCAGACACAGAGTGAAGCTCCCTCTACACTGTCCCATCACACACTCCCAGGGTCAGACACAGAGTGAAGCTCCATCTACACCGTCCCATCACACACTCCCGGAGTCAGACACAGAGTGAATCTCCCTCTACACCATACCATCACACACTCCCAGGGTCAGACACAGAGTGAAGCTCCCTCTACACCATACCATCACACACTCCCAGGGTGAGACACAGAGTGAAGCTCCCTCTACACCATACCATCACACACTCCCAGGGTCAGACACAGAGTGAAGCTCCCTCTACACCATACCATCACACACTCCCAGGGTCAGACACAGAGTGAAGCTCCATCTACACCGTCCCATCACACACTCCCAGGGTCAGACACAGAGTGAAGCTCCCTCTACACTGTCCCATCACACACTCCCAGGGTCAGACACAGAGTGAAGCTCCCTCTACACCGTCCCATCACACACCCCCAGGGTCAGACACAGAGTGAAGCTCCATCTACACCGTCCCATCACACACTCCCGGGGTCAGACACAGAGTGAATCTCCCTCTACACCATACCATCACACACTCCCAGGGTCAGACACAGAGTGAATCTCCCTCCACACTGTCCCATCACACACTCCCAGGGTCAGACACAGAGTGAAGCTCCCTCCACACTGTCCCATTACACAATCCCAGGGTCAGACACAGAGTGAAGCTCCCTCTACACCATACCATCACACACTCCCAGGGTCAGACACAGAGTGAAGCTCCCTCTACACCATACCATCACACACTCCCAGGGTCAGACACAGAGTGAAGCTCCCTCTATACTGTCCCATCACACACTCCCAGGGTCAGACACAGAGTGAAGCTCCCTCTACACCGTCCCATCACACACTCCCAGGGTCAGACACAGAGTGAAGCTCCATCTACACCGTCCCATCACACACTCCCGGGGTCAGACACAGAGTGAATCTCCCCCTACACCATACCATCACACACTCCCAGGGTCAGACACAGAGTGAATCTCCCTCCACACTGTCCCATCACACACTCCCAGGGTCAGACACAGAGTGAAGCTCCCTCCACACTGTCCCATTACACAATCCCAGGGTCAGACACAGAGTGAAGCTCCCTCTACACCATACCATCACACACTCCCAGGGTCAGACACAGAGTGAATCTCCCTCTACACCATACCATCACACACTCCCAGGGTCAGACACAGAGTGAATCTCCCTCCACACTGTCCCATCACACACTCCCAGGGTCAGACACAGAGTGAAGCTCCCTCCACACTGTCCCATTACACAATCCCAGGGTCAGACACAGAGTGAAGCTCCCTCTACACCATACCATCACACACTCCCAGGGTCAGACACAGAGTGAAGCTCCCTCTACACCATACCATCACACACTCCCAGGGTCAGACACAGAGTGAAGCTCCATCTGCACCGTCCCATCACACACTCCCGGGGTCAGACACAGAGTGAAGCTCCCTCTGTACTGTCCCATCACACACTCCCAGGGTCAGACACAGAGTGAAGCTCCCTCCACACTGTCCCATTACACAATCCCAGGGTCAGACACAGAGTGAAGCTCCCTCTACACCATACCATCACACACTCCCAGGGTCAGACACAGAGTGAAGCTCCCTCTACACCATACCATCACACACTCCCAGGGTCAGACACAGAGTGAAGCTCCCTCTACACCATACCATCACACACTCCCAGGGTCAGACACAGAGTGAAGCTCCATCTACACCGTCCCATCACACACTCCCGGGGTCAGACACAGAGTGAAGCTCCCTCTGCACTGTCCCATCACATACTCCCAGGGTCAGACACAGAGTGAAGCTCCCTCTACACCGTCCCATCACACACTCCCGGGGTCAGACACAGAGTGAAGCTCCCTCTACACCATCCCATCACACACTCCCAGGGTCAGACACAGAGTGAAGTTCCCTCTACACTGTCCCATCACACACTCCCGGGTGAAGCTCCCTCTTTGTACCATCAACATTTAAGAGAAATTTGGATAGGTATATGATTGGGTGGGGTACAGAGGGCTAGTCTGGGTGCAGGTCAATGGGACGAGGCAGATTAACAGATCAGCACATACTAGATGGGCCAAAGGGCCTGTTTGTGTTGTAGTAGTCTATGACTCTATGATCCCTCCTCCAGTCGGTTCCACCGGGAGTCGGCCAATACCTTCACTGGGATGTTGTCGGCTCCCTGCCGATTGCTGGATGCTATTTGCAGGTGGATTAAAAGGTTAGATTTTTTTCAAAATTAAATTTATTTGTCACGTGTACATCGAAACATACAGTGAAATGTGTTGACTGTATTAATATCGAACACAATCGGTGGATGTGCTGGGAGCAGTCTGCAAATGTCAGAGTTCCAGCTCCGACACAGCATACCCACAACTTATTAATTGTAACCCGTGTGTCTTTGGGATGTGGAAGGAAATCACAGCAACCAGTGGAAATCCACACTGTCACAGGGAAAATGTACAAACTCCAAGACGGAGTTAAGAACCCTGCTCTTCAATCACCGGTGATGTGAAACGATGCACTAACGGCTCCCTCCCTCCAGAATGAATGGCTCATCACTCAGCATGACCAGGCCAGCAGTTCTGTCAGCTCGTGGTGACCCACTGCCTCCTGTGCTCACCTCCTTAAGCTGATGGAGATGCGAGAGCGGGGCAAGCTTGGCATGCTCACAGATCACGTTATAAGCCAGGTCCAGGCACTTCAGGTGTGACAACAGCTCCAACCCTGGAAACAAAAGTACACTGGAAGGTGACGTGTGCTGGCATGCAAGCAGTATAGAAAGACTGTAGGTTAATGGAGCTAAGCTTTAATGACATGTACATCGAAACATATAATGAAATGTGTCATTTGCATAAGACATAGGCCATTCAGCCCATCAAATTTGTTCCACCCATTCCACCATGACAGATTTATTACCCCTCTCATTCCCATTCTCCTGCCTTCTTCACGTAACTTTTGACACCTTTACTAATCAGGAACCTATCAACCTCCATTCTAAATATACCCAGTGACTTGGCCTCTAAAGCCATCTGTGGGAATTAATTCCACCGATTCACCACCATTTAGCTAACAAAAAAAAACCTCCTGAGCTCTGTTCTAAAGGGATGCTCTAATATGATGGGTCATTTTTTAAAAATGGACATGGGAACAGAGTATTGGAGTGGATGAAGGAACTTAGTGCAATGGGACAAGTCAAGAATGCTATTATATTTTTAAAAAAAGGGCGGTATATAAGCTCTGACTTTGTTAGTAGCAGCAAGGCACTTAAAAGCAACAGTTACTACTAAACTTTTACTCCTTGTGGAGCCCAGAATTAAACAGTACTGCTGTAGGCTAACATGTGGGAAACATTAATCCTTTAAAGAGCAAGCAGAAGTTTACCAGAATGGTCCCAGGGATAAGGCACGTTCAGTTAAGTGGAGAGGCTGTATGAACCTGGGTTTGTTTTCCCTGGATTAAGATTAAGATTCGGGTATAATAAATGGGGAGAAAGCTGTTCCCATGTGGTAGAAGAATGACGAATTGAGAGCACGTTCTAGATTCTGACTGTCTACTCTATTTATGCCTCTCAATGTTTTATATGCCTAGAGCTGCAGTTTAGGAGAATAACACGAAGGGTACCCATAGGCAGGGGTGCCATAGTATCACATACATACACACTCTCACACACCGTGTGGATCATAGCGCCTGGACTGTGCTCTACTCTTCTATGTTCTATGCAACCACAATATGTTGAAACCCAGAGTCAAAGATTCTAGCAAATTTCAACAGATGAGAGCATTCAAATTGGTTGCATCGCCATCGGGTATGGAGGTACCAATGCACAAGATCTGAAAAAGCTGCAGAGGATTGTAAAGTCAGCCAGCTCCGTCAGGGCCTCAACTTTCCCCGTCATTGAGGAAGGCGATGCCTCAGGGCAAGATCTTTCATTAAGGACCCTCATTATCTACAGCATGCCCTCTTCTCACAACTACCCTCAGGCAGGAGGTACAGGAACCTGGAGATATAAACTCAATCTTTAAGAACAGTTTCTTCGTCCCTGCCAGCAGATAGTGAACTATGAACGCTACCACTTTATTTTTCAATTACTTGTTTATTTATTTTTATATATGTATATATTTTTAAATTGTCATTTATAGCATATCTTATTCTTACAATGTACTGCTGCCGCAAACCAACAAATTTCACACTATACATTAGTGATAATAAACTGGATTTGGATGGTCAGAGCTATGTAGACTTGATGAGCCTCCTCCTGTGTTGCAAGGGAAGAGAAATGAAGCACTCAGAACAATCAAGTCCCCTTGCCTTGGATGAGGTACTGGGAACCAAGAACAAAAGGGGCACAGTGAAGGAAGCTTACGTAATTGACATCTGATCAGTCTCAATTGCTGTAGTGTCACGTACACACTCTTCCTCACGCACAGTCTAACCTATATATCATAATGGCAGAGAACAGGAGTGAAGCCTCTTCTCCTCTCCCACCAATGCCCTGACACTGCTTCAGGAATATCAAGCCAACTTTGTGGGATCAGCCTTACCAGTGATATCATCCAGTTCATTGTTGCGTAGGACTAAAGTGACCAGCTGGACCCGGGAGGAGGAATTGAAGATGGGCACCTTCTCCAGAAGGTTGTAGCTCAGGTTCACGTACACCAGTTCTGACAGCAGCTGAGGGAGGGAAGGGAGAGAGGGAAGGCCAGGAACAAGCAACAATTGATTAAAAATGATTCTTCTCTTACTCTGTGAGGCTCAAATTTTAAATCTGCCTCCAATTCGTGGCAGTGCGGAGGAGCATGGGGCGGGGGGGAGGCTCCGGATTGTGGCAGTGCGGAGGAGCATGGGGGGGGGGGGTGCCTCCAGATCGTAGCAGTGCGGAGGGGTGCGGGAGGGCCTCCGGACTGTGGCGGTCCAGAGGGGCACGGGGGGGGGGGGGGGGCGCTGTCTGGATCGTGGCAGTGCAGAGGAGCACGGGGGCCTTGGGGTTCACTTCCATAGATCTCTCAAAGTTGGCGCACAAGTTAACAGGGTGCTTAAGACGACATATGGTGTGTTAGGTTTCATTAGTCAGAGGATTGAGTTCAAGAGCCACAAACTAATGTTGCAGCCCTGTAAAACTCTGGTTAGACCACACTTGGTGGTCTATTATGTCAGTTCTGGTCATCTCATTATAGGGAGGATGTAAAAGCTTTAGATAAGGTACAGAGGAGATTTACCAGGATGCTGCCTGGGATGGAGATCATGTCTTATGAGGATAAAGTCAGAATCAAGTTTATCACTGACATGTACTGGACTGTGTAAAAGTCTTAGGCACATTTATATAGCTAGAGCGCCCAAGACTTTTGCACAGTACTGTAGATCATGTCTTTCTAGATACCAAACATTACTTAACACTACTGAGCTAATACATAGCTAAGCACTATACAGAGTATATATAAAAACCCCATTTCCAGAAAAGTTGGGATATTTTCCAAAATGCAATAAAAACAAAAATCTGTGATATGTTAATTCATGTGAACCTTTATTTAACTGACAAAAGTACAAAGAAAAGATTTTCAGTAGTTTTACTGACCAACTTAATTGTATTTTGTAAATATACACAAATTTAGAATTTGATGGCTGCAACACACTCAACAAAAGTTGGGACAGAGTTAAAATAAGATTGAAAAGTGTACAGAATATTCAAGTAACACCGGTTTGGAAGACTCCACATTAAGCAGGCTAATTGGTAGCAGGTGAGGTATCATGACTGGGTATAAAAGTAGCGTCCATCAAAGGCTCAGTCTTTGCAAGCAAGGATGGGTCGTGGCTCACCCCTTTGTGCCAAAATTCATGAGAGAATTTTTAGTCAGTTCAAAAGGAACATTTCTCAACGCAAGATTGCGGAGAACTTAGGTCTTTCAACATCTACAGTACATAATATTGTGAAAAGATTCAGAGAATTCAGAGACATCTCAGTGCGTAAAGGGCAAGGTCAGAAACCACTGTTGAATGCGCGTGATCTTCGAGCCCTCAGGCGGCACTGCCTAAGAAACCATCATGCTACTGCGATAATTATAGCCACCTGGGCTTGGGAGTACTTCAGAAAACCATTGTCACTCAACACAGTCCGTCGCTGCATCCAGAAATGCAACTTGAAACTGTATTATGCAAGGAGGAAGCAGAAACGCCGGCGAGTTCTCTGGGCCCGAGCTCATCTCAGATGGACCGAAAGACTGTGGAACCGTGTGCTGTGGTCAGATGAGTCCACGTTTCAGCTAGTTTTCGGAAAAAACGGGCGTCGAGTTCTCCGTGCCAAAGATGAAAACGACCATCCAGACTGTTATCAGTGAAAGGTGCAAAAGCCAGCATCTGTGATGGTATGGGGGTGCATCAGTGCCCACGGCATGGGTGAGTTGTATGTATGTGAAGGTACCATTGACTCTGAGGTGTATATTAGGATTTTAGAGAGACATATGTTGCCATCAAGGCGACGTCTCTTCCCGGGACGTCCATGCTTATATCAGCAGGACAGTGCCAGACCACATTCTGCACAGGCTACAACAGCGAGGCTTTGTAGATAGAGTGCGTGTGCTTGACTGGCCTGCTGCCAGTCCAGATCTATCTCTTATTGAAAATGTATGGCGCATCATGAAGAGGAGAATCAGACAACGGAGACCACGGACTGTTGAGCAGCTGAAGTCTTATATCAAGCAAGAATGGACAAAATTTCCAATTGCAAATCTACTACAATTAGTATCCTCCGTTCCAAAACGATTAAAAAGTGTTATTAAAAGGAAAGGTGATGTAACACAATGGTAAACATGCCTCTGTCCCAACTTTTGTTGAGTGTGTTGCAACCATCAAATTCTAAATTTGTGTATGTTTACAAAATACAATTAAGTTGGTCAGTAAAACTATTGAAAATCTTTTCCTTGTACTTTTGTCAGTTAAATAAAGGTTCACGTGAATTAACATATCACAGATTTTTGTTTTTATTGCATTTTAGAAAATATCCCAACTTTTCTGGAAATGGGGTTTGTATGTGCCTGAGACATTTGCATAGCCTGTACGTCTTGAAATTTTAAGTTTTGCAGCAACAATACAGTGCAATTCATTAAGAAAAAATAGGTTGAACAAGCTAGGTTTTTCTCCTTGGAGCAAAGGAGGCCAAGAGGTGATTTAACAGAGGTATACAAGATGACGAGAGGCACTGGTAGAATGAGACCTTTTTCCTTGGGCGTATATGGGTAATACAAGAGAACATACTTTAAGGTGATTAGAAGGAAGTCTCTCTCCCCCCCCCCCCCCCACAGAGACTGGTGGGTGTATGGAACACAGCCTAGGGTGGTGGTGAAGGCAGATACATTACAGACATTTTAGAAACTCTTAAGAAAGGCACATGGATGATAGAAAAATGAAGGGCGATGTAGGAGGGAAGGTTAAATTCACTTTAGAATAGTTTAAAAGGTTGTCACAACATGATAGCCCAAAGTGCCCCTACTGTGCTGTACTATTCTACTTTCCACGTTCAAATACACACTCTGGTAATTCAGGAACCAAATGGTTCAAATAAATATAGGCTAGCACCAGAAGGAATTTGAAGGAGGAAGCATACTTGTATGGTTAAGGAGTGTAATTAAGGCTGAGCAAAGGCAATAAAGAACAAAGCAATATTTGGGAGGTCTGTGAATAAATGTATACACGTTGCCTCAGGAGATGGCTAGCAGAGTAACTCCAAAGGCCAACCACCACAGGGGAGGACACTGAGTCAAAGACATGCCAGCAACTCCACTTTATTAAGAGTTGGAAGAGATTTAGCATTTTAAAGACTCTATACAAATGTTTGTAGATGTTTCGTGGACAGCATTCTGACTGGTTGTATCACTGTCTGGTATGAAGACGCCAATGTACAGAATCAGAAAAGGCTGTAGAAGGTTGTAAACTCAGCCAACTCCATCACAGGCACTAGCCTCCCTGTCCTTAATGACATCTCCCAAAGGTCATGCCTCAAGAAGGCAGTATCCATCATTAAGGAGCATCATCATCTAGGACATACCTTCTTCTTGTTACTACAGTTAGGGAGGAGGCATGGGAATCTGAAGACCTACACTCAACAATTCAGGAACAGCTTCCTCCTCTCCATCGAACCCAGGAACACTACCTTTCTATCTTGCTCTCCTTTTGCACTATTTTTAAAAATAATGTCTTATCCTACCTTATGTTTTTTAATGCCTTCTTTGTACTGCTGCCACATAACACCAGATTTCACAACATACGTCAGTGATAATAAACCTCATTCTGAGATGCTGTTTCACTTTACACTTTGAGATAAACACAGTTCTTCTCTCTTTCTGAATCTTCTTCCCATAGAGGCATTCAGTTCTCCCAGTGGGTGCAGCCTCTTACCTGGAGATTCTCCGCACAGTCCCGGATTCGATTGTGGCTCAGATCCAGAATCTGTAGCACATTGAGCAGACCCTGACAAGAGCAAGCAAAAAGAAAAAATGTAAAGACAAGCAGCCCTTAAGCACTGCAGAGTCTATGTCGCAGGCTTGGCAGAACACATAACATTAACAGGCACGGGGACACGAGGGTGTCAGGTACATTCCAGGGCATTCAACCCCACTTCCCCATGATTCCGCCAGCAGTTAAGATTCTCTGGAAATATTTGATTAGGAATAGGGCATTGGTATTGACCCCTGCTAACTGACAGCCGCTCTGAACGTCCAGGAATCTGAATGCCATCACCAACTGCAGATGTCAAACTTCCATGGAGCTGTGGAAAGAGAAACACACAAACACAAAAAGAGTTTCAGGTTAAAGACTCTCTGTCATATCTGAGAAAGGGTCTCAGACCATAAGCACTAATGGTTTCCCTTTTCATGAACTGCTGAACATTTTCAGCATTTTCTCTTTACATTTCATGGCATTGTGTGTGCCTTCTTGAACTTTAACTCTGACGAACAGTACCAAGGGGGACTTGTACCATATAGGGGTGGCACAATGGTGTAGCAGTTCGCATAGTGCTATTAATTGCCAACAATCACTGACTTCTAAGTGTAGGGGGCAGCCAATGATGATTGAGCTGGTAGCAGCCCACCGGAGTCACCATCAGCATGGCATGCCCCCCCCCACCCCCCACCCCAGCAAACTGTCTTACCAGCGAGTTGTCGAGCGACGTGATGAAGTTGTTGCTGAAGTTGAGGGTGTGCAGGTCTGGCCAGGGAAGGGCAGAGCTCAGATCACCACCACAGACAGAGATAATCTCCTGCCCGAAAGACAGAGAGAGAGAGAGTTCAGAGAGAAAACCAGAGCAGTGGTGGGACACTCAACCCCTCAACAACCCTGTCATTCAACATAATCATGGCTGATCTGCACCAGGCCTCATCTACTCTGAGCCAGTCCCATATCACCATTTCCCCATTCAAAATTTACCCACCATCTGGAACGTAGAACAGTCCAGCACGGGAACAGGCCCACTGCCCGACAAAGTTGTGCCCAGCCAAGTAGGCTAATAACGCCTCATTGAACTAAACCCTTCTGTCCACATAATGTCCATACCCTTCCATTTCCTGCATATTCGTTTGCCCATTTCAGAGCACCTTAAGTACCTCATTGGTCAAACCGCAATTGGAATATGGAGAACAGGTTGGGGCCCCTTATCTACGAAAGGATGTACTGGCAAAGGAAAGGGTCCAGAGGAGTTCATGAGAATGATTCCAGGGACGAAAGGGTTAAGTATGAGGAACATATAATGGCTCTAGGCCTGTACTCACTGGAATTTAGAAGAATGAGAGGGGATCTCATAGAAACCGAATGAATATTGAAAGGTCTAGATAGAGTGTACATAGAGAGGGTATATTTCCTATAGTGGCGGAGTCTAGGACCAGAGGGCACAACCTCAGAATACAACGGTGTCCCATTAGAACAGAGATGAGGAGGAATTTCTTTAGCCAGAGCAGTGAATCTGTGGAATTCACTGCCACAGGCAGCTGTGGAGGCCAAGTCACTGGGTATATTTAAAACAAAGGCTGATACATTCTTGATTAGTACGGGTGTCAAAGATTACAGGTAGAAGGCAGAAGAATGGGACAATAAGTCAGTCATGATAGAATGGTGGAGCAGAGTTGATGACCCAAATAGCCTAATTCTGCTCCTTTGTCTTATAGTCTTACGGCCTCTACCGTATCTACCTCTGGCACCACCCCAGCAATGTGTTCCATGCACCTACCACTCTTCCTAGGAAAAATATTGCACCACAGAACTACTTAAATGCATGCCCTCTTGTATTACGGCATAGTACAGGTCCATGCTACATTATTATACTGCCCAGTTCCATCCACTCGCACCTGGACCATACCCCTCCCATTCATGTACTTATCTAAACTTCTCTCAACATCCACCATTTCTGCTGGTAGCTTGTTCCACACTCTCATTACCCTCACTATTCTCCGAATTGGACAAGGAACTGAGAAAATTATTTCCAGGCTGTGGCCTATAGAGAAAAGAGTGGCTGAATTGTTCTCAAATACTCTAGCAAGCAAATATCTCCTATGCTGAAATAATTATATGATTCAACTTCTTCAGCCTTCCAATATCAACCTGCAGTCACCTAGCTTCGGTATTAAGACTGTGTTCTAGCCACCCTGTCCGAGATATCAAGTCCCCTTTTCCTAATTTTAAGAACTCTCAAACTCAGAGAATATCCAATTAAACTGTCCGCCACAAAACGCAGAATCTCCCAGTGGCTACCAATATCACTTTGACTTCCCATTCCGACATAGCTTCCTTTCCTCTCCTGCCACGATGAGGCCAAGCTCAGGCTGGAGGAGCAACACCTCAAATTCTGTCTGGGTAGCCTCCAACCTGATAACATGAACATAAGTTTCTTTAACTGCTGGTAATTCATCTTACCACTCCCTACTTCTCTCCTTATTCATTCCCCATTCTGATTATCCTTTCACTCCTTTTCTCCTCACCTGCCCATCACCTCCCTCTGGTTTGCCTCCTCCTTCCCTTTCTTCCATGGTCCACCGTCCTCTCCGATCAGATTCCTTCTTCAGCCCTTTACCTCTTCCACCTATTCCTTCCCAACTTCTCACTTCATTCCCCCTCACCTGGCTTCACCTATCACTTGCCAGCGTAATCCAACCCCTTCACCGCACCTTCTTATTTTAGTTCTGTCCCTTTCCTTTCCAGTCCTAATGAGGGTTTCCCATATTACATTCGCTGGCTGTAAAGCACTGGGTCAAAGGCTCTGTCACTTCTCTGAGGTAAACCTTGAGGCCATTGTTGTTGGGTCCTTGCCAAAGGCAACAGACTCACCTCGACAGTGTCGATGCAGTAAGAACAGACGAGAATCTCCAGCCGAGTGTAGACACCCCGTAGTCCTTCCAAGCAGTGAGGAGGAACACGCTTCAGCTGGAACACAATGGTGGATAAGTATGAGGCAAAGGAACAACATGCAGTGCACTGCCATACCTGTCAAAGCCGTAGACTACCTCCAATGCCAAAGGAGACACAAGAGGTCCTATAGATGCTGGAAATCCTGAGCAACACACACAGATGCTGGAGGAACTTAGTGGGTCAGGTAGCAGCTATGAAGGGAAATGAAGAGTCAACGTCTCGGGCCCAAGCGTCAACAGTTTATTTTTCTCCATAAATACTGCCTGTTGAGTTCCTCCAGCATTCTGGGTGTGTAAGATTTCCAGCATCCACAGGACTGCTTGCGTCTCCAGACACACGAAGCTTAACTCACCTGGGTGAAGCTCAATATCATTCCACTTTTCTGGCACCCCAATCAGCACTTAAAACCTCAAGATAAGGTTTGAGAACAACTATTTCTCTTAAATCATTTGTTTCTTTGACCAACCACCACGACTGGTACAAGATAAAAGACATACATACATTGAGTGGACAGTCTCAGGACAGAAATGCCTAATATGAGGAGGCATAATTTTAAGGTGATTGGAGAAAGCATTTTTTTTTAATACGGAATTATTGTGGCTGTATGGAACCAGGGGTGGTGGTAGAGGTAGATACATCAGGGATATTTAAGAGACTGTTTGATCGGCACATGCATTAAAGAAAAATGGAAGGGTATGAGGGAGGGAAGGGTTAAATTTTATCCTGGAGTAGATTACAGGATCCACACTACACTGTAGGCCAAAGGGCCTGTACTGTGCTGTAACGTTCTATACTCTAATCCTACTCACCACAGTTTAGCAACATTATGACCATATGATCACTGCGCTATAAAATGGACATTTTTTTGTTCTAATTGTGCTCTTTCTTGGAAAAACTGTGTCTAATTTATGTTCAATGTACGTTTTTTTTTGTGAATGCCGCTATCTGTTGCTTTGGTGCCTGTGATGCTGCTGCAAGTACGTTTTTCATTACACCTGTGCAGACGTGTACTTCTGTTTACTTAGACTGCTGTGTACCATGACTACAGGATACATGTGCTACAAGATGAACTACCTGTAAGTTAAGTCCTTTCAATCTAAAAGTTAAATCTTTTTAAGTTCATCTCCTCCAACCAGAGCTCTACCACTGAGGAGGGCCGGGCAACAGCACAGGGTATACTGCCACCTATGGATTCCCGACTGGTGGCATGTCATTCTGACTTAGAAATATCTCACCATTCATTTACTGTCATTGGGTCCATGTCCTGTAACTCACTACTCAACAGCACTGTGGGAGCGCCTTCACTAGATAAGACTGTCATACTTCAAGGAGTTAAGTTTACCACCACATTTCCAAGGGGAATTAGGGGATGGGCGATAGAACACAGAACATTAAGAGCACAGTACAGGCCCTTCGGTCCACAATGTTGTGCCAACCCATTCAGAATTAGGTTTATTATCATTGGCATGTATCATGAAATTTGTTAACTTAGCAGCAGCAGTACAATGCAACACATGATAATATAGAAGAAAAAAATAAGTAATCAGTTAAAGTATTATATCTATATTGTACGAATATTAAATAGCAAGATTAAAAATAGTGCAAAACAGAAATAATATATAAAAAGTGAGGTAGTGTTTATGGGTTTTATGAGTTCAACGTCCATTTAGGAAACAGATAGAGAGGGGATCTACTCCAAGATCAGTTTAATCCTTCTGTCCTGCTTAGCCCTACATTTTTCCGTCATTAATGTGCTTATCTAAGAGTTTATTAAATGTCCCTA
This sequence comes from Mobula birostris, assembly GCF_030028105.1. NCBI lineage: Eukaryota > Metazoa > Chordata > Chondrichthyes > Myliobatiformes > Myliobatidae > Mobula > Mobula birostris. The sequence goes on along the minus strand of NC_092375.1, from coordinate 113,124,345 downwards.
ATGCATCTTCATCTACATCACCCCTGACGTCATGTTCCACACACCCAACACTCTCCATGTAAAGAACTTACCTCTGATATCCCTTCTATACTTTCCTCTAATCACCTTAAAATTATGATTTTCATATTAGTCATTTTCACCCTGGGGAAAAGTCTTGGGCTAGCTACTCAAATATGTCTCTAACTTGCACACCTCTATTAGGTCACCTTTGCTCCAGAGAGAAAAACCCTAGCTTGCGCAACCTTTCCTAAGACATGCTCTCTAATCCAGGTAGCATCTAGGTAAATATCCTCTGCACCTCTCTAAAGCTTCCACGTACTTACTATGAGGCAACCAGAACTGAACACGATATTCCAAGTGTGGTCTAACTAGGGTTTTATAGAGCTGCAACTCTACCTTACACCTCTTCAGCTCAATGCCTGACTAATGAAGGCCAGCACACCATATGCCTTCCTAATCAACCCTATCAACTTGTGGGGCAACTTTGAGGGATCTACGGATCTGTTTCTCCAGACCGCGAATTATTTTAGGTCTTACCACCAATAATAAATTGCCTTGATTTATTCCATTTTTGGGGAACACAAGGAACATTCCAACTCTGAAATTTTGCTGCTCATTCATGGATCACAGATCGAGGCTTACACTTACTGCCGACCCCTCAGGGGCCAGGTGAATGGAGCAGCTTGCTGAGTTCAATGTGAACCAGAGTCAACCACATTGCCACAAAAGAGGAGTTACAAAATGGACAGTAAGAATATTGCTTAGACACAAGATGCTGGAATCTGAGGCCACACACTTAATGCTGGAGAATCTCAGCAGGTTGGGCAGCACCTGTGGAGGGAAATGGACTGCAACTGGACTGAAAGATAGAGGGGAGAGAGAAAAAGATTAGCTTCATTCCTCACATACAGTAAAATGAATTGTTTACCATGACCAACACAGTCTGAGGATGTGCTGAGGGCAGTGAAGTGTCACCATGCTTCTGGTGCCAACATAGCATGCCCACAACTTACTAACTGGCATGTCTTTGGAAGGTGGGAGGAAACTGGAACACAGGGGAGAAACCCATGCCGTCAAGTGGAGAACATACAAATTCCTAAGGTACAGTGACAGAATTAAATCCTAGCTGCTGCTGCTGTAAAGCACTACACGAACGACTACACTACCATGCCGCCCACCGGAGATAGCTGGTGTGCTGGAAAGAGGCAGTATAAGACCTGGCAAGTGATTGCTAGATCCAGGTTGGGGGTGGGGGGGTGGGGGGAGAAGAGAGAGAAGCTCAGAGGTTATAGGTGAAAGTGGCAAAGGACTGAAGATGATTGAACCTGATAGGAGAGGGACATAGAACCAAAAAAAAGGAGGGAGGAGGGGTATTCGTTAATCAGATAAGATTACTAGCAGGGTTTCGATGCAAAATATCGTGAACTCCTTCTACACCTCCACAGGTGCTGAGTTCCTCCATCAGATTGTGAGCTGCTCCAGATTCAAGCATCTACATTCTCTTGTCACCAGGATTACTAACAATCCAATTTCGCCATTACTGACATCACTTTCTTCAATCCAGATTTAATTAATTAAATTAAAATGCTCCAGTTGGCAAAGTGGGATTTGAACTTTGTTTAAGGTTTCCAGATACGAGACCAGGAACATAACAATCAGATACCCAATGTAGTCTACTTTGTCAAGCATTATCATTCCATCCGCAGCAACCCTTAGAGGAACAACACCCTATATTCATTTAGTAGCCTCCAACTTAATGGTATGAAAATCGATTTCTCCAAATTCTGGTAGTTCCTCTCCCCTCCCCATTTGCTATTTCTTTACTCCTCATTCTGGCTCTCCTCTTATCCCTCCCATTCTCCTCACCTGCCTGTCAGCTCCCTCTGGTGCCATTCCTCCCCCTCCTTTTTCACCCATAGTTCACTCTGCTCTCCCATCAGATTCCTCCTCATTCAACCCTTAAACCTTTCCACCTATTACCTCCTAACTTCTTACCTCACCTTCCCCTCTCCCGCCCACCCACCTTCTCCCTCAACTGGCCTCACCTATCATCTGCTAGCTTGTACTCCTTGCTCTCCCTTCACCTTATTCTCCCCCTTCCTTTCCAGTCCTGATGAAGAGTCTGGGCCTGAAACGTCAACTTCTTACTTCTCTCCATAGATGCTGTCTGACCTACCATGTTCCTCCAGCATTCCAGCATTTTGTGTCTGTTGCCCTGAATTTCTAGCATCTGCAGAATCTCTTGTGTTTAAAATGGGCCAAAAAGCCGATTTCTGAGACTGTGGTCTATTTGGAAGCTTAACACCATTTAGTAGATATCATTCCCTTTTGTCAATGTTCCAACATTTAAACATGTGCCTTGGTTTCAAATTTTTGTCACTGCTGCCCTCAACAGAAAGGACAAAACCACCTCTAGCTTGGACCCAGTTTGTGATCTCATGTCTCCTCACTTCAACCATAAGACATAGGAGCTGAATGAGGCCATGGCTATTCCATCATGGCGCATTTATTATCCCTCTCAACCACATTAGACAAGAACAGGCCATTCGGCCCAACAAAACTTGCCAAATTCCTATTCACCTACTGCGTTGAAATAACTATCAAGTTTAGATTTGTAAGTCTTTAATGTACTACTCTCAACTACAGAACTAGGTAGTCTGTTCCACAACTCACTGTGTAAAGAAGTGCTTCCTGATGATAGTCTGAAATCTCCCCTTAACCAATCTCCATCTACAGCCCTGCGTCCTTGACGATGGATTAATTTTGAAGCTGGTATCCACCTTTACTTATACCCTTAATGATTTTGAATACTTCCATTGTGTCTCCTCACATTCTACATCTACCTAGGCTAAAAAGATTTCTTTCAATCTATCTTCATCGCTCATACCCTGCAGACCTGGAATGAATCTAGTCGCTCTTCTCTGGACTCTCTCCAGTGCCTTCACATCACTCAGAAAAAAGGCATTCTCCTGCCTTTTCCCCATAATGCCCTTACTAATCAAGAACCCATCAACTTCTACTTCAAATATACCCAATGACTTGGGTGTACAATGCCTCCACAATTGTCTGTGGCAACGAATTCCATCGATTCTCCACCCTCTGTTTACAGAAATTCCTCATCACCTCTGTTCTACAAGGATGCCCTTCTATTCTGAGGCTGTGGCCACTTGTTTTGTCAGCTAAAGTAAAATTTGCTGGCCAACACTCAGTACCCTAGGATTAGAAGATACCACTTCAACAGACATACCTCTAAGAATCGGAGGGATTTAAAAGCAAAGATTCTGATGGGTGCCTGGAGCTTGGGTCCTGGGGGATGCACCAACTGGAAGAAAAAATAGAATTCTGATTACCCATTCGCACAGCCAGACAGACCACAATGTGGATTATGGACTGTATTATGTATCTGTAGAGCAAGAACAACAGAGCATTAGGATTAAATGCTTTTACTGAGTTATGTTAGTAACAGGACCTGCTGGGCAACTTACAGTGCGGGAGTGAACAACCTGCTGAGATGAAACACACACAGGAAAGCCCAAACAAAAAAATAGAGAGATTTCTGTGCATATCGGTTCACCATGTGATCAATTAGCCATATTCTTGCGATTGATCTGATATGGTTCACGCCTCCCCCCGTAGATAGGAGCCGCAGAGGAAGGGAATAAGTGAGGTAACTGAGAAAAATGATGAAATGCCTATCCTGCTTGGTACCGGTCAATCAGTCACATGCATACTTGCCACATTCCCGCAACTGATCCGATACGGTTCAGGCTACATGAGAACACCTTTGCCTCCAATCTTGAAGAGACTCTACCATCAATGCCATCATAGGACCACAGAGAAAATTACTGCAAACAACAGGAATTCTGCAGATGCTGGAAATTCAAGCAACACACATCAAAGTTGCTGGTGAACGCAGCAGGCCAGGCAGCATCTCTAGGAAGAGGTACAGTCGACGTTTCAGTCCTGACAAAGGATCTCGGCCTGAAACGTTGACTGTACCTCTTCCTAGAGATGCTGCCTGGCCTGCTGCGTTCACTAGCAACTTTGATGTGTGTTGAGAAAATTACTGTGACTGCGAAAGGTCATAGTCACGGAGTCTGGCAGTGAGTGGCTCATCTCCCAGCTCTCCAAAGAGCATGCAGCATTCCTAGTGGAAAGATTGGATAACGCTAAGTGCCTACACACCTTAGCATCTTACACCAATCCTATAGGTGGTGGAGGAAAGACTCAACAGCACACTGATCCATATGAACAACTGACACAAGTAGGAAGTGGGTTCATCAGTTTGCTTTGCAACTTAAACCCTGTTTGAATGCTTGATTATGTTAATTTTAATATCAGAAATAACTCTCAGTCAGATTTATTATTGTTGATAGTGGTTTATAACCACCACCTGGTGTCTCTCCTGCTTCCCTTTCTGAAATGGTCCACTCTCTCCTATCAGATTCTTTCTACTTTAGCCCTTCACCTCTTCCATCTATCACCTCCCAGCTTCTTACTTCATCCCCCATCCGTCCCCCACACATCCACCTTCCCCCTCACCTAGTGTCACCTCTCCAATCCTGACGAAGGGTCTCGGCCCGAAACGTTGACTGTTTATTCCTCTCCATGGATGCTGCCTGACCTGCTGAGATCCTCCGCATTATCTGAGCTTTCAGATCAGATCCTATCCTACCTCTCTAATGAACGGAAAACATTTTTCAAAAACTGTCAGACTCTTTAACTGCCCAGTACTTCACCAACAAATAATATTAGAGTAGAGTAGTTGATCTTTGAGACTTTCCCAGTCGATCCCGAAGAAAAATCAAAAATAAATACACAAATACTGTTGTAACGTGAGCATTATAAAAGTAAGTAATACTAATTAGGATAATGGTAATATAGCAATATTTTCACTAAAAAGCTGTTTGTAAAGAGAGATTGTTTCCGGGTTGCGGGGGTTTAGTTCTGTTCTTTCTGCCCAGTATGCATGTGTGTAGTTCCCCTGCCATGCACCGCGTTTTCAGCGTAGCCTGTGCTGCATCAAAGTGACCAATCAGATTAGGTAACAGTACAGACTGTCGCAAACATCAATATACGGCAGTGTCCCCAACCTCCGGGCCGCGAAGCATGCAGGGGTGCAGCGGTAGTCGGGATGCACACAGCACATCTTTAAGAAAAAAAAGCCATAATAAACAAGCTAATTAATTAGGTGAATGTCGGCTCAGATCAGAGGCGATACAATTGGCACTCGCTTGTGATATCCTAATAGCATGGCGGAGGCTCCATGAAAGAAGGTGAAAACGTACAAATTCCATCCAGAATAGGAAGAGGAATTTCTGTTTACCTTGGTGAAAGACAAGTGTGTATGTATGTTGTGCCACCAAACACAAGCACTGACTAAAAGAGGGAATCTGGATCGGCACCGCAACACCAACCACCAGGAATTTAAAGACACCTACCCCCCAAAGAGTGCAATTCGTGCCAGGAAAGTTGAGGAGCTGAAATCGGGGTTGAAGGCCCAGCAATCATTTTTCACAAATCATGCTGCTCAAAATAAGGCTGCTATTGAAGCATCATTTCGTGTAAGTCACCTTTTGACTAAACACAAGAAGCCTTTTACAGATAGCGATTTATTCAAGGAAGCAATGGTCATTACCGCAGAGACTGCTTTTAATGACTTTAAAAACAAAAATGGCATCACAACCACTTGGCCCTGCAACAGTGACAAGGAGGGTAGAGTCACCGTCAGAGGACGTGAATATTTTTCACTACAGTTCAATGAATTCCTGGATGTAATGCAAACAGCTCAGCTTGTTGTATTTGTCAGAATGGCTTTCCAGGATTTTACAACAAAGGAGGGCTTCCTCACTCTTTTGCAAATAAAGGAAAGAACGAGAGGTGAGGATATTTACAATGAGTCTAAAAAATATGTCCGTGAAAATGACATCCTCATTCATAAACTGGTGGCAATTACTACTGATGGGGCCGAGCAATGTGCAGTCTGTGCGTTAGTTTTATAGCACTGAAAGTCAGTGCCTACTTCAGGTCACTACTATGTGAAATTGCATTTTCACAGATGAAAATTATTAAATCTAAGTACAGGAGCTGACTTACTGACAGACACCTCTCTAGGGTTGCCAACTTTCTCACTCCCAAATAATGGACAAAAGTAGCAGTCAAATCCCGGGACATTTGTGTTTACCCCGAGAAAGACTACCATGACCATGAAGCCTTGCGCGGGCACCTGTGTCTGCATGCATGATGTGCCGATTTTTTTTACCCCACAAATCGGTTTTGGCTTAATTTTCATTATTTCTACTTTATGTAGGCTGTGTATTTATCATATCATTCCTGCTTTTACTATATGTTACTGTTATCTTATGTTTTATGTGTCATTTGGTATGATTTGGTAGGTTTTTTTTGGGTCTGGGAACGCTCAAAATATTTTTCCATATAAATTAATGGTAATTGTTTCTTTGGCATAAAGCATTTCGGCATGAAAGGTTTCACAGGAACGTTCTACCTTAGCGGGGGAAATACGGGACAGTTGGCAACCCTACACCTTACAGACTGTCTCAGACTGGCTATCTGTAGTTATGAGCCAAATTTCAGGGAACTAGCAGAAAGTATTCAGCCCCTGTCATCACACTGAGTGTAACAGTCAATTTTTATTCATTTATTTTTCGTGTTGAAATAAAACTAAATAATGAAACTTAGAATTAAAGATGTGAAGTATTGTAATATTCTTAAAGAAAGACAGCTATGGCCTATTTGATATGCTAGTTACAGTGTTTTCTTGTTTGAATTAATTTGAAAGTTTGACAAAAGTATTTTGTGTAATTCAAATACAATTCGCCCAAATAAAAGGCCTCAAATTGGAAGTACAATCTGAGCTGTTTTCTCTAAACGATCTAGTAGGTAGATCTTGCCTTTCACTAAGGTCGAGCTTGGTGATCTTGGGCTTAAAAAGGTTGGTGACCGCTAGTGTAGAGGGAACAAAACTATGTCTAACCAGTGTTGACCCTACTTGTGAGTGTGTGATGGGAAATGTATGGGGAGGTTTACCCTGTGTCTGACCCTGGGGGTGTGAGATGGGACAGCGCAGAGGGAGCTTTAGATTAGATTAGACTAGATTCAATTTTAATGCCATTGTGCCGAGTACAGATACAAAGCCAATGAAATGCAGTTTGCATCTAACCAGAAATGCAAAGAATAGTGGTATTTACAAAATAACTGTGAATAAAAAGTGCTACAGCACACAAATATAAAAGTACTGAGACAGTCCAATATGGGTGCAATACTGCTTAGCGTTGTGATGTGAGGTTCAGCAGGGTCACAGCCTCAGGAAAGAAGCTCTTCCTGTGCCTGCTGGTGCGGGAGCGGAGGCTCCTGTAGCACCTACCAGATGGGAGGAGAGTAAAAAGTCTATGATTAGGGTGAGATGCATCCTTGATAATGCTTTTTGCCCTGCCCAGGCAGCATTTATGGTAGATGTTCTCAATGGTGGGCAATTGGGTGCCGATAATCTGCTGGGCAGTTTTCACCACAGAGCTTTACTCTGTGTCTGAACCCAGGAATATGTGATGGGACAGTACGGAGGGGGCTTCACTCTATATTCCAGCTATGTTCTTCCTGCCTGGGAGTGCTTGATAGGGCACTATGAAGGAGATAATCTTTCTTTGTCACATGTACATCAAAACATCAACATACATCAATGACCAACACAATCTGAGGATGTACTTGGCAACCAGCAAGTGTCATCACCATGCTTCTGGTACCAGCGTAATTTGTCCACGTACTAACCCTAGCCCATGCATCTTGGAATGTGGGAGGAAGGGGGAGCACTCAAGGAAACTCACGTGGTCACAGGAGAGCATACAAACTCCTTACAGACAGCAGGAGTTAACCCCTAATGACTGGTGATATAAAGTGCTACATTAACCAGGTGGCAACTATAACAAAAGTATAAAGTGTGCTGCAAAGCAGTTCCTGAGAGCCACAGAGTACATGTCTAACGATACTGAAGGAAAATCAGCCCCTCAAAGACCAACCAACCTTCAGTGACATGGTTTTTTGGAACACATCGAAGAGGAACTGCACTTCCAGGACTGAGGCTGTATCAGATGGGTGGGAGGGAAGCGCGACAAACCCATGCTGGTACTTGCGAGCCAACAGGTGCTGCTCAAAGAGCTGGTGTAGTTTCTGCAGGCCAATAGTCAACAGGGAGAGCGTACTCCTCCCACTCAGCACAGAGTCACCTGGAGATAACACAGAAAAGACATTTGATCAGATTTCTAAATGGGCCTGAATCGAGGAACACTACGAAGTTTAAAGTTCAAAGTAAAGTTATTATCAAGGTAGATGCACATCACCATATTCTATCCTGAGATTCATTTTGTGGGCATTCACAGTAAATACAAAGAAACACAATGATAAACTGCACACAAAGACTGACAAACAATCAATGTGCAAAATATGACAAATTGTCCATATAATTAAAGCCAAAATAATAGTAAAAAAAATAAGTAACAAATATGGAGAACATGAGTTGTGGAGTCTTTGAAAGTGAAGCCATAAGTTGTGGACTCAATTCAACGTTCGGCTGACTCTGGTTCGAAAGCCTGATAGTTGAGGGGTAATACTTGTTCCTGAAAAATAAATTCAGGATGTATATTGTATAGATTTCTCTGACATTAAATATACCTATTGAACCTGGTGATGTGGGACCCAAGGCTCCTTTACCCCCTTCTGATGCTAGCAGCGAGAAGAGAGCATTGCCCCATTACTTCACTAATTTTGCTCTCTATTAATTCTATTTTTATAATATATATAAATAATATCTATATCAGAGTCTTTGCCCCAACTTGCGGCTTCCTCTATATCTCATCTCATCCATCTCCTGCACCTCTGCTCTCACACGATCTCCTCCTGGACAAGGCAAGGAGAGAGATGCCTGCTCCTCACTTTCCATCCCACTCAACAGGTCATCCTCCACAGATCACAAACACAAGGGATCTGCAGATGTTGGGAAACTTAAGCAACACATACAAAATGCTGGAGGAACTCAGCAGGTCAGACAACATCTACAGAGGGGAATACAGTGTTTTGGGCCAAGATGCTTCATTGGGACTAGAAAGGGGCAGAATCTAGCAGCAGGAGGTGGAGGGAAGAGGAGGAGTACAAGCTGGAAGGTGATCGGCAAAACATCAGATTTTTTCTAACTTCCCTCAATTACTCTTCCCTCCCCGTTCTCTCTTTTTCCATTCCCCATAACAATTTCCCTCTCACCCTTCCCTTCTTCTCTCTTGCCCATTACCTCCCTGCCTCCTTCCTTACTGTCCTTCCCTATCAGATTCCCTTTTCTTCACTCCTTTACCCTTTTCACCTATCGCCTCCCAGTTTCTCACTTCATCCCCCTTCCCCCACCCACTGCCGCACTCCCCCCTCCAATTTCACCCATCACCTGCCAGCCTGTACTCCTCCCTAGCCACCCCCCCCCCCAATCTTCTTATTCTGGTTCTGCCTCCTTCCTTTCCAGTCCTGATCAAGGTTCTTGTCCTGAAACATTGACTCTTTATTTCTCTCCGTAGATGCTGCCTGAACTGCTAGGGTCCTCCCGCCTTTTGCATGTGTTGATCGTTCAATGATGATGCTGAACCTGCTGATCATTTCCTGGTTTGAATTCAGATTTCCAGCATCTAGAGTTTTTTTTTATTTCAGACTCACCGTAGCTTCGGAGCAGTTTTGTCAAATTTTGGACAAACACCTCCTCCCCAGCTCTGGAAGCCATGGTCTAGGAGAAAAAGAGCAAACTAAGTTAGAAACCTCACCATATTCTGCAAACAAAGATCTTAAAGCTCTTCTTCCAAGTTACAATGGACAAATGACAGAGAAAGGTATCAGCTTGTCATCAGAAACAGGATTCTTATCACCGACACATGTTGAGAAATTTGTTGAATTTTTGGCAGCAGTACAGGGCAAAGAAATGAATGCAAGTTACAATCAAAAAAAAGTAGTGCAAAAGAGGAACAGTGAGGTGGTATTCATGGACCATTTGGAAATCTGGTGGCAGAGGGGAAGAAGCTGTTTGAGTGTGGATCATCAGGCTCCTGTACTTTCTCCCCAGTGGTAGTAATAAGAAGAGGACATGCTCCCAGATGATGAGGGCCTTTAACAATGGGTGCAGTGTTCTTGAGGCACCACCTTTTAACGTGTCCTCGACGCTGGTGAGGCTATCATCCAGCGTGGTCAGAGGAGATTTGCCAGATTGGTTCAAGCTGATAGGAAGGCGACAGTAAATCAAATAGCCATGCATTACAGCAGTAGTGTGCAGAAGAGCATCTCTGAACTCACAACACATTGCACCCTGAAGTGGACGGGCTACAGCAGCAGAAGATCATGAACATACACTCAATGGCCATTCTATTAGTACAAGAGGTAACTTTAAAAAAAGGAAGTGGTGGAAGTATTTTATAAACGAAAGGGATTCTGCAGATCCTGGAAATCCAGAGCAACACACAAAATGCTGGAAGAACTCAGCAAGTGAGGTAGCATCTATGGAAATGAATAAATAGTCGACACTGCTGGCTAAGACCCTTTGTCAGGACTGGAAAGGAAAGGGGAGGTTGCCAAAATACAGTGGTGGGTGAGTGGGGAGGGGGGGGTGAAGTAAGAAGCTGGGAAGTGATAGGTGGAAAAGGTAAGAGGCTGGAGAAGAAGAGTTTGATAGGACAGGAGAGTGGACCATGGGAGAAAGGGAAGGAGGAGGGGCAAGGAGGACAGGCGATAGGCAGGTGAGGAGAAAAGGTAAGAGGCCAGAGTAGGGATCTAAAGAAGAGGGAAGGGGGAGGGGGAAAAATTACCAGAAGTTGGAGAATTCAATTTTCATGCCATCAGGTTGAAGACTACTTAGACAGAATATGTATGCTGTGTTGCTCCTCTAACCTCAAAGTGGCTTCATCATGGACCAACATGTTGGAATGGGGAATGGGGATAAGAATTGAAATGGTTGGCCAGCAAAAACTTGTGCTTTTTGCAAATGGAGTTGAGGTGCTCAACAAAATGATATCCCAATTGACGTTGGGGTCTCACTAATATGCAGGAGGTCACATCAGGAGCACTGGATACAGTAGTCGACCCCAAAAGACTCGCAGGTGAAGTGTTGCCTCATCTAGAAGGATTGTTTGGGGCCCTGAATGGAGGTGAGGGAGGAGATGAAGGGGCAGGTATAGCGCTTCACCAACAAGGGAAAGTCTGCAAATAACACACACAAAAGTTGCTGGTGAACGCAGCAGGCCAGGCAGCATTTCTAGGAAGAGGTATAGTCGACGTTTCAGGCCGAGACCCTTCGTCAGGACTAACTAAAAGAAGAGCTAGTAAGAGATTTGAAAGTGGGAGGGTGAGGGGGAGATCCGAAATGATAGGAGGAGAGAGAGAGATGGAGCCAAGAGCTGGACAGTTGATTAGCAAAAGGGATATGAGAGGATCATGGGACAGGAGGCCCAGGGAGAAAGAAAACGGGGAGGGGGGAACCCAGAGAATGGGCAAGGGGTGTAGTGAGAGGGACAGAGGGAGAAAAGGAGAGAAAAAGAATGTGTGTATATAAATAAATAAATAACAGATGGGGTACGAGGGGGAGCTGGGGCATTAGCGGAAGTTTGAGAAGTCAATGTTCATGCTATCAGGTTGGAGGCTACCCAGACGGAATATAAGGTGTTGTTGCTGCAACCTGAGTGTGGCCTCATCTTTACAGTAGAGGAGGCCGTGGATAGACATATCAGAATGGGAATGGGACGTGGAATTAAAATGTGTGGCCACTGGGAGACCCTGCTTTCTCTGGCGTACAGAGCATAGGTGTTCAGCGAAACGATCTCCCAGTCTGCATTGGGTCTCACCAAGTCCGCAAATGTTGGAAATCCAAACAACACACACAAAATGCTGGAGAAACTCAGAGGGCCCGGCAGCATCATGGAAAAGAGTAAACAGCTGATGTTTCAGGTTGAGACCCTTCTCAGAAGTGTAGCACTTCTGCTGCTTGTAGGGATAAGAGCCAGCTGGGAGATTAGTAGGGAAGGATGGATAGACAAGGCAATCACAGAGAGAGCAATCCCTGCTGAAAGCGGGGTGGGGGAAGAGGTAAAGATCTGTTTGGCGGTAGGGTCCCATTGAGGAGAGCAAATGTTACAGACAATGATGTGTTAGCTTCCTGGAGTCAGTGTGAGAACTGGAAGTCTAATGTAAATTAGCTGTGAATTAGATGCCAACAGCACAAAGGTGTGATATGTCTTGAGATTTGATCACCTCAGGGCTACGAAGGTAGTGACTACAGAGATAATGGATTCATTGAAAGACTATTCAATTTTGTGTAAAAAAACAGAAATGTCCTTTGTATACACAAGTGTAATATCAAAAAGAGCAGTTATTCAGAGGGGCATTGGTTGCTTTTTACATAACTCAGTCAATGTGCAAGTACAGCAAACGAGAGGAAGACATATACTAGAATGGACTTGATTGCAAGGGGAGGGTGAAAGCAGACATATCATAGAAGTATAAAAGCAAAACAGCACAGGCCTTTCGGCCCACTATGTGCTGACCCTTTAACCTACTCCATGGTCAATCTAACCCTTCTCTGCCGCACAGTCCTCCATTTTTCTTTCATCCATGTTCATATCTAAGAGTTTCTTAAATGCCCCTAATATATCTGCCTCTGCCACCACCGCTGGCAGGGGGCATTCCATGCACCCACCACTCTGTATAAAAAGCCTACCCTACATTCCCCCCTATACTTTCCTCCTGTCACCTTAAAATTAAACCGTCTTGAATTAGCCGTTTCCAGCCTGGGGAAAGAGTCTCTGGTTGTCCACTCTATGTCTTTTGATGTTGTGATGTTGTGGGGATGGAACTAGACTCTCTGACGGTGGTGTCTGAAAAGAGGATGCTGTCTAAGTTTCATGCCATCTTGGTCAATGTCTCCCATCCACTACATAATGTACTGGGTGGGCACAGGAGTACATTCAGCCAGAGACTCATTCCACCGAGATGCAGCACAGAGTGTCATAGGATGTCATTCCTGCCTGTGGCCATCAAACTTTACAACTCCTCCCTTGGAGGGTCAGACACCCTGAGCCAATAGGCTGGTCCTGGACTTATTTCATAATTTATTGGCATAATTTACATATTACTATTTAACTATTTATGGTTCTATTACTATTTATTATTTATGGAGCAACTGTAACGAAAACCAATTTCCTCCGGGATTAATAAAGTATGACTATGACTATTTTATCATTATATACACCTCTACCAAATCAGCTCTCATCATCCTTCACTCCATGGATAAAAGCCATAGCTCGCTCAACCTATGCTCATAAGAGACCCGACTAATCCAGGCAGCATCCTGGTAAAATCCCTCTGCACCTTCTCTAAAACTGCCACATCCTTCCTATAATCCTATAATACACTGTGATGAAGTGCTTTGAGAGGTGAATGACGCAGCTTGGATCCACTCCAATTTGCCTACCATCACAACAGATTAACAGCAGAGGCCACTTGATAGGCTCTTCAGTCAACCGTGGAACATCTGGACAGTAAAGCTGCATACATCAGGTGCTCTTCATTGAATGCAGAGCTGAAGTCAACACCATCATTTCCTCAAGACTAATCTGTAAGCACCCAGGCCTCTCAATACCTGCTTGTGCAACTGGATACTCAATTTCCTCACTTGCAGATGCCAGTCAGTTTGGATTGGCAACAACATCTCTTCCACAATCACCTTCAGCACAAGTGCACCACAAGGCTGTGTGCTTACAGCCCTGCTCTAATTGCTTTGTAATTATGACTGGGAGGCTAAGCACAGCTCCAGTGCCTTATTTTAAGCTTGCTTACAACACCACTGTCGTTGGTTGAATCAAAAGTGCTGAGGAATCAGCATATAGGAGGAAGCATGAAAATCTGGCTGAGTGGTGCCCACAATAACAATCTCTCAATGTCAGCAAGACCAAGGAGCTGATTGATTACTGACCACCGAAGGAACCCGGAGATCTATGAGCCAGTCTTCATCAGGAGGATCAGAGGCAGAGAGGGTCTGCAACTTCAAATACCACAGTGTTATCATTTCAGAGGATCTGCCTTGGTCCCAGCACTTTAAGTGCTGTTACAAAGAAGGGACAGAAACACATCTACTTTCATAGGAGTTTGCGAAGATTTGGCATGTCATCTAAAACTTAGGAGAGTGTATTGTCTGGTTGCATCACAGTCTGATATGGAAACACCAATACCACTGAGTGAAGAAACCTACAAAACGTAGTGGATATATCACGATAAAGCCCTCCTCAGCATTGAGCATCTACAAGCAACACTGTTGCAGGAAAACAGCACCCATTATCAACAACTCCCACCATCCAAGCCATACTCTCTTCTTGCTGCCCACCTTTAGGAAGGAGTTCCAGGAGCCTCAGGTCCCACACTACCAGATTCAGCAACAGCTATTACCACTCAACCATCAGGTTCTTGAACCAGGGCATCGTGGGGCAAGATAACTTCATTTACCCCAACACTGAACTGATTCCACACCCTATGGACTGACTTTTAAGGACCCTACAATCTTATGTTCTCATTATTTATTTATTATTTTATATTTTTTTCTCTTTTTGTTTTTACAGTTTGTCTGTTGCATGTTGATTGTTTGCCCGTCTTTCTTGTGTGCATTTTTTCATTGATTCTACTGTGATAACTATAAATGCGCACAGGAAAATTAATCTCACATATATGATGACATATTCCACGCCCCCCCAGCCCACCAACCTTTCAAATCTACTCGTCAGCTTTTTCTTCCTTCAGTCCTGCCAAAGAGTTTTGGCCCGAAATGTTGACTGTATTTTTTCCCCCCATTGATGCTGCCTGGCCTGCTGAGTTCCTCCAGCATTTTGTGTGTGTTTTATGATGACATATATGTACTTCGATAATAAAGTTACTTTGAACTAATAAGTGGACCAAAACTGAACACAATACTCCAAGTGTCGTCTAACCGGGACTTTATAGAGCTGCATCAATACCTTCTGGCTCCTGAACTGCAGCAGTGATCAGCAGCACTGGGGCTCCACAGGGGCCTGTCTTGTCTCGCTTTCCCTTCACCATTTACACATCAGACTTCAACTACTGCACAGAGTCTTGTCATCTTCAGAAGTTTTCTGATGACTCTGCCATAGTTGGATGCATCAGCAAGGGAGGTGAGGCTGAGTACAGGGCTACGGTAGGAAACTTTGTCACATGATGTGAGCAGAATTATCTGCAGCTTAATGTGAAAAAGACTAAGGAGCTGGTGGTAGACCTGAGGAGAGCTAAGGTACCGGTGACCCCTGTTTCCATCCAGGGGGTCAGTGTGGACATGGTGGAGGATTACAAATACCTGGGGATACAAATTGACAATAAACTGGACTGGTCAAAGAACACTGAGGCTGTCTACAAGAAGGGTCAGAGCTGTCCCTATTTCCTGAGGAGACTGAGGTCCTTTAACATCTGCCGGACGATGCTGAGGATTTTCTACGAGTCTGTGGTGGCCAGTGCGATCATGTTTGCTGTTGTGTGCTGGGGCAGCAGGCTGAGGGTAGCAGACACCAACAGAATCAACAAGCTGATTCGTAAGGCCAGTGATGTTGTGGGGATGGAACTGGACTCTCTGATGGTGGTGTCTGAAAAGAGGATGCTGTCCAAGTCGCATGCCATCTTGGACAATGTCTCCCATGCACTACATAATGTACTGGTTGGGCACAGGAGTACATTCAGCCAGAGACTCATTCCACCGAGATGCAACACAGAGCGTCATAGGAAGTCATTCCTGCCTGTGGCCATCAAACTTTACAACTCCTCCCTTGGAGGGTCAGACACCCTGAGCCAATAGGCTGGTCCTGGACTTATTCCCTGGCATAATTTACATATTACTATTTAACTATTTATGGTTTTATTACTATTTAATTATTTATGGTGCAACTGTAACGAAAACCAGTTTCCCCCGGGATCAATAAAGTATGACTATGACTATGACAATGCAACCAATGAAAAGCAACACAGCATCTGCCTTTTGAAGAAGCCTATCAACCTGCCATTAACTCTGTACACAAAGGGTTCTGCAGACGGTGGACATCCGAAGCAACACACAAAATGATGGAAGAACTCAGGTCAGGCAGCATCTATCACTTCACACTTTTCTGGATTGAAAAAACAATACATACATAATATTTGATATGTTTTCATGTCCCTCTGCCACTTCTGTGCTCAATAAAACAGGAGGTATGGTAGATAGTAAAGAAAAAGGGAGAGGGTGAAAAGAAGGTGTTGAGGAGCTGTTCCAAAGAAACCCCGAGGGAGAAGGAAGGATTTGTAGCTCGCAGATCTGATAAGCATGAGGCCCACCAACCACGAAATGCCCTCTTCTCAATACTACCAGCAGTGAGGAAGTACAGAGGCCCGGAGACACACACACTCTCTGCTTTAGGAACAGCTTCTTCCCCTGTCATCTGATTTCTGAATGGACAATGAACCCATGAACACTATTTCACTAATTCTGCTCACCTTTTGCACTAGATTTTATATAGATTTCTCATTGTAATTCATAGTATATTTTACACATTACTCTGTATCGCTGCCGCAAAACAAATTTCACAACTTAGTCAATGATGATAAACCTGACTCTGATTCTGGGTGCTTGCTATGCCAGCAGTCAAAGCTCTCGAGGCTAGGGTTTGCAATTAATAGCTTTTTAAAATGCTATGATTATAGTTTTTTTATGTATTGCACTGTACTTCTGCCGCAAGACAACAAATTTTATGACATATGCCAGTGATATTAAAGCTGATTCTGATCCTAAGGTTATAAACAAAGAGAAGCAGACACTTACAACTATGAACCGTCTGATGGAGTAAACTGCTTTGCGCTTTCGAGTCTTTTGACTCGGGTACCTCTCAGGACCTTCTGTGTCCTCCAGCCAAGCCATTGCCAGGGGTCTCTGAGTCAGCAGACACCAAGCCACATTGAAATAGTGGGCATACATCTTCTCAGGGTCCATTCTCAGAGTTCTCTCTAGGTTTCACTACGTGCGTGCATGTGTGAGGAGACCTGCCTGAATAGCTCAAGACTCGGTGAGGCTGAGGTCTCAGCCCTATCAGGTGCTAATGGCACCATTGTGAGGTTCCAGCATGATTGTAATGCAATTAATCTGCCCAATCAAAACCAGCGCTTCACAAATTGGTGCACTCCAAAGACAAGATCACAGCTCTCCAAACTGTGCGGAGGAAAGCTAGACGCACACACAGTATAGGCGTATTTAAACAAAAGGAGTACAGCATAAACGTCCAAACCTGCTCAAGACCTTGCTTATCAGAACTATCTCACACAGCCATTGTTCTAAGATAGGTGAGCAGCACATGCCTTGCGTCATGTGAGAGATGACAGCTCCTGTTTCAGTAAATGCTGAAGGAGCACTGCATGGGAGGTGTCAATGAGGCGTTGTGGAGGCTAGATCACAGGGAGGTGAACCTGCGGAATTTGTTACCACAGATGGCCGTGGAAGCCAAGACATTGGGTATACTCAAAGCAGAGGTTGAGAGGTTCTTGATTAGACCATAAGACATAGGAGCAGAATTAGGCCATTTGGCCCATCGAGTCTGCTCCGCCAATCATGGCTGATCCTTTATTTTAAATCTCCTCCTCAACTCTATTTCCCAGGCTTCTCCCCGCAACCTTTGATGCCATGTCCAATCAAGAACCTATCAACCTCTGCCTTAAATACACCTAACGACCTGGCCTCCACAGCTGCACATGGCAACTAATTCCACAAATTCACCACCCCCGGATGAAGAAATTACTCTGCATCTCTGATTTGAATAGACACCCCGCTATCTTGAGGCTGTGCCCTCTTGTCCTAGACTCTCCCACCATGGGAAACTTCCTTTCCACATCTACTCTGTCTAGGCCTTTCAACATCGTAAAGGTTTTACTGAGATCCCCCCTCATCCTTCTAAGTTCTAGCAAGTGTAGGCCCAGAGCCATCAAACGTTCCTCATACGATAACCCTTTCATTCCTGGAATCATCCTTGTGAACTTCCTCTGGACCCTCTCCAATACTAGCACATCTCTTCTCAGACGAGGAGCCCAAAACTGTTCAGAATACTCAAGGTAAGGCCACACCAGTGCCTTATAAAGCCTTAGTAACCCTGCTTTTGTATTCATAGATAGATAGATAGATAGATAGATATACTTTATTGATCCCGAGGGAAATTGGGTTTCGTTACAGCTGCACCAACCAAGAATAGAGCATAAATATAGCAAAACAAAAACCACAAACAATCAAACAACAAAATGCAAACTATGCCAGATGAAAATAAGTCCAGGACCAGTCTATTGGCTCAGGGTGTCTGACCCTCCACGGGAGGCGCTGCAAAGTTCGATGGCCACAGGCAGGAACGACCTCTCATGACGTCCAGTATTGTATCTCAGTGGAATATGGCCCAAGTCCAACAGCAAAAAGTTCAATATCGGGTCTGCAAACACGTTCCTCGATCGTAATATGACCAGGATTGCACCATCCATTGTTAACCAGAACAGCAAGCCCCCAACTCCTTTACGCTTAGTGCTCTCGGTGCACTTCCAGTCAGCCCGAACGGTCTGGAAGCCCTCCATGGAAAAGTTTTGATCGGGTATGTCCTCATGCAGCCCCGTTCCAGTGAAACACATAATACTGCTCTCCCGAAATGTTCTCTGATGCCTGGCTAGCGCCGTCAACTCATCCATTTTATTACCCACCAAACTCCTCTTCTCCATTAGTCTCTGCTGTCTTGACCCGGTCCTCTTTCCTCGCCTTTGTGATCCCCCTCTGCATCCTCTATGTGTTTTCCTTCAGATTTCAGCAGGGGTGTCCGCCGTTCTGTTCACTAAACTGGCCGGCATAAGCGCAATCAGCTGGTCCCTGGAATAAACAATGCGACCATACTGCTGCCCCGCTAATGAGACGTGTCAGAATGAAACTATTTCCAGCGCTAAAAACCCAAATAAAACTCTCTCCACCAGCATGTTAGAGAGGGGGCAGCTTCAACGTGTTACCGTGGAAAAAAAAATACAACAAATAACGTAAGTTAAAAAAGTAAGAAAACTAGTCGGAACGGCTGTAACAGGCTGCATGCACCACCGGCGCATGCACACTACATTCTCAAACTCTTGATTAGTAAGGGAGTGGACGGTTATGGGGAGAAGGTAGGGGAATAGGGTAGAGGGGGAAAATAAATCAGCCATGATCAAATTATGAAGACAATGGGCCAAAAGGTCTAATTCAGCTCCAATGTTTATCATAAAGTTCAAAATTCAAAGTAAATTTATTATCAAAGTATATGTCGCCATATACTACCTTGAGGTTCACTTTCTTGCAGGTATTCATAATAGAATGAAATACAATAAAATCACAAAAAGCTACACAAAAGAATGACAATCAATGTGCAAAAGAATAACTGCAAATACAGCAAAAACAAATAATAATAAATAGATAAATGAATAAGTAATACTGAGAACACGAGTTGTAGGGTCCTTGAGTCTACAGCAATCATGAGGAAGTCTGCAGACGCTGGTTTGGAGGGCCTACTCTGATCTTGTTTCCTGGAAGCCTGTTTGCTAAACTGACTCCTCACTCCCTAGATAGGAGAAGTGTAAAGGCATAGGGAAGTCTTTATATTATGCATACTGTATATCTATGACCCTCACTAACTTTCTTTTAAAAAGAAAGACACCATAGAAAGCAATGTAAACACAAGAGATTCTGCAGACGTTGGAAATCTTGAGTAACACAAAATATGCAGAAGGAACTCAGCAAGTACAGGCAGCATCCATAGAGAGGAATAAACAGACTATGTTTCAGGCTGAGACAAATTATGCAAAATCAGCTTTGTACGGCAACTGCTCTGTGCAAAGCCCGACTAAAACTGCAGAGACTTGCAAACTCAGACCATCCTCCCCTCTGTCACTTTGGAAAAGCAGCCAAAATAATCAAGAAGCCCTTCTTCATCAACCATTCTCTCCCTCCCTCTCCCATTGGGCAGCAGAACAAAAATCTGAAGCATATAGCACCAGGCTCAAGAACAGTTTATATACTGCTATAATAAGACTATTGAATGGTCCCTAATGAACTCTTAACCACACCTTTCATTCCACTGTCATCAGACCTTTGAACAGATTTCTCAAACACTGAAGATGAACTGTTGATCTCTCAATCTACATTGTCGTCCTTGCACTTTGTATTGTCCATGTGCACTGCACTTCCTCTGTAGCTGCAACACCACATTCCACATTGTTTTCTTAATAAACGTCCGTACTACCACATTGTTTTCTTAGTAAATGTCCGTACTAACTCAGTGTATGTACCAGTTGAAGTGCAGGCCACTTGCTGTAGAATACTTTCCGGCATCTTTTGCTTGCATGTCATCTATATCAATACTTTGGATGATAATGTGGTAAATTGGTTCGCAAATTTGCAGATGACAAGATTGGGATGTAGCGAGGAAAGCTATCAAAGCTTGCAGCAGGATCTACCCAGCTGGGAAAAAGGGCTAAAAAAATGCAGATGGAATTTAAAGATAAGAGATTCTGTAGGTGCTGAAACTCCAGAGCAACACACACAAAATGCTGGAGGAAGTCAACAGGTCAGCAGCATCTATGGAAATGAATAAACAGTCAACATTTCAGACCAAGACCCTTCTTCAGGATTGGAAAGGAAGGGGGAAGACAGCAGAATAGAATAGAAGGAATCTAATACTGACAAGTGTGAGGTTTTGCACTTTGGGAGGAAGAACGGGTAGGACTTGCATGGTAAGCGGTAGGGCACTGAGGAATGGAGGGATCTGGGAACACACACCCACAATTCCTTGAAGTTGGTGCCACAGGTAATAGAATTGTAAGGAGAGCTTTTGGCACAATGGCCTTCATAAATCAAAGTACAGGTCCACAATCCCTCATCCGAAATCCTTGGGGCCAGTTGCATTTCGGAATACAGAATTTTTTGGATTTCAGAATCCCTCCTTATTGGCTCTGGGACCCCTCGCGGATACCAAAAAACACTTATGCTCAAATCCCTTATTTAATCTGGCTAAGTGCAGTGGACTTTAGGACCCAGCGGAGCTCCTGACCCGCGCACATCCTCTTGTATACTTTAAATCATCTCTAGATTATTTATAATACCTAATATAATGTAAATGCTATATAAATAGTTGTTATACTGTATTGTTTAGGGAATAATGACAAGAAAAAAACATTCAATAAAACATAAAAATATACAGCTTCAAACGAACCGAATCAAACACATGGTAAGTGACTTATTGGAATAAATGTAGAACGTCACTGTCACTATAAAACTTCAGTAACTTGTCTTTCTGTTTATTTAAATCATATACATTGGTAGTTCTGACACTATTTTCTTCAGTAAGATGCCGCACAGACACACCACGATCAAGCTTCTGCAATAACTCCACTTTCTGCGTTATTGATAATGATAGATGCTTTCTTCTCTTTTTCTCATTGTTACCCATAGGGGTATCTGCAGCTCCTTTTGACATTTTCACCGTGAAATTAAACACAAAGTCAACAGTGAACACAAAATATCAGCGAACAGCAAATGCACGTGTAACCAGTATGAGCGCTGAGCCACAACTGACATCCTATCTGGCGGCCTCTGCTAGTGCTGCCACGTCACACCTGAGTAACGTCAGCTGTTGGTGAAAAAAAACTTCCGTTTTTGGAGCTTTTTGGATTTCAGACTTTCAGATGAGGGACTGTGGACCTGTACTGAGTAAAGGAGTTGTGATGTTATGTTGAAGTTGTACAAGATGTTGGTGTGGCCTAATTTGGAGTATTGTGTGCAGTTCTGGTCACCTACAGGAAAGAGTGCAGAGAAAATTTGCCAGGACTTGAGGACCTGAGTTATAGGGAAAAGTTGAACAGGTTAGGACTTTATTCCTGAGAGCGGAGCAGAATAAAGGGAGATTTCATAGAGGTAGACAAAATTATGAGAGGCATAGATAAGGTAAATGCAAGCAGGCTTTTTTCACTGAGTTTGGGTGAGACTAGAACTAGAGATCATGGGTTATGGGAGAAAGGTCAAAGGTTTACGGGGAACATGAAGAGGACTTCTTCAATCAAAGGGCGGTGAGATTGGGGAACAACCTGTCAGCGGAAGTGGTGGATTTCAACTTTTAAGAGAAATTTCGATGTATATGAATGGGTGGGTTATGGAGGGCTATAGTTTGGATGGATCTCAATGGAACTCTTCAGAATAATAGTTTGGCATGGACCAGATGTGCTGAAGGGTCTGTTTCTGGGTTGCAGTGTTATATGGCTCTATGAATAGTAAACCCATAGATAGGGTTGTATGTGAAATAAGCTCTTCAGCCCATCAGATGCACACTATATTTCTTGCCTACCTGCATTAATCCTATTTGTTTGATTTGAACTATATTCCTCTATTGTCAACAACTTGGAGCTGAATGCCCTAAAACCGCAGAGATGCGTATCGATTTTAGGAAGAAACTGTGACTCATCTCCACGCCCTCATCATCAACAACTCTACAGTTAGCATTGTTTCAACATTCTTTATCCTGGGTATCATTATTTCACAGGACCTCATGTGGGAGAACGACATCTCCTTCATTAACAAAAAGCTTCGGTAGACAAGGTACTTCTTCTGGTACTTGTTAAAGTTCCATCTTCCCCAGAACCTACTAGTGCAATGCTATCAGCGTGCATCATCACATCAGCCATTACTATCTGGTTTGGTGCAGCACCCTCTCACAATATACGAACACTACAACAAACCGTCAGGTCAGCAGAAAAAGACATTGTTTACTGTCTGCCATCTTTGCACAACTTGGAAGCAGGGGAAAAATATCAGTATGAACACTGTCCAAACAAGAGAAAATCTGCAGATGCTGGACGTCCAAAGCAACACACACAAAATGCTGAAGGAGCCCAGCAGGTCAGGCAGCATCTATGGAAATGTGTCAACAGTAATCCTTTCGGGTTGAGACCATTCATCAAGTCAGGAAAGAAAGAAAAGCTCTGCAGGAAAAAGTTCCAGTAGCCACCCGTTTCAATTCTACCTCCCATTCCCAATCTGACATGTCAGTCCATGACCTCCTCTACCGCCATGATAAGGCCACACTCAGGTTGGAGGAGCAACACCTGTATTCTGTCTGGGTAGCCTCCAACCTGATGGCATGAATATCGATTATTCTAACTTCCGGTAATGGCCTCTCCCCCTTCATCATTCCCCAATCCTGTTTCCCACTCTCACCTTATCTCCTTACCTGCCCATCACCTTCTTCTGGTGCTGCTCCCCCTTCCCTTTCTTCCATGGTCTTCTATCCTGTCCTCTCAGATTCCCCCTGCTCCAGCCCTTTGTCTTTCACCAATCAATTTCCCCTCTCCCCAGTCTCACCTATCACCTACCACCTTGTACTTCTTCCTCCCCTACCCCCACCTTCTTACTCTGACTTCCCTTCTTATTTCCAACAACGATGAAGGGTCTCAGCACAAAATGCCACCTATTTACTCCTTTCCAGAGATGCTGCCTAGCCAGCTGAAATTCCTCCAGCATGTTGTGTGTGCGGACATTACCCACCCTGTCACCAAAGACTCCAGCACATTTTTACAGATGCCCCATCAGCCAGAATGCACTTTCTTCTCATTGTTACCATCAAGGAGGAGGTACAAGAGCCTGAAAATGCATACTCAACATTTTAGGAACAGCTTCTTCACCTCTGCAGACAGATTTCTGAACAGACAATGAACCAATCCATGAACACTACTCCACCATTTTTGCTCTTTCTGCACAACTTATTCTATTTTTTATACCTATATATTTCTTAATGTAATTTTTATGTATTGCACTGTACTGTTATTGCAAAACAACAAATTTCAAGCCTTTTCTAACTGCTCCCTTATAAGGATATTAAAACAAAAACTTCACATCACCTTAAAAGTTTCTTCCTCCAGGCAGTCAATCTGATCAACCATTCTAGTTAGCTTCCCACAAACCTCTATTACCTCAGTCACTTCTAAAGCACCTTCCATAATACTGTTTACATTCTAATTACATGCTGGTAGTTACGTACTTATGCACATTTTGTTCCATACCCATACTTTAACCTTTAGCCTAATTTTGTGTGATTCATTGTTCTCTGTAATAATTGAATGTTGATTTTTGTTACATGTTGCACCAACAACACACCATAGCAAATTCCTAATACATGTAAATGTGCACAGCAAAGAAAGTTGATCCTTGGTTTAAGTGTCTTATCTAAATGTCTGTTAAACAAAATAATTGTGTCTGACTCCAACACCACCTGTCAACGATTCCAGATATCAGCCACAATGTAATAATACTTACCCTCAGAATGCCTTGAAAATTTCTTTACAACTTAAACCAATAGTCTGTTTTGATACCACAAAGAGATTCAACCCTGTCCATACACTACTCCTATTCTTACATACCTCTGTTCAGTCAACCCTCCAGCTACTTTGTTGCAACCCAGCATATCCCATCTTTCCTGGAGTCTAAAGTTTTCCAAATCATAACACAAGAGATTCTGTAGATGCTGGAAATGCAGAGCAACATATGCAACATGCTGTAGGAACCAGCAGGTTAGGCAGCATAAACAGTCGACATTTCAGGCTGAGGCCCTTGATCAGGACTCAATCTCCAGCTGAAATGTCAGCCCATGACCTCCTCTACTGTCATGATGAACCCCTCTAAGGTCGGAGGAGCAGTATTTCATATTCCATTAGAGTAGGCACTAACATAAATTTCTCTAACTTCCTGTGATTTCTACCCCCTGCAGGCAGAGCAACAAGTTTGAGCAGACCAAAAGAAGTTTTTCACTGAGTTGATGTCAGACTTTGTGTCTGCCCTCTGAGAGAAGCCTCCCCGCCACAACAACTTTTCCCTTTTTAATAGAACATAGAATAGTACAGCACAGTACAGGCCCTTCGGCCCACAATGTTGTGCCGACCCTCAAACCCTGCCTCCCATATAACCCCCCCCCCACCTTAAATTCCTCCATATACCTGTCTAGTAGTCTCTTAAACTTCACTAGTGTATCTGCCTCCACCACTGACTCAGGCAGTGAATTCCACGCACCAACCACTCTCAGAGTAAAAAACCTTCCTCTAATATCCCCCTTGAACTTCCCACCCCTTACCTTAAAGCCATGTCCTCTTGTGTTGAGCAGTGGTGCCCTGGGGAAGAGGCGCTGGCTATCCACTCTATCTATTCCTCTTATTATCTTGTACACCTCTATCATGTCTCCTCTCATCCTCCTTCTCTCCAAAGGGCAAAGCCCTAGCTCCCTTAATCTCTGATCATAATGCATACTCTCTAAACCAGGCAGCATCCTGGTAAATCTCCCCTGTACCCTTTCCAATGCTTCCACATCCTTCCTATAGTGAGGCGACCAGAACTGGACACAGTACTCCAAGCGTGGCCTAACCAGAGTTTTATAGAGCTGCATCATTACATCGCAACTCTTAAACTCTATCTCTCGACTTATGAAAGCTAACACCCCATAAGCTTTCTTAACTACCCTATCCACCTGTGAGGCAACTTTCAGGGATCTATTCCCTATTCTGGTTTCCCTCTCATCCCCTTTCTTCGCCTCACCATCCCCCCACCCACAGTGCCCCTCCTCCTATGCTTTCTCCCACCGTCCACTCTCCTGTCCTCTAATTCTTCCTCTTTCAGCCCTTAAACTTTCCCACCTATTACCTCCTAGCTTCTCACATCATCCTCCAAACCCCACCCACCTTTGCCCTCACCTGATATCACCTATCACTTGCTAGTTTGTACTCCTCCTCTCCTCCACTTATTATAGCTTCTTCCCCCTACTTTTCTAATCCTGATGAAGGGTCTTGGCCTGAAACGTCAACTGTTTGCCCTCCACAGATATTGCTCGACCAGCTGAGGTTCTCCAGCAGAACGCTTGCTAATGAGGAAAACTATTTCATCCTGTAGTGGGGATCTAGTACTCACTGCTGGTGAACAGTTAAACAGTATGTGTGTGTGTGTGTGTGTGTGTGTGTGTGTGTATGTATGTATAAAGACTGTAACCTGCAGGACCATATTCAGAAATCAACTACCGCCTCAGTAGTGCTAGTGGAGCCCATGCAAGATTAAGAAAGAATCTTTGAATACTGCGACCTACACGTCCAAACTAAAACTTTTGGTCTATGGAGCAGTTGTCCTTCCTATGGTACTCTATGGAGCTGAATTGTGGACAATCCGCAGTGGGTAACTGAAGGCCCTGGAACAACACCACTAAAGATCCTTATGAAAAATTCTGAGGATCAGCTGAAAGGACAGACACAATAACAGCAGTGTACTGGAGGCGGTCAACATGAACAGCATCTCCACCAGGATAAAGCAACACCAACTCCGATGGATAGGTCATGTCATTCGGATGCCGAACTCGTGTCTCCCCAAACAGATCCGTTACTCCCAGTTGAAGGAAGGTCAGTAAGCTCCTAGTCGGTAAAGAAAAAGCTTCGAAGATAACATCAAAATCAGCCTGAAGAAATTCAGCACTAAAAATTGGGAAGACAGTGTACTCAAAAGATACACCTGGAGGAAATCTGTTCAGGAGGGAGCTGTGCTACAAAAGAACAACCTCCACTATGCCGCAGAGAACAAACAACAGTTATGAAAGAAAAGACTGAACAACAAAAAAAACCCACTAACCACAGGCCCCACTTACTCTTGCCCACACTGCACCAGAATAGGTGGATCCCCGAGTCACCTGAGGACCCACCAATGGACAACTCCTTAGGAGAATATCATACTCAAACCGAGTGATACACACTCAGTGCCGGAAAAAGGGAATAGATCAGGCATTTTCGTTTCAGACTGGAGCTGAAACAATGGGTTAAATGTTTTCTGTGTCATGTTAGGGAAACTGTGATGTCAAACATTTCCTGTCATGGTTGAGTGCAGTTCATCTGAGTGCACAAGGAGAGGCTAGTCTCCTTGAGGTGCTGAGCTGCTTCATCAAGATTTTCTTGGAATTACGCACAAGATCTATGGAATTCTGCAAACTAAACAAGCGGGTGGTCCTTGGCCTGTCGATGGGCAGTGCTACCATTATCATTGGCTGGTGGGCCTACCAGAATTTCATCAACAAGCGCCACCAAGCTGTGAAGGCCAAGCCCGTAATCAGCACAGCTCAGCCAGTAGATTGCAAAGCGAAGCCCAAGGTTAGAAGCCAGAATATGGAGGAGGGGAGTATAGAATCAGGAGATGGAGGAAACGAGCAGGGGATCTCATCACAGGGACTGGCAGATCGACGGCTAAGTCCTGAACCGGCTCCGGAAGATTGAAGGCTAAGTCCTGAACCGGCTCCAGAAGATCGAAGGCTAAGTCCTGAACCGGCTCTGGAAGATTGAAGGCTAAGTCCTGAATCGGCTCTGGAAGATTGAGGGCTAAGTCCTGAACCGGCTCCGGAAGATCGAAGGCTAAGTCCTGAACCGGCTCCGGAAGATCGAAGGCTAAGTCCTGAACCGGCTCCGGAAGATCGAGGGCTAAGTCCTGAACCGGCTCCGGAAGATCGAAGGCTAAGTCCTGAACCGGCTCCGGAAGATTGAAGGCTAAGTCCTGAACCGGCTCTGGAAGATCGAGGGCTAAGTCCTGAACCGGCTCCGGAAGATCGAGGGCTAAGTCCTGAACCGGCTCCGGAAGATCGAAGGCTAAGTCCTGAACCAGCTCCGGAAGATCGAAGGCTAAGTCCTGAACCGGCTCTGGAAGATCGAGGGCTAAGTCCTGAACCGGCTCCGGAAGATCGAAGGCTAAGTCCTGAACCGGCTCCAGAAGATCGAGGGCCTAGTCCCGAACCGGCTCCGGAAGATCGAGGGCTAAGTCCCGAACCGGCTCTTGGGCATACCCAAACAGAGGCGACTG
Source organism: Mobula birostris (assembly GCF_030028105.1). Lineage (NCBI taxonomy): Eukaryota > Metazoa > Chordata > Chondrichthyes > Myliobatiformes > Myliobatidae > Mobula > Mobula birostris. The sequence continues at coordinate 113,096,390 of NC_092375.1, read as the reverse complement.
AACTGGAGATGAGCCCAGTGGACAAACACTGGAATTGAGAGGATGAAAGGTAGGAAAATGGATGGGAGGGCAAAGGAACCATCAGAGATCAGCAGGAGCAGAAGGATGAAGAGAGGCTGGGGGGTGGGTCGGTGACTTCACCAATGTGCAAGTGGGCAAGAGAAAGGTGAATAAAATTGGGCAAGAGAAAGAGATCCCTGGAGGAGTCAGCTGGAGAGAGGAAGCGAATGAGGAAGTGGCAGACAAAACTCCAAAGGAGACAGCCAAGAGTAGGGCAGAGAATTGGAAGGGGACAACGCAGAGCCTGGAGAAGAGTTCTCAGATTTAGGGAACCGGTGCCTGAAGATGGGTCAATGAAAGTAGGGCTTAATTAGGAAGGGGAAAAAAGATTATGAGAGAAAACTGGCAGGGAACATAAAAACTGACTGTAAAAACTTTTATAGATGTGTGAAAAGAAAAAGATTGGTTAAGACAAATGTAGGTCCCCTACAGACAGAAACGGGTGAATTGATTATGGGGAGCAAGGACATGGCAGACCAATTGAATAATTACTTTGGTTCTGTCTTCACTCAGGAGGACATAAATAATCTTCTGGAAATAGTAGGGGATAGAGGGTCCAGTGAAATGGAGGAACTGAGGGAAATACATGTTAGTAGGCAAGTCGTGTTAGGTAAATTGAAGGGATTAAAGGCAGATAAATCCCCAGGGCCAGATGGTCTGCATCCCAGAGTGCTTAAGGAAGTAGCCCAAGAAATAGTGGATGCATTAGTGATAATTTTTCAAAACTCTTTAGATTCTGGACTAGTTCCTGAGGATTGGAGGGTGGCTAATGTAACCCCACTTTTTAAAAAAGGAGGGAGAGAGAAACCAGGGAATTATAGTCCGGTTAGCCTAACATTGGTGGTGGGGAAACTGCTAGAGTCAGTTATCAAAGATGTGATAACAGCACATTTGGAAAGCAGTGAAATCATCGGACAAAGTCAGCATGGATTTGTGAAAGGAAAATCATGTCTGACGAATCTCATAGAATTTTTTGAGGATGTAACTAGTAGAGTGGCTAGGGGAGAACCAGTGGATGTGGTATATTTGGATTTTCATAAGGCTTTTGACAAGGTCCCACACAGGAGATTAGTGTGCAAACTCAAAGCACACGGTATTGGGGGTAAGGTATTGATGTGGATAAAGAATTGGTTGGCAGACAGGAAGCAAAGAGTGGGAATAAACGGGACCTTTTCAGAATGGCAGGCGGTGACTAGTGGGGTACCGCAAGGCTCAGTGCTGGGACCCCAGTTGTTTACAATATATATTAATCACTTGGATGAGGGAATTAAATGCAGCATCTCCAAGTTTGCGGATGACACGAAGCTGGGTGGCAGTGTTAGCTGTGAGGAGGATGCTAAGAGGATGCAGGGTGACTTGGATAGGTTAGGTGAGTGGGCAAATTCACGGCAGATGCAATTTAATGTGGATAAATGTGAAGTTATCCACTTTGGTGGCAAAAACAGGAAAACAGATTATTATCTGAATGGTGGCCGATTAGGAAAAGGGGAGGTGCAACAAGACCTGGGTGTCATTATACACCAGTCATTGAAAGTGGGCATGCAGGTACAGCAGGCGGTGAAAAAGGCGAATGGTATGCAAATGGTATTTATAGCAAGAGGATTCGAGTACAGGAGCAGGGAGGTACTACTGCAGTTGTACAACACCTTGGTGAGACCACACCTGGAGTATTGTGTGCAGTTCTGGTCCCCTAATCTGAGGAAACACATCCTTGACATAGGGGGAGTACAAAGAAGGTTCACCAGATTGATTCCTGGGTTGGCAGGACTTTCATATGATGAAAGACTGGATGAACTAGGCTTATACTCATTGGAATTTAGAAGATTGAGGGGGGATCTGATTGAAACGTATAAAATCCTAAAGGGATTGGACAGGCTAGATGCAGGAAAATTGTTCCCGATGTTGGGGAAGTCCAGAACGAGGCGTCACAGTTTGAGGATAAAGGGGAAGCCTTTTAGGACCAAGATTAGGAAAAACTTCTTCACACAGAGAGTGGTGAATCTGTGGAATTCTCTGCCACAGGAAACAGTTGAGGCCAGTTCATTGGCTATATTTAAGAGGGAGTTAGATATGGCCCTTGTGGCTAAAGGGATCAGGGGGTATGGAGAGAAGGCTGGTACAGGGTTCTGAGTTGGATGATCAGCCATAATCATACTGAATGGCGGTGCAGGTTCGAAGGGCCGAATGGCCTACCTCCTGCACCTATTTTCTATGTTTCTATGTTAGGAAAATTGTGATGCAATCATGAAAGTGGCACATCAGTGGCTATATTTCATGAGGAGTTTGAGGAGACTTGGTAGGCCACCAAAGACTAGCAAATTTCTACAGATGTAGGGTAGAGAGCACTCTGACTGGTTGCATCATCGTCTGGCATGGAGGTGCCACTGCAGGGGGTTGCCTGAGTGTGGCAACCCCGGCATGGGCAGGACCCTCCCTACCATTGGAGACATACTCAAATAGCGATGCCTCAGGAAGGCAGCATCCTCATGAAGGACCCTCACATGCCCTCGGCCCATTACTGCCAGGGAGGAGGTTGAGTTTGTCACACTCAACATCTTTAGAAAGCTTCTTCTACTCCTCCATCAGGTTTCTGAGAAGTCCATGAACAGTACCTCACTATTTTGCACCTTTTTTAAAATATATCTTATTGTGTAATTGTTGAAGCATTGCACTGTACCGCTGCTGCAAAACAAATTTCATTGCATATATGTGTGATAATAAACCTGATGCTGAACCATAAAACCCATTCAGCTCATCATGTCTGTATTATACTTTGGCAGTTTTATAAATATTTGTAAAATCATATGGGGTAGAGACGGTGGGTGAACACAATCTATTACCTAAGGTAGAGGATATTGGCTTAAAATGAAAGGGGAGAGATTTAGAGACCCGAGAGGCAAGTTTATCGATATAGAGGTGGTGAACATGGGTAACAAGTTGCCAGAAAAAGTGGTAGATACAGGTATGATTGCAACATTTAAAAGACACTTGGACAGGTTCATAGATAGGAAAGGTTTAGGTGGATGTGGGCAAACACAGGAAAATGAGACTAGCTCGGGTTGGCACCTTGGTTGACATAGATGAATTGGGCAGAAGGCCTCATCCATGCACTGTGATTCAATGATTTTAAGTGTCCAATGAGTTCTGCTCCTGTTGGAGTTGTAGGGAGTCTTCCCCAACCAGAAGCCCTGCATGAACCAAGAGATCCAGAGCCCGATGGCCAGATCAGAGGCATTTGAGTCTGGTGAACAAGAAAGTTACAAGAGATTGTATCTGACCCTCCAAAAGGCTATCCCACAGGCAAAGTGGCTATTCTGGACTAAATCAATGAAGGATGCTCGACAGCTGTGGCAGGGCTTCAATGCTACTAAGTGAAATCAAGTGACATAGGTGACAACAGGGCCTTGCTTTCAGGTGAGCTCGATGCCTTCTACGCTCATTGTGACTATCAAAACATGGAGGAACTCCCACAGCCCCCAACTATCCTCTGATTTCAGTCTGAGATGGAGAGGGTCAGCGACTTAAAATTCCTCTGTGCTATTATTTCAGAGGACCTGTTCTGGGCCCAGCACGCAAGTGCTATTACGAAGGGGGCACGGCAGCACCTCCACATCCTTAGAAGTTTGCAAAGATTCAGCATAACATCTAAAACTTTGATAAACTTCTACAGAAATGTTATGGAAAGTATATTAACTGGCTGCATTACAGCCTGGTATAGAAACATCAACTGGAAAATCCTATATAAAGTAGAGGATATGGCTCAGTCCATCACAAGTAAAGCCCTCTCCAACATTGAGCATATCTACACGAAAGACTGTCACAGGAAAGCAGCGTCTGTCATCAGGGACCCCCATCACTCAGGACATGCTCCCTTCTCATGTTGCCATTAGAAAGGTGGTACAGGACTCTCACCACCAGGTTCAGAAACCGTTATTACCCCTCAACCATCTGGCTCCTGAACCAGAGGGGAAAACTTCACTCGCCCTATCACGGAACTATTCCCACAACCCATGGGCTCTCTTTCAAGGACTAATCTTTATGCTCTCGCTATCCAGTGCTTATTTATTTATCCAGTGGTCAAAGAACACTGAGGCTGATAAACAAGAAGGGTCAGAGCCATCTCTATTTCCTGAGGAGACTGAGGTCCTTTAACATCTGCCGGACGATGCTGAGGATGTTCTACGAGTCTGTGGTGGCCAGTGCTATCATGTTTGCTGTTGTGTGCTGGGGCAGCAGGCTGAGGCTAGCAGACACCAACAGAATCAACAAACTCATTCGTAAGGCCAGTGATGTTGTGGGGATGGAACTGGACTCTCTGACGGTGGCGTCTGTGAAAAGGATGCTGTCTAAGTTGCATGCCATCTTGGACAATGTCTCCCATCCACTACATAATGTACTGGTTGGGCACAGGAGTACATTCAGCCAAAGACTCATTCCACCGAGATGCAACACAGAGCGTCATAGGAAGTCATTCCTGCCTGTGGCCATCAAACTTTACAACTCCTCCCTTGGAGGGTCAGACCCTGAGCCAATAAGCTGGTCCTGGACTTATTTCCTGGCATAATTTACATATCACTATTTAACTATTTATGGTTTTATTACTATTTAATTATTTATGGTGCAACTATAACGAAAACCAATTCCCCTTGGGATCAATAAAGTATGACTATGACTATTGTTTTCTTTTTTTCTGTATTTGCACAGTTTGTTGCCTTTTGCACACTGGTTGTCCACCCTGGTGGTGTGGTCTTTCATCAATTCTATTACAGTTATTAGATTTATTGAGTACGCTCGCAAGAAAATGTATCTCAGGGTCGTATACGGTGACATATATGTACTTTGATAATAAATTTACTTTGAACTTTAAAATACTAAAGTGGAAAAGTTCATTGTCAATAGATAGTCAAGCTCCTCACGGGTCAACGTTCCCCTCACGGTACTGTAGCCGTTATGGCAACACTTTACAGCACCAACTGTAAAATCAGGGTTTAATTCACGCCGTTGCCCGTACAGAGTCTGTACGTTCTTTCCATGACCACGTGTACAGAGTGTGTATGTTCTTTCCGTGACCACATGTACAGAGTCTGTATGTTCTTTCCGTGACCATGTGCACAGAGTGTATGTTCTTTCCGTGACCATGTGTAGAGTCTGTATGTTTTTTTCCGTAACCACGTGTACAGAGTCTGTATGTTCTTTCCGTGACCACGTGCACAGAGTGTATGTTCTTTCTGTGACGTGTACAGAGTCTGTATGTTCTTTCCGTGACCACGTGTACAGAGTCTGTATGTTCTTTCCGTGACCACATGGATTTCCTCTGGGTTTTATTTATTTAGAGGGGGTGTATGGGGTGTCAGGGAGGGGTAGCACCTCTGGTGGGGGAACATGTCGTGTCCTTTTCAAGGTGGTTAGTCCACCTTTGGTCCCACCCAACACTCAGCTCTCACCTGTGGCTCCCCGTAGCTGTTTGCATGCGTCAGCGACCACACCCCGGGCAACGGCTTCGACAAGCCAGCCAAATCAGGTGAGGGTAGCCGACGGGTCTCAAACCCTCGGTGAAATAGGGAGTTGTCTATCTCAGCATGTGAAGACAGACTCCGGCGGATTGAGCAGATGAGACCAATGGAAGGTCGAACAGTCAAGAAGGTGGTCTCTGCAAGCGTCGTAGAACATATAGAGGAGGACAAGACAGAGAAGACATCCAGGTCATCCACTGTGCCTAGTCCCATCTCCAGTCGTCTCGACTCTTGTTTTGCCACTGGATCCAGATGGGAATTGGGAAGAGAGAGTGAGGCTGACGCTGCACAACTCTCCTTCACTCTAATCTAAATCAAGCGCTAGTCTCGGCACCATCAAGCCGACTGGTGGCGCAGTGACATCAGCGCCGGACTCTGGGAGCGAAGGTTCCCGAGTTTGAATCTAGTCGAGCTGCTCCTGGGCACACTTTCCATCCGTGCTGGGTTGTGTCAAGCTAGCAACTCGACCTCGTTATAAAACGGTGTTGAGGTCGTCATCGATGATGATGGACAAACCTTATTCATTTAAAGATACAGCACAGTAACAGGCTCTTCCGGCCCAATGAGCCTGTGCTGCCCAATTACACCCACGTGACCTGCTAATCAGTAGGTCTTTGGAATGTGAGAGGAAACCAGAGCATTGGAGGAAAACCTCGTGCTTATGGATAGAACGTACAAATTCTTTACAGACTGCGGCAGGAATTGAACCAGGTTGCTAGTGCTGTAATAGCATTACACTAACCTGTATGCCAACATGCCACCCCGTCCAGTTTCTTCTCACATTCCAAAGATATACGAATTAGTTATAGTTAGTGAGTTATGGGCATGCTACTTTGGCGTGGGAAGTGTGGTGACATTTGCAGACTGCCCCCAGCACATCCTCAGACTGCGTTGGTTATTGACAAAAACGATGCTTTAATAAATAAAGATTACATTTATCTTGAAGATCTTTTCTGGATCACAACAACCAGCTACAAACTCAGGTTCTCTTTGCCCAACTGTATTTTTAACAAACTAAAGTCAATCACTTTCAATTTGTGTTGTTTATAAACAGTTTCTCCTCATCGGTTTTCAAAACCTGTCATGATGTTTAGTACACGTCAACATTAAATCAGGATAGGAGGGTGAACAAGTTGTGATATCCACCACAGCAGATATCTTCAAACAGTCCAATAACCGATGGCACTTCCTGGCAATTGAAGATTGGGTAATACCCAGCTCAACGACCACAGCTCTCCAACAGAAACTCTGGAGAAAGAGACAGTGGCGGTTTGAATAATGTCTACTGGCTGCTTTCATACAGGCAATGTGGAAATAAAGAAGAGGTCAAAGCTCAAAACAAATTTATTATCAAAGTATGTATATGTCACCATATACTTCCACAAGATTCATTTTCTTGCAGGCATTTATAGTAGAACAATAATACAATCCAAACAATAACTGACAAACAATCCATGAAAACAAGATGAACAAATACAAAAAAAATTAAATCAGTAATAAAATAAATATTGGAAACATGATTTGTAAAGAGTCACAAAAGTTGTTTATTGTTGAGGTGAGTGAAGTTATCCATGCTGGTTCAGAAGCTTAATGGTTAAGGGCATTAACTGTTCCTGAACCTGAGTGGTAAGAGACCTCCTTCCTGATGGTAACAGCAAGAAGAGAGCACGGCCTGGATGGTGGGTGCTCTTGATGATGGATACTGCTTTCTTGTGGCAGCACTCCTTGTAGATGTGTTCAATGGTGTGGAGGGTTTTTTTTTTTACCTGTAACAGATTGGGCTGTATCCACTCATTTTTGTGGGCTTTTCTGTTCCTGGGAATTATCGTTTCCACACCAGGCCGTGAAGCAACTCGCCAGGATATTAGCCACTGTGCATCTGTAGAAGTTTGTCAGAGTCTTAGATGACCTGTCAAATCTGCACAAACTTCTGAACAAAAATTAGAGCTGCTACCATGCCTCCTTTGTAATGATACATACATGATGGCCCCAGGACAGAGTGCACTGAAATGACAATGCTAAGGAATTTAAAGTTACTGACCCTCTCCACCTCTGATCCCCCAATGAGGATGGTCTCACGGACTCCCAGTTTCAGGGATAGCACTACACAGCATGAAGGTAATCAGAAAAGGAGCTGGAATAACTTTTGACAAGGATTTACTGTGGATAAATACTAAAACGTAAAAGTTAACAGGGCACTGGAAAATACCAAAGGGAGCAGAATAGCCAGTGTAGAACAGGCCTTTCAGCCCAATCATTCATGCTAACCTGGAGACCTGTCCTAGAGCTGGCCTGTCCATGTGCATACGTGGATGTATGGGAGGGAGGAACGGGGCTTGTCTTGCTGTTGTTGTTTTGTTGCTTGGTGTGTTCTGTGTTGTCCTGCTGACCACAGTGGGCATGCTACAGTGGCACCACTTCCTGGCTGCCCCCAGCACTTCCTTAGGGTGCATTGATTGTGAACACAAACAATGCATTTCACTGTATGTTTCGATGTGCAGTCATATTTATTGTGATAAATAAAGCGGAGCTAGGCCATTTCATTTGCCTGAGTTTAGCCCACATCCCTCTAAATTTCTAAACATTTTAAGAAGAGCTTCTTCCACTCTGTCATCATGTTCCTGAACTATCCATGAACTATGTACTTAAGTACCTTGGGAATAGTGATTTTTATGTCTTACGCTGTACTGATGCAACAAAACAACAAATTTTATGACATATATCAGTGATAATAAACCTGATTCTGGGCTCCAGAAATTAACATTTCAGTAGAAGTCACTAAGCAAAAGCCAATCCATATACAAGACAGACAGAAAGTCCAGATCAGGGAACTAACTGAGCAGGAATTATACCACAAGACAATGGGGCAGAGTTGCACCGTTTGGCCTATTGAATCTGCTGCACCATTTGATCATGACTGATTCATTTTCCCTCTCAACCACACTCTCCTGCCTTTTCCCCATAACCTTTGATGGCCTTACTAATGAAAAACCTATCAACTTCAGCTTTAAATATCCCCAATGACTTCGCTTTCACAACCATCTAGGGCAATGGATTCCACTGATTCACCACTCCCCCGCTAAAGAAATTCCTCATCTGTTCTAAGTTCTTCAGCTGTGCCCATCACTGGAAACATCCTTCCCACGTCCACTAACTAGTCCATTCAACATTGGGAAAATTTCAATGAGATCCCCCCACCCCCCCCACTTCTTCTAAACTCAGTGAATATAGGCTCAGATCCGTCAAACACTCTTTATAAGTTAATCCTTTCATTATTGGGATCATTTTCGTAAACATCTTTGGACCATCTCTAATGTGGGTACAATCTTACTTGGACACGAGGCCCTAAATTGTTCACAACACTGTAAATGCATTCTGACCAAGATTCCCGATTGAAGATTGCTTATTGCACGAGTGTAAATGAGAACAACATGATTGTGACTCTGGATCCTACACAGCATATGAAAGACAACAGAATAAAGAACACACTAGCATAGTAAATATAAAAGCAATCCTATAAAACAGTGTAAGCCTTGATTGACAGAAATCCCTGACTGGAAACTTCTAAGAAGCTAAGAATTTAAAACCAGTAGCATTTTTGGGAGCCGGAAAAGCCGCTGCTTCAATGCCTTAAAAAGCCTCAGCATTACGTACATTTTTGCATTTATATCCTAGTCCTTTTGAAATAAATGCTACCATCAAACCTTAGTAACACTACAGAATAACTATGACTGGTCCCAAGTCCAAAGTTCCCATTATAATAGGATTGAATAGCCTTGAGTGGACAGCCCCACTACTCAGATAAATAGAAACAGACTCCCACTGTTAGACACACATACTCACTCACTCCCCAGGAGAGCAGGAATCCACACTTCCACAAAGAACAGTGGCCAGAACTTTAACTGGTTCTGCTTTAGCTCAGGAGTGGGTGATTACTCCTGTTACATAACAGACAGCCCAACTTTAATCGTTAATTTTTAAACCCAGGTCTCATTAACCATTTATGGCAGCATAGTGGTTTCTGTGACGCTATTTTCTGCCTGCAGGTATTCCGGACTTTGGGGGTTTTGCGCCCTCTCCATGAACCGTGTAGGTTTCCTCTGGGTACTCCGTATTCTCCCCCAGTCCAAAGACATACCGGTTAGTAGGTTAATTGGTAATTGTAAATTGTCCTGTGATTAGGCGAGGGTTAAATCAGTGGGTGGCGCGGCTCGGTGGGTCGGAAGGGTCTGTTCCATCTTGTATTGCTAAATAAAATACAACAGGTGTCTGGATGGATCCACATGGCACCAATTATTTACATGTAAACCCTCTTATAGCATGGGACCAGCAGTAGAGCCACTGCCTCACATGTCATGTGGAGTTTGCACATTCACTCTGTTTCCTCCCACGCTCCCAAAGTGTCCCACGTGCAGAGATGAGGGGTAGCATCTGGGAGTAGTTGATACAAATGTGGAGAAAAGTGAGGGATTGCTTAATGACAACGTGGATTCTGTGGGCTTCTAAGCATTCTGAAATAATCTAGAAAATTCTTGATTGTGGTGTACTAGGACCTCCTCCTGAGATTAAAAAAAATCAGAAGCCTTTCGGCCTTTTAACACGTTCTATAAAACATAGGAGCAGAATTAGGCTAATTTATTATTCCTCTCAACCCCATTCTTCTGCCTTCACCCCATGATCCTTAACACCCTTACTATTCAAGAACCTATCAGCCTCTACTTTAAGTATACCCAATGGCTTGGCCTCCACAGTCATCTGTGGCAATGAATCCCACGGTCATAAATTCCTCCTCATTTCTGTTTTGAAGTGATGTCCTTCTGGAACAGGGGTTCCCAGCCTGGGATCCACAGACCCCTTGCTTAATGGTATTGGTCCATGGCATGAAAAGAGGTTGGGAAGCCTTGTTCTAGAATCTCTTTTGTTTGTGTCAGTGATAATAAACCTGATTCTGGAAAAAAGGCAAGCTTACAACTGCTCAGAGGCACAGTAAAATTTATTAATAAAGTACATATATGGTATATGTCACTATATACTATCCCGAGACTCATTTACTTGCAAGCATTTACAGGAAAACAGAATTTAAGAAAGTATTATACATGACACAAGTCAGAGCACGAGTTGTTAGAGGGCACAGTCCAGATCTCTTGTACACCAAATTGATCTCTCTCTCTACCTCGTCATGGCCCTTGTACTTTGTCAGGCTGCACTGTACTTTCTCCATAACACTATATTCTGCATTGCTTTCCTTCTTTTGTGCTACAAGGTAATTATGGATGGAATAATCTGTCTGGATGGCATGCAAACAAAAGCTTTTCACTGCATGCTGGTAAATGCTACAATAATAAACCAAGCTCACCCTGCCGCCTCTTGCCCTTGACACGAACATCACAACATAGAACCAAACAGCAATTCCTTGGCTTTCACTAGGACACCATCAATGCCACAAAAAGGCAGCATCGATCATTAAGGACCCTCACCACCCAGGACATGCCCTGGTCGCAGTACCACCATCAGAGAAGGGGGACAGGTGCCTGAAGACGCACACACACACACGTTTTAGAAACAGCTTCTTCCACTCTGCCAGCAGATTTTTGAAAGGTCCATGAACACTACTTCACTACTTTTGCACTTCTTATTTGATTTTATCTATGTATATATATTTCCTACAAGTTAAAGCATAATTTATTTATTGCCCTGTACTGCTGCAGAACATCAGATGTCATGCCAAACACTCAGCAGCTTCTGTACCTCCTGTACCTAATGAAGTGGCTACTGAGTGTAGGTTTGTGGTCTTCTGCTGCTGTATCACATGCACTTTAACATCTTGTGCATTCAGAGATGCTTTTTTTTTGCACACCACTGTTGTAAAGTATTTTTATTTGCGTTATCAAGTGGCCACTGAATGCTCATCAGAGATACTAAAACCGATTCTGGTTCTTTCAAGCTATACACCTTCAAGTTAGTAAACTACAAGGAATTGTGTCATTCTTGGCAAAGTACCAAAACTTCACACCTTACCCAGACTTCCCAACTGATACCACTTTGCAAACATCTTCCAGATGTAAACTGAAGAACTGCACCGTTGAAAGAAACTGAGCCCTCAAGCAATGAAGGATTAGAATTTCAGAATGTCACAGCAGAGACAGTACTGACCAATTAACCCAACTTCCCTGCTTCTTTGCCAAGGATTTTTGCATTTCCTCTCTAGAAATTAATCAAATCTCAGCACCAGTCTTCAAACTGCACATACAACTGATCGACTTGCTTATCAGGTGCAAGACCAGCCATGAACGACTGGCATACATATGCTCATTGATTCATGACATGCTATCACGGATCCCAGTCTTCTGATGATCCCGGGCATATGACTAAAAGTAGAAATTGTCAGCATAAACACATACGATGCTGATCCTCCCACCCTGGGTTACCTCCTCTCCCTCAACCCATTTCACAAGGTTACCACCATTCCACCAACCCCCAATACACCAGTCAGCTGTCTACCCCCCCCCAATCATTTCCTCAGGCAGCCTGACCTCTCCTCCCCTGTGGCCCCCGGTCACTTGTCTCTTTCTACTCACCCCAGGTTGCCTGACCTCAGCTCCCCTCGCCCCGGGTTACCTACACAACCCTACTCCGTTGTCCAGGTTACCCCTCCAACCCCCCTCACATTACATGTTGCGCCATTGCCCCAAGTTGCCTGACCTCCCCTTGTGTCTTCCCCCGTTATCCCCTGGTCACCTGTCTCTTCACACCCTGAGCTGACTGAGCTCCGCTTCGCTTCACTCCACCCTCCTTTAACCCCAGTTCATCTACCCTCTCCCCACCACGTTGCCCAGCGTCTCCTCCGAGTACCTGTTCTCAGCCACTTCCACCGCTTCCATTCCTCGGCGTCACTTCCCTAAACAAGCCGAGGTCACGACCCCGTGACGTCATCTCCACGTGACTGCCTCGTCCATTGATGCATCAAATATAAGCCGGACTGAACGGCGTCCCCGTTATGATCTACGTTTCCGACTTCACGCCTTCCTGTATTTTGCCCACAATATGGCCCTCGGGAATATAGGTAGTCTTCAATTTGCCCTGTTCCTCATAAACCGACAAGACTGGCCCCGAGTCCCCCTCCCCCACTCAGGTTGGTCTTCCGCCGCAGCGCCATCCGTGACCAGGATGACTCATCACTCTGCACCGCGCAATTGCGAGGCCATTTAGCCCGTCGAGCTGTTCCACAATTCGAGTAAAGTTGCTTATCGCCAGCAACAGTCCCATCAAAGACCGAGCTGGAGGTGTTGTAGGACTAAGCTTCCACCACTGCTTCTATAATAGGCAGTGAGTAAACCAGAACGAAGGATATGCTTACTTGCACTCATCCTCACAAATCTATCAAGCAGCATTTTGTTACCAAGTACCGACCCACCATTGTCCAGTTTAGGCTTTGCCTGAACCACTCAGTTCCAGTCCTCATCACAGCCTTGGTTCAAACAGGAACCAATGAGCTAAATTCTAGAAACATTGTGGCAGGTCTTCACCTTCTGTAGCATCAGGAAGTCTGGTGTATATGAAGACAAGCTAATGTTGTTAAGAAGGCATATGGTTTATTGGTCTTCATTAGACAGAAGATTGAGTTCAGGAGTTGTGAGGTAATGTTGAGGGTCTGTAAAACTGGTTAGAGCACACTTGGAATTTTGTCTTCAGTTCTGTTTGCCTCATTATAGGAGGGATGTGGAAGCTTCAGAGAGGTGCAGAGGAGATTTACTAGGATGCTGCCAGGACCAGAGAGCATATCTTATGAAGAACAGCTGAGTGAGCTAGGGCTTTTCTCTTTGGAGTGAGGGAGGATGAGAGATGACTTGACAGAGATGTACAAGATGATAAGAGGTATAGATAGATTGGACAGCCAGAGACTTTTTCCGCAGGGCAGAAATGGCATGCATAACTGTGCAAAAGTGTCTAAGACTTTTGCACAGTACTGTAGTAATTTTATGTTTTGTTCTATACTGCTGTCACAAAAAATAACAAATCTCATGACATACTTGAGTGATGATAAACTTGATTCTGGTATGCGTCTCTATTGTGGACTAAGAGTGAGGAAGGGACAGGGAGAGGGGAATCATTTGGGGAAAGGAGAAGGGAGAGGAGAGAGATATTCTGTAATGATAAACAAACCAATTGTTTGGAATCAAATGACCTTGCCTGGTGTCTCAGGCCTGGTTTTGTCTGTGTCTGCATCTGCACCTGCACCATGCCCCGGCCCAGCACTCCTTCTCTGCCACCTGTCCCACACCCCTCCCATGGCACTCCACCCTCACCATTCCCAACATCCTTTGCTCCCACCAGATTTACAAGCTCGCTCTCCGCTTCACATTGGCAAATACAGTACTGTGCAAAAGTCATAAGCACCCTCACTATGAATATGTGGTTAAGACTTTTCCACAGTACTGTACTGAGGGGACATAATTTCAAGGTGATTGAAGGAAAGTATAGGAAGGGTGTTGGAGATAAGCTTTTTACACAGAGATCGATGGGTGTGTGGTACGCGCTGCCAGGGGTGGTGGTGGAGGAGGTGGATTCATTCTTCAACAAGTGAATGGTAGAAAAATGGAGGGCTATACCATCCTGTGGATAGTGTGGAACTTCTTGGGATTTGGTCGATTTGGAACTGGGAGTCTGCGAATCTGGGCCAGGGACCGGAGATTGGAGGGCTAATGTCTGTGGATCAGCGAGTCCGGGGCCAGGGACTGTAGGTAGGAGGCTTAGGGGCAGTCTGTCTTATAGCTGGAGGCTGCCTTTGTGTGTGAGTTGATGGTGGGGGAGGGGGCGACGGGGAAAGAGGCTTGTATTGTTTCTGTTGTTTTGTTGTTCTTGTTCCTTGTGTTGTTCTGCTGAATATTATGGACAAGCTGTGTTGGCACTGGAATGTATGGTGATGCTTGCGGTCCCCAGCACACCCTGAGGTTACCTTGATTGTTAGTGTGTGTTTCGATTTACTTGTGATAAGTAAGTCTGAATCTGACTCTGAACTCTGCAAGAGCCCGAATTTCAAAGGAGAGATGGTAGGTTTCTGTTAGATAAGGTAAGAGTGATTAAGACAAGTTTTTTCATTCAGCCAGAGCCAACTGCACAATGAGGTAGGGTTCCATCACACTTTTGACGTACAGATACCAGAGACTGCGCATGCTGTAAATCTGGAGCTGGTCAGATTCACCAAGTATACCCAGCCCCGTTGTGTGTTGGTACACTCTTGACGTGCGCCTTGTAAATGGACAGAAGGAAATGGGATGGGTGGTTGTTTCTCACTAGTTGCAGATTGTTATTGCTCTTCTACAGTGTGAGTGTTACTTGTCACTTATCAGCCCACACCTGAGTGTAGTCTTGGTCTTGCTGTGTACAAGTATCAAATGCTTCATTGTACTGAGGTCTCTGTAAGTGGAACACGTGCTACACCTGCCTCTACGTCTCCTCCCCCACCATCATTCAGGGCCCCAAACACCTTCCAGGTGAGGCAACGCATACAGCGATTCTACCGGAGTCATCTGCTGTACCCACTGTCCCTGGTGGCCTCCTTTACATCGGTGAGACTTGATGTAGGTTGGGAGACCGCTTTATCGAGTGCCTTTGTTCCGTCCACAACAGGGAGGATTTCCCAGTGGCCAATCATTTTAATTCCACATCCCATTCCCATTCTGACATGTCAGTCCATGGCCTCCTCTACTGCCATGATGAGGCCACTCTCAAGTTAGAGAAGCAACACCTTATATTCTGTCTGGACAGCCTCCAACCTGACAGCATGAACATCTATTTCTCCAGCTTCTGGTAATTCCTTACCCTCTGCCTTTTCTCTTTCCTGATTTCCCCTTCTGGCTCCTCCCTTACCCTTTCTCTTCTCCTCATCTGCCTGTCACCTCCTCCTGGTGGCCTTCCTCCTTCCCTTTCTCCCACAGTCCACTCTCCTGTCCTATCAGATTCCTCCTTCAGCCTTTTACCTCTTTCACCGATCATCTCCCAGCTTTTCACATCATCCCCTCCCCCACCCAGCCACCTTCGCCTTCACCTGGTCTCCCCTATCACCTTCCAGCTTGTACTCCTTCCCCCACCTTCATAATCTGACCAAACTTCACTGTCACTACCAGGGGCAGGATTATTTTAAGGAGAGATCTGGCAATTCCCTCACTTTCCATATTTTCAGAAATCCCTTCTTCCAGCTCTTCTGAAGATGTGACCCATAGGTTAGTCACCTCACCATCAGGTTCAGAGTCAGGTTCATTATCACGAACATATGCTATGAAATTGGTTGTCTTGTGGCAGCAGTACACTGCAAGGCATAAAAATTACTAAATTACAGGGAGAAATATATTTTAAAAAACGAATAGTGCAGAAAGAGAGCAAAATAGTGAACAACAATTCACAAAGTACTGAAGGAACACAGAAAGTCAGGGTCAGGCAGGGAATAAACAATAAATATCTCAGGCCAAGGCCGCTCACCGGGACTGGAAAGGAAGGGGAAGAAGGTGGAGGGAAGGGAAGGAGTAGAAGCCGGGAGGGGAGAGCTGAGACCAGGTGAGGGGGGGAGGTGGGAACGTGAAGAAGGGATATAGAGTTAGAAGCTGGGAGGTAAGAGTTTAGAGTTGAGACTAGCTGAGGGGGGAAGGTGGGAACGTGGAGAAGGGATATAGAGTTAGAAGCTGGAAGTTGAGAGTTGAGACCGGGTGAGGGGAAGGTGGGCACGTGGAGAAGGGACTACATAAGAGTTAGAAGCTGGGAGGTGAGAGTTGAGACCAGGTGAGGGGAAGGTGGGAACGTGGAGAAGGGACTACATAGAGTTAGAAGCTGGGAGGTGAGAGTTGAGACCAGGTGAGGGGAAGGTGGGAACGTGGAGAAGGGATATAGAGTTAGAAACTGGAAGGTGAGGGTTGAGACCAGGTGAGGGGAAGGTGGGAAGGTGGAGAAGGGATATAGAGTTAGAAGCTGGGAGGTGAGAGTTGAGACCAGGTGAGGGGAAGGTGGGCACGTGGAGAAGGGATATAGAGTTAGAAGCTGGAAAGTGAGAGTTGAGACCAGGTGAGGGGAAAGCGGGAACATGGAGAAGGGGATATAGAGTTAGAAGCTGGGAGGTGAGAGTTGAGACCAGGTGAGGGGAAGGTGGGCACGTGGAGAAGGGATATAGAGTTAGAAGCTGGGAGGTGAGAGTTGAGACCAGGTGAGGGGAAGGTGGGAACGTGGAGAAGGGGATATAGAGTTAGAAGCTGGGAGGTGAGAGTTTAGAGTTTAGACTAGGTGAGGGGAAGGTGGGAACGTGGAGAAGGTTTATAGAGTTAGAAGCTGGGAGGTGAGAGTTGAGACTAGGTGAGGGGAAGGTGGGAATGTGGAGAAGGGACTACATAGAGTTAAAAGCTGGGAGGTGAGAGTTTAGAGTTGAGACTAGGTGAGGGGGGAGGTGGGCACATGGAGAAAGGATATAGAGTTAGAAGCTGGGAGGGGAGACCTGAGACCAGGTGAGGGGAAGGTGGGCACATGGAGAAAGGATATAGAGTTAGAAACTGGGAGTTTAGAGTTGAGACCAGGTGAGGGGAAGGTGGGAATGTGGAAAAGGGACTATAGAGTTAGAAGCTGGGAGAGGAGAGCTGAGACCAGGTGAGGGGGCAGATGGGCACATGGAGAAAGGATATAGAGTTAGAAGCTGGCAGGTGAGAGTTGAGACCAGGTGAGGGGAAGATGAGCACGTGGAGAAGGGACTATAGAGTTAGAAGCTGGGAGGGAATATGTGCAAGAGCTATAGGGTTGAAGAAAAAGGAATCTGTTAGAATAGGACAGTGGACCATGGGAGAAATGGAAGGAGGAGGGGCACCAGAGGGAACTGAAAGACATGGGAGGAGAAGAGAAGGGATAAGAGGGGAGCCAGAACGGGGAATGGAAAAAGAGAGAAGCGGGGTGAGGGGAGAAATTACGGAAGTTAGAGAAATCAATGTTCATGCCATCAGGTTGGAGGCTACCCAGATCGAATATGAGGTGTTGCCCCTCCAACCTGAGTTTGGTCTCATCCTGACAGTTGAGGAGGCAATGGACAGACATGTTGTTAAGGGAATGAAAAGACCCAACTTCCATAATCTAATCAATTTCTCTAACTTCTGGTTATTCCTTCCCCTTCCATCCTTGTTCCTTCAACTCCCCCCACCCCCTATGTTCTTATTCTGGCTTCTGCCCTCTTTCTTTTCAGCCCTGATGAAAGGTTGCAGACTGAAACGTTAACTGTTTATTCCACTTCACAGATGCTGCCTGATGCGATCAGTTCCTCCAGCATGTTGTGAGTGTACTCAAGATTTTCAACATCTGCAGAATCTCTTGTGTTTAGCTAAACAGTGAGGTAGTGTTCACAGGTTCATGGACCGTTCAGAAATCTGATGGTGAGGGGTAGGAGCTGCTCCAAAAACTTGTCACAATGACTGCCTTTGCATGGTTTGATGTCAGATCTTGTTTGACAATCACTCCGGCCTCATACCACGAGATGCTAACGACGCTTCTTAAATGCTAGCTGCTGTTGTCGTAGTACACTGCCTGGCTGAGTCTGTGGGTTCTTAATTGCCAGGGAATGATGATGTCATGTGGATTTGTTCCGAGCGGAATATAAATCGAGCTGAGGGAGATCCAGCCTCCCTTCACTGAGGTGGAGAATCCTTGCACAGCCTCTTGGAAGCAGTCACTGGACAGGTATGTGAAAGCAAACTCCTTAAATGCAAAAACAAGCAGCGGAAAACCAGCCCCTTCAGATTCTGAAGAGAGGTTATCCTTTGAACCGGCTCTCCTTTTGCTTTCTTTGTGTGGCTGATTGATGAGGGAGGGGACAGATGGTTCAGCCTAAGGGCTGGGCAGAATGTTTTCGAGTTGTGCTGGTCTGGAATTCAGGGGGCTCGGGCTGGAACGATGCAGGCAGATTGACGAGAAACTTGACGGGCCGTGGGGAGGGAGTAGGGAGAGTGGGGACCAACAGGCCAAGGTCTGTGCTGTATCATCCTGTGGCTGGTAGGTGTGTGTGTGTGTGTGTGTGTGTGTGTGTTTTTATCTGTATCTACAGTATGTCCGTGTGTATCAGTGCATATGTTTGCATATTTGTGTGCGTGTGTGTGTGTGTGTGTGTGCACTTATGTGTTTCTGCATATTTTTGGGTATACACACAGATATGTTTGTGTGTCTGTGAGTATCTACAGTGTGTCTGTGTGTATCAGTGCATATGCCTGCATATTTGTGTGTGTGTATGCTTACATATGTCTGCGTATCTTTGGGTGTATCTATGTATATATCTGTGTGTCTGTGTGTGTGTATGCTTACATATGTCTGCGTATCTTTGGGTATATCTATGTGTGTCTGTGTGTCTGTTGTGTGTTTCGGTTGTGTATTTTGTATATGTGTGCAAATAAAATAAAATGTGTGTTGTGTGCATGTCTGTCTGTATTGTGAACTTAGTGTGCGTGTTCGTATATTTTTTGTGTTGCTTGTGGTCTATGTGTGTGTCTGTGTGTTTACTGAGATCATATTGAAAACACTTTAAGATGACCTTGACTGCACAGGGAGTGAAAAGGTTTAGAGAGATATGAGCCAAGTGAAAGCAAAAAGACTAGCTTGGTCGGCATCGACAAGTTGGGCTGAAGGGCCTATTTCTATGCAGTATAATTCTTTGACGAGAACATAGAACAGTACTGTACAGCTTAGTACAGGCCCTTTGGCCCACGATGTTGTGCAAACCTTTTAACCTACTCCAAGATCAATCTAACCCTTCCCTCCCACATAGTACTTAATTTTTCTATCATTCATGTACCTATCTAAGAGTTTCTTCAATACCCCTATTGTATCTGTTTCTGCCACCACCGATGCCAGAGTGTTCCATGATTCCACCATTCTTTGAGTAAAAATACCTACTTCTGACTTTCCTCCAATCACCTTAAAATTATGACCTCCTCATATTAACCATCTTCACGCAAGGAAAAAGTGCCTGACTGTCCACTCAATCTATGCCTCTTATCACCTTGTACATCTCTATAAGATGTCTATGGCTCTCTGATACCATCAGGTTCAGGAACAGTTATTACCCTACAACCATCAGTCTCCTAAACCAGTGTGGACAACTTCACTCACCACAACTTTGAACAGATTCTATAGCCTATAGATGCACCTTCAAGGACTTTACAACTTGTGTTCTCGGTATTTCTTTTATTATTTGTACAATTTGTCTTCTTTTGTACATTGGTTGTTTCCCTGTCTTTGTTATAAATTATATTGTACTTCTTTATTTTCCTTTAAATGCCTGCAAGCAAATTAGTCTCAAGGTGACATACACTCAATGGTGTTCTGTACCTAATAAAGTAGCCACTGAGTGTATGTTCATGGTCTTCTGCTGCTGTAGCCCATCCACTGTAAGGCTCAACGTCTTGTGCAGTCAAAGATGCTCTCCTGTGCACCACTGTTGTGTGTAAGGCTTCTGCTGGCCAGAGTTGACTACAGATCTTGCATTCCAGCTGTCTGGGTATGCAAGCCTGGGCAGTACAGTACAGAGAGCAAGCTGTAGCCCATGTAGCAGACTCCCCCTCTCTGCACATCTGATGAATCCAAAGGAACGGCAGAGACCGATACAGTTTAGTGCCAGCAGTGTCACAGTGGTTGCCAGTAAGCGTTGAACTCAACATAGGACTGTCTTAGAGACCCCAGCTCGGATTTTTCCCTTGGTGTTTACTCCCAAAACCTTCCCCATGGATGGGTCTAGCATTTCCTTCTCCTAGGTGAGCTGCCAACAACAGATGATGAGCCCCATTCATCGGAAGCAACTGGTTTTAAGATGCCAGTAACCCGCCTTCGCCCCTTCTCCTGTCAGTAGAAATGGTTCTGCCTGGCTTAGTAGCTAAGCCACACGTGAAGGCCAGGAGCTGGACTTAGTTGTTAGAGACTACTTGAGGCATGATGATGATGATGATGATAATGATCATCATCATCATCATCATCATCATCATCATCATCATCATCATCAGGAGGCACGCACCATTGGGAGCATTTAATAGGTAGTGGAAGCTTGTCCCCATTACCACCCCCGGCTATAACAATGTTAAGAAAGCACCACTGCTGTAACATGTGGTCAACTGAGTTTCTGTCGCCTTCCTGTCAGCTTGATCTAGCCTGGCCATCCTCCTCTGACGTTTCTCATTAACAAAGCATTTCCACCCACAAAACTGTTGCTCATGAGATGTTCTTTTTTTTGAAGCATCCTCTATAAACTCTGAAGACTGTTGTGCATGAAAATCCCAGGAAATCAGCAGTTTTTGAGATACTCAAACCACCCTGTCTGGCACCAACAATCATTCCACGGTCAAAGTCACTTAGATCACATTTCTTCCCATTCTGATGTTTGGTCTGAACAGCAATTGAACGTCTTGACCATGTCTGCATGTTTTTATGCATTGAGTTTCTACCAAATGATTGGCTGGTTAGATATTTGCTTTAATGAGTAGGTGTACAGATGTACCTAATAAAGTGGCCACTGTGTGCATATGTAGTTTAATAATAAATTTAATTTGACTTTGACTTTTGACTTTGATAAGTGGAACCAGATAAGGTGGGGTGGGGGGGAATGATGGCAGATGGGATTATTTTGTCGAGAGAATGGAATGGAACTGGGTGAAATAGGGCTCGTGGCAGCAGGGAGAGGGGTTAAGGGGTCCTGGTTGGGAAACTCTGGGTATATTAGTAGGAGAGAGAAAGGAACACGGGGGGGGGGGGTGTTTATTCCTGAAGCTGGAAAATTCAGAATTCATGCCATTGGGCAGTAGATACTCAGGGGAATATGAGATGAGATGAGTTTTATTGCTGTGATCCTAATCCTGGCTGACACTACAGGTGGGGTGATGAGTGAGTGCTGGAGTTTAAGAGGCTCCACTCCATTCTTTAGACAGAATAATATCAGCATACCACACAGAAACAGGCCTTTCAACTCAACTGGTCCAGCCTGATCAAGATGTCCCATCCAAGATAAAGATAAAGATGACCTTTATTTGTCAAGTGTACATCAAATCTTCTCCGAAGGGAAAGGCCCCAAATCCTCAGCTTTGCCTATTGCCTGTTGCCGGGGCGGGGTCAAAGCGCTCGGCAGAGGGTGGTGCTTGGTGCCCAGTGCTCGGTGTCGGAGGGCTGGTCGGGGGCTTGAAGTTTTTGGACGGACTCAAGAGTCGGCTGTGGTCGGGTGCTTCCAGGGTGCTGCATCGGCAAGTTTGCAGCGCTGGAGGTTCATGGCAGGAAGAGAGTTTCTCTTCCTTCTACCGTCTGTGTGAGATGATGGGACTTTCGAGAGACTTTGAGACTTTTTTACCGTGCCCATGGTCTGTTCTTTATCAAATTGCAGTATTGCTTTGCACTGTTGTAACTATATGCTATAATTATGTGGTTTTTGTCAGTTTTTTTAGTCTTGGTTTGCCTTGTGTTTTTGTGATATCATTCTGGAGGAACATTGTATCATTTCTTAATGCATGCATTACTAATTGACAATAAAAGAGGACCGCGTGCCCTCATAATCTAATCTAATCTAATCTAAATCTTTGAAATTTAGTGAAATGCATCATTTGAGTCAACAGCCTACACAGTTCGTGGATGTGCTGGGGGGCAGGCTGCAAGTGTGATGCTTCCAGTGTTAACATAACATGCCCACAACTGATCCTAACCCATACACCTTTAGAAGGTGGGAGGAAGCCCACAGGCAAACAAACAGAGTTCTTAAAGGCAGTGGAGGGAATTGAACTCCGATCTTCCGATCACCAGTCCTGCAAAGCACAACACTACTCTGTTGTTCAAAGTTGAACCCAAAGGTGTTCTTCCTTTGCCCTTGGCCTTGGCCTGGCTATGGAGAGGGACAAGCATAGGCGTGTCGATGTGGGAAAGGGAAGGGACGTAGAAAGGACTTGCAGCTAGGAGCTCAGAGTTGCCATTGTGGACTGAGGGAGAGTCTCTGCAGAATGGCATCTAGTCTGAGCTTGGTCAGTTGAAGATGTTTCCAGTAGTGGGAAAGTCTAAGGCCAGAGGTCTTACAGTATGTCTAATATTTAGAGTCATAGAGTCATACAGCACAGAAACAGGCCTTTCGACCCAAATGGACCATGCCAACCAAGATTCCTATCCCAATGCCTGCTGAAGGGTCTCAACCCGAAACATCGACTGTACTCCTTTCCATCGATGCTGCCTGGCCTGCTGAGTTCCAGCATTTTGTGTGTGTTGCTTCACATCTAAGATGGTCCATTTGCCACGTTTGAACCATATCCCTCTAAACCTTTCCAATCCATGCACCTGTCTGAGTATCACTTACATGTTGTCATTGTTCCACTTTCTCCGACAGCTCAATCCATATTCTGACCACCCTCTGTGTGATGAAGTTGCCTTTCAGGTCACAAACCTTTTCATCTAAACCCACTTCCTTTAGTTCTTGATACCCCAACCGTGGGTAAAGACTGTGTGTATTTATCCTATCTATGCTCCTCGTGATTTTTATACACCTCGATAACATCACCCCTCGTTTTCCTCTGCTCCAATGAAAAACTCCCATCCTGCTCAACCTCTCACCGTAACTCAGTCCCTTGAGTACCAGCAAAGTCCTCATAAATCCCCAAAGCACTCTTTCTGGCACAATGTCATCTTTCCTGTACATAGTAACTAAAACTGAACACACTATTCCGAATGCAGCCTCGCCGATGTCTTTTTTACTCAATGGCCTGACTGATGGTGACCAGAGTGCCAAGAGCCTTCTTCCCCATTTTGTCTCCCTGCAACACCACCTTCAGGGAAAGTGTTGCTTGACCTTTCCAGGAATCTGTGGGTGGGGGGAGGGGTCTTCACCTGTATCTGCTGTCCTTGTCCTTCTTGGTGGGAGAGGGTGGTATCAGAGGGGCTGAA
Organism: Mobula birostris; assembly: GCF_030028105.1. Classification (NCBI taxonomy): domain Eukaryota; kingdom Metazoa; phylum Chordata; class Chondrichthyes; order Myliobatiformes; family Myliobatidae; genus Mobula; species Mobula birostris. Next base: position 113,072,904 of record NC_092375.1, on the reverse strand, counting down.
GGGTAACCCTCTATGGCAGTAATTGCAACCTCACAAAATGCATTGGAGATGCTGTACCACAGGAACAATGATAATTTGTTCATTATCATATTGCTAATGTACAGAAATTTGCAGTACACAATATCATTCTTATTTCCTCGGTTATAAGCAGGTGAGGGAACAGAAGGATCTTGAGGTCCACGTCCATAGATTCCTCCAAGCTGCTGTGCACATTGATAGGGTGGCTAAGAAGATGCATGGTGTGCTGGCCTTCATTAGTTGGTGGATTGAGTTCAAGAGCCGGAAGGTAATATTGCAGCTCTAGAAAAACCTTGTTGGACTACACGTGGAGTGTTGTGTTCGGTTCTGGGATTATGGGAAGGATGTGTAATCTTTAGGGGGAGTGTAGAGGAGATTTACCAAGATGCTGCCTGGATTAAATTAGAATACATGTTTTACAAGGAAAGGTTGAGCATGCCAGGGCTTTTCTCTTTGGAGCAAAGAAGAATGAGAGGTGACTTAATACAGGTGTGTAAGATGATAGATGGCATAGATAGAATGGAAAGCCACAGACATGTGGAAGTGGCTAGTATGCGAGGGCGTAATTTTAAGGTGATTGAAGTAAAGTATGGGGGGGATGCTAGATACACAAAATGCCGGAGGAACTCAGAAGGGTAGGCAGCATCTATAGCAAAAAGTACAGCCGACGTTTCTTTTTGCCATAGATGCTGCCTGGCCTGCTGAGTTCCTCCGGCATTTTGTGTGTGTTGCTCGGATTTCCAGCATCTGCAGATTTTCCATTGTTTGTTGAGCGGGACGCTAGATGTAGGTTTTTACATGAAGAGTGGTAGTTGTGTGGAATCACTGCCCGGGTTGGTGGTAGAGGCAGATACGGTACTTTAGGGGCATTTAAGAAATGTTTGCATAGTCACATGGATGAATGAAAAATGGAAGGTGATGTGGAGGGGAAGGGTTAGATTGATCTTGGAGTAGGTTAAAAGGCTGGCACAAGATCATTGGCCAAAGGGCTGTACTTTGCTGTAGTGTTCTATGTTCTATATTATAGAAGTGTTTCACATGCTCCCAAGTTGTTCAAAGTGCCAATTCCTGTATTGTTATGCATGTCATCTCTGTATGTCAGTGAGGCCATTGGATGAGAGTGTCACATGAACCTATTTTATGCCATATAAAGATTTCACAGACAATCTGGGATACTGAGGCTGCTGACTTGACAGCTCAGTTTGAAAAGAGCTGGACTTGGAGAGGACTGGACTGTGATGCTGCCTGCTGTAGAAAGGTGTTGGAGCCAGTGTGCAAAGGCGTGGAGGAGCTGGACTTGGAGAGGACTGGACCGTGATGCTGCCTGCTGTAGAAAGGTGTTGGAGCCAGTGTGCAAAGGCGGTGCACAGACTAACAGTCAGTGATTGCCTTGGACGTTTTTCTTGTGATCGTAAGACCCTGATGGACTTTGCTAATGTGGAAAACTGTAAGCCTGGTTCACTGGTTCATTGGCAAGACCAGTGCCAGGAAAGCTGGGTGGTCTCGTTAGTAGTGTGGACTAGGCCTCCTGCCGCAGGCTTGCCTGTTGCAGCCATCCAGGAGAGGAAATGCCGGAGGCAGTGTGGCGCAGCATCCATGCTGGTTTGGGGGCTGGCCCTTCCTTCCCATCAGTGCTGCCTCCAGTGTTGCCTCTGCGGAAGACAACCCAGACTGCATTCATTCGCGGGCTTCTTCTTGCCTGTAATATCCATGCACGATCAATCTACAGAACATGGATTTTCACTCAGGACTTGGGCTATACTATTAATTTTGTGCAACTGTATAATTTCTGCCACTGTATCTTATATGTGCTATATGTGCCCTGTATCGTTTTCTACTTTGGCCCCGGAGGAATGTATTCATGGGTATTCATGTATGGTTGAATGACAATTAAACTTGAATTTATAAATAAACTATTGAAGTGTGTAGAAAAACCTGAATAATCTGCTATACCAAATCCTGATGGCTTGGAATCTGATACAGCTGGGGTGTTTTTATTTATTTCAAAAGTAGACCTTATTCATGATAAAATATACACTCAGTGCCCGCTTTTTTAGGTACACCTGCTTGTTAGTGCAAATATCTAATCAGCCAATCATGTGGCAGCAACTCAATGCAGAAAAGCATGCAGATATACTGTGGTTAAGAGGTTCAGTTGTTGGGGAAGAAATGTGATCTAAGTGACTTTGACCGCGAAATGATTGTTGGTGCCAGACGGGGTGGTTTGACTATCTCAGAAACTGCTGATCTCCTGGGATTTTCACACACAATAGTGTACAGAGTTTGCAGAGAATGTTGCAAAAAACAACAAAAAAAAATCCAATGAGTGGCCGTTCTGTGGGCGAAAGCACTTTGTCAATGAGAGAGGTCAGAGGAGAATGGCCATGCTGGTTCAAGCTGACAGGAAGGCAACAGTAACTCAAATAATCACATGTTCCAACAGTAACGTGCAGAAGGGCTTCACTGAACACATAATATGTTGAACCTTGAAGTAGATAGCCTACAGCAGCAGAAGACCATGAACATGCACTCAGTGACCACTTTATTAGCCACAGGAAGTGCTTAGTAAAGTAGCCACTGAGTAAATATACAGAATAGGAAAAATCAGTGCAAAAAGCTTTGCACCCTTAGTGTAAATTACACTATGTAGTGTAAACTTTAAAGAGATAAGAAAAACACAAACAAACATAGCACAATTGCCATAACAAACTGGACCAGCAAATTTACGGATGATACCAAGACTGTGTGTGTAATGGACGGCGAGGAAGGCTATCAAAGTTTGATATGGAGCGGCTGGAAAAATGGGCTGAAAAATGGCAGATGGAACTTAATGCAGACTAGTGTGAGGTGTTACACTTTGGGAGGACAAACCAGGCTGAGACATACAGTACACAATGAGCAGAAGGGAAACCAAGGAGTATGTTAGGACAGATAGATCTGGGGATACAGATCCATAATTGCTAGAAAGTGGCGTCACAGGTAGATAGGGTTGTAACAATAGTTTTTGGCACATTGGTCTTCATAAATCAAAGTATTTAGTTGAGATGTTACTGTATGTTGAATTTGCAAAAAGATGCTGGTATTTGGAGCATTGTGGATAGTTATGGTCACCTACCTACCGGAAAGATATCAGTAAGATTCAAAGAGTACAGAGAAGATTTACAGGATGTTGCCAGGACTTGAAGACCCGAATTATAGGGAAAGGTTGAATAGGACTTTTTCCCTGGAGCATAGGAGAATGAGGGGAGTTTTCATAGAGAAATACAAAATTCTGATGGATGCAGATTTAAGCGACGTTAGGATAAGTACATGGATGAGAGGGGTATGGAGGGCTATGATCTAGGTGCTGGTTGATAGACTAGGTGGGCTGAAGGGCTTTGTTCTGTGTTGTAGCGCTCTGTGACTCTAACGTGGTCCCTGGGGTGATTCATAAGAACATAGGAAATAGGAGCAGGAGTAGGCCACCTGGCCTGTCAATAAGATCATGGCTGATCTGGCCATGGCCTCATCTCCACCTACCTGCCTTTTCCCCATAACCGTTAATTCCCCTACTATGCAAAAATCTATCCAACCTTGTCTTAAATATACTTACTGAGGTAGCTCCACTGCTTCCCTGGGCAGTGAATTCCACAGATTCACCACTCTCTGGAAAAAGCAATTCCTCCTCATCTCCATCCTAAATCTACTCCCCCGAATCTTGAGGCTATGGGCCCTAGTTCTAGTCTCACCTACCAGTGGAAACAACTTTCCTGTCTCTATCTTATCCATCCCTTTCATGATTTTATATGTTTCTATAAGATCTCCTCTCATTCTTCTGAATTCCAGTGAGTACAGTCCCAAGCAAATCGATCTGTCCTCATAGTCTAACCCCCTTATCTCTGGAATCAACCTGGTGAACCTCCTCTGCACTGCCTCCAAAGCCAATATATCCTTCCTCAAGTAAGAAGACCAGAACTGCACGCAGTACTCCAGGGGCGGCCTCACCAGTACCCTGTACAGTTGCAGCGTAACCTCCCCGCTCTTAAATTCAATCCCTCTAGCAATGAAGGCCAACATTCCATTTGCCTTCTTGATAGTCTGCTGCCCTTGCAAACCAACCTTTTGTGATTCATGCACAAGCACTCCCAAGTCCCTCTGCACAGCAGCATCCTGCATTTTTTAACCATTTAAATAATCTGTCCTTTCATTTTTCCTTCCAAAGTGGATGATCTTGCGTTTCCCAACATTGTACTCCATCTGCTAGACCCTTGTCCACTCGCTTAACCTATCTAAATCTCTCTGCAGACTCTCCATATCTTCTGCACAATTTGCTTTTCCACTCAGTTTAATATCATCAGCAAACTTAGATACACTACACTCAGTCCCCTCTTCCAGATCGTCAGTGTATGTCGTGAACATTTGTGGGCCCAGCACTGACCCCTGCAGCACACCGCTCACCACTGATTGCCAACAAGAGAAACACCCAGGTATCCCAACTCTCTGCTTTCTATTAGTTAACCAATCCTCTATCCATGCTAATACATCACTCCCAACTCTATACATCCTTATCTTATGGATAAGTCTTTTATGTGGCACCTTATCGAATGCCTTCTGGAAATCCAAGTAAATAACGTTCATCTGTTCCCCTTTATCCATTGCGCTTGTTATATCCTCAAAGAACTCCAGTAAGTTTGTCAAACAGGACCTGCCTTTGCTGAATCCATGCTGTGTCTGCCTGATGGATCCATTTCTTTCCAGATGCCTCACTATTTCTTCTTTAATGATAGCTTCAAGCATTTTCCCAACTACAGGTGTTAAACTAACTGGTTTTTAGTTACCTGCATTTTGCTTACGTCCTTTTTTGAACAGTGACATGATATTCGCCATCTTACAGTCTGCCGGGACCTGCCCAGAGTCCAGAGAATTTTGGTAAATTACCACTAAAGCCTCTACTATAACTTCTGCCATTTTGTACAGTACCCTGGGATGCATTCCATCAGGACCAGGGGACTTTTCTACCTTCAGGCCCACAAGTTTGCTTAGCACTACCTATTTAGTGATAGCCATTGTATGGAGGTCCTCACCACCCATCACGTTCATAACATCTCTCTTTGGCATGTTAGACATGTCCTCCACCATGAAGACTGACACAAAGTAATCATCCAAAGCCTCTGCTATTTCTTCATTACCCAATATCAATTCCCCCTTCTCGACCTCCAAGGGACCTACATTCACTTTAGCCATCTTTTACCACTTTATATAATTATAGAAACTTTTACTGTCCATTTTTGTATTTTGTGCTAGTTTATTTTCATAATCTATCTTCCCTTTCTTTATTGCTCACTTAGTGGATCTTTGTTGCTTTTTAAAGTTTTCCCAGTCTTCCAGTTTCCCACTACTCTTGGCAACTTCGTATGCAAAAGCTTTTAGTTTGATGCCTTCTTTTATTTCCTCTGTTATCCAAGGCTAGCTCTCCCCACCCTTATTGTTCTTGCTTGTAACTGCAATATACTTTGCGAGTTGGGCAGGTGGCCAAGTGGATTAAGGCGTTCATCCAGTGATCTGAAGGTCGCTAGTTCTTGAACTCAGCTGTGGTAGCGTGTTTGTGTCCTTGAGCAAGGCACTTAACCACACATTGCTCTAGTGTCTGTGCGAGGAGTGGCGCCCCACACAGACTTCCAATGTGCGCCTTGTAAGGCATGAAAATGCCCAACGCAGGCCTCTCATGGTCTGAGTCGACGTTCCCCTTTGTTGAGCACCATGAAAAATCTCTTTGAAAGTCTTTCACTGTTCCTCAACTGTTCCACCTTATAGCCTGTGTTCCCAATCTACAGTTAGTTTTACCTGTCTCATTGCACAGGACCAGATCTAAGATACCAGATTCCCTTGTAGGTTCAGTAACATGCTGTTCAAGAAAGCCATCACTTATGCATTCTATGAAGTCCTCTTCAAGACGGCCTCGACCACATAGATTCACCCAATCTATGTGCAAGTTAAAGTCCCCCACGATAACTGCTGTTCCATTCTTACATGCCTCAGATATTTCTCTGTTTATTGCCTGTGCCACTGTAATGTTATTATTCAGTGGCCTATAGACAACTCCCTTTACTGAGTTTTTTCCCTTTACTATTCCTAATCTCTACCCAGATGGATTCAACATTCTGATCCTTAGGTCTTATATAGTCTCACTATTGCCCTGATCTCATCTTTAATTAAGAGCACTACCTCACCCACTATACCTTCCTGCCTATTCTTCCGTATTACTTGATATCCTTGGATACTTAATTTCCAATCCTGTCCGCCCTGCAACCACGTCTCTGTAATGGCCACTAAATCATACACCCTTGTACTGGATTGTGCCACAGCTTCACTGATCTCGTTTCAAATACTACGGGCATTCACCTTTTCATTGTTTGAGGAGCTTACCCACATGACTCAGTCCCCCCATGTGTGGTAGTGGATGGAGCCCAGACTATGCTCCCTCCCCAAAAAGCCTTTCCATTGATAACATCAAGCTTCATTGAATCCCTCAGCATGTCCTCCTGCAGCCTGGAATGTGCCAATCGCTATCATTCCCTTACGGACATCTCGATGTCCATAAATCCAAAAGACCACAAGACATAGGAGCAAAATTAGGCTATTCATCCCATCGAGTTTTCTTCGCCATTCCATCACAGCTGATCCTGGATCCCACTCAACCCCATACACCCGCCTTCTTGTCATATCCTTTGATGCCCTGACTGATCAGGAAATGATCAACTTCCGCCTTAAATATACCCACGGACTTGGCCTCCACCGCAGTCTGTGGCAGAACATTCCACAGATTCACTACTCTCTGGCTAAAAACATTCCTCCTTACCTCCGCTCTAAAAGGTCACACCCCAATTTTGAGGCCATGCCCTCTAGTTCTGGATACCCCACCACAGGAAACATCCTCTCCACATCCAACCTATCTAGTCCTTTCAACATTCGGTAGGATTCAATGAGATCCCTTTGCGTTCTTCTAAATTCCAGTGAGGACAGGCCCAAAGCTGCCAAACGCTCCTCATATGTTAACCTCTTCATTCCTGGAATCATACTCATGAAACTCCTCTGGACTCTCTCCAATGACAACACATCTCTTCTGAAATATGAAGCCCAAAACTGTTGACAATACTCCAAGTACGGACTGACTAGTGTCTTATAAAGACCCAGCATTATCTCCTTGCGTTTATATTCTATTCCCCACAAAATAAATACCAAGATTGCATTTACCTTCTTTACCACAGACTCAACCTGTAAATTAACATTCTGAGAGTCTTGCACGAGGACTCCTAAGTCCCTCTGGACCTCTGATGTTTGAACCTTCTCTCCATTTAGATAATAGTCCGCACTGTTGTTCCTTTTACTAAGCATACATTTCTCTTCACTGGACCTGCACGGGAACGCTTCTGTGGCATCTGCACAGCACTCCAATCAATGACTCCCATCAAAAAACTGCCTGCTTTTTAAAGCTCTTTGCTGGACCTGCATGGGAACGCTTCTGTTGCGTCTGCGCAGTGCTCCAATCAATGATCCTGAAAGAGCAACAAGTTTTGGGTGGACCAGAATCAGAATCAGGTTTACTATTTGTTAGCTTAGCAGCAGCAGTTCAATGCAATACATAATCTAGCAGAGAGAGAGAAAAAAAATAAAACATAATAATAAATAAACAAGTAAATCAATTACATATATTGAATAGATAATTTAAAAATGTGCAAAAACAGAAATACTGTAAAATCTGTCTGGGTAGCCTCCAACCTGAAGACATGAGCTTCAATTTCTCCAACTTCTGGTAATTTCTCTGCCATCCCTACTTCTCTTTTTTACCATTCTCCATTCTGGTTACCCTTTCACTCCTTCTCACAACAGGGGCTGTTAAATAACACAGGCTACACTGTCTACAGCCCCTCCTTTTTCTGCACCTACCGTCCACGCCTCCACATACCAACTGTTATTGCCCCGATCTTCACCTCCCCCAGCCCCCATCTTCCACCAACTCCCCGGTCATCATGGACTCACCTTCGCTACTGAGCAGGTGAGAAGGTCTCTGGGGAAACTCTAGAGACGCAAAACATTGGGAACAGATGGTGTGAACCCACTGGTCCTGAAGGAGTGTGCTGAGCAGCTGTATGGGGTTCTCCAGCACATTTTCAATCTGACTCTGCCTGAAAAAGGTCCCGAATGTGTGGAAAACATTATGTGTGATCCCAGTACCCATGAAGGTCCAACCGAAAGTCTTGAATGACTACAGTCCTGTGGCCCTGACCTCACACATCATGAAGAACATGGAGAGGCTGCTCCTGACTCACTTGTGACTCCTGGTCAGATCAGCCCTCGATCCCCTGCAGTTTGCCTACCAGGAGCACATTGGAGTTGACGGTGCTGTCATCTACCTACTGAACAGAGCCTACTCCCATTTGGATAAGCAGAGCAGCACTGTGAGGTGATTGATTTCTCAAGTGCCTTCAATACCATACAGCCCTCATGCTGGGGAAAAGATCTGTTCAGTGGAGTTTGGCACTTCCATTGTATCCTGGATAATGGACTACCTGACTGGCAGACAACCATTTGTGCATCTTCAGAGTTGTATGTCAGACATGGCTATAAGCAGCACTGGGGTCCCACAGGGGACTGTATTGGCTCCCTTCCTGTTTACTCTGTATACATTGGACTTTAGATATAACACTGAGTCATGTCATCTGCAGAAATTCTCTGATGACTCAGCAATAGTTGGATGTATAAAGGGAGGACAGGAGGGTGAATATGGGGCCTGGTAGAGGACTTTGTCAAAAGGTGCAAGCTGAATCATCTGCGGCTCAACATCGGTAAGATAAAGGAGATGGTGATGGACTTTAGGAAGACTAAGCCTGCACTGCTCCCTGTTACCTTTGATGATGAGGGCGTGGATGTGGTGAGGACCTATAAGTACCTGGGGGTGCACCTGGATGACAGACTTGAGTGGAGCACGAACATAGAGGCTGTGTACAAGAAGAGGCCAGAGTCACCTCTACATCCTGAGGAGACTGAGGTCCTTTAGAGTATGCAGGCCTCTCCTTCACATGTTCTACCAGTCTGTTGTTGCCAGTACGATCTTCTATGTGGTGGTGTGCTGGGGCAATGGCATCAACATGGGTGATGCCAACAGGCTCAATAAACTGATTAGAAAGGCTGGCTCTGTTATAGGAGTCAAAATGGACATACTATAGGTTGTGGTAGGACCCTCTGGAAAGTCCTGGCAATTCTGGACAATGTTTCTCACCCTTTGCATGCCACCTTGGCTGAACAGAGGAGCACTTTCAGTAATAGATTAAGACAACTGCGCTGCTCCAAAGAGCACTATATGAGGTCATTCTTACCCTTGGCCATTAGGCTCTAATATGAGTCAACCTGTAGCCGGGGAAGTGATGACCTCCTCCTGTTAGACTGTTATTAACCTCTGTTTACCAGAGCTCTGTTTAAGCTCGTTTTAGCTCTGTTTACCACACCATGCTATCGCGGACACCCTGTGAAACAGTGTACCATCACTTCTTACCTGGACTGTGTGAATGTTCACCCATTACTGTATAATATGACAGTAATTTTTGCATTACCATCTTATCAATATGAACTTGTAAATCATATAATCTTTGACTTGCAAATCTTGTAAATTTTATTTTTAAGGTAAATTATTATTTTATTCTTTCTTACTTCTCTTCTAATATTTGTATTTCTGTGCACTTGTAATGCTACTGTGACTTTGTAATTTCCTTTGGGATCGATAAAGTATCTATCACCTCCCTCTAGTCCCTCTCCTCTCCTGTCTGTTCTTCCATGGTCTGCTATCTACTCCTATCAGATTCCTTCTTCTTCAGCCCTTTACCTTTTCCACCTATCTCCTCCCAGCTTTTTACTTCATTCCCTTCCCCACTCACCTTCCCTCTCACCTGCCAGCTTGTACTCCTTCCCCTCCCTCTACTTTCTTATTCTGGCTTCTGCCAACTTCCTTTTCAGTCCCGATGAAGGGTCTTGGCCAGAGACGTTGACGGCTTATTCCCCTCCATAGATGCTGCCTGACTTGCTGAGTTCCTCCAGCACTTTGTGTGCATTGCTCTGTACCGAACTGTTCAACGTTCTGTGTCCACTCCTCCGCACCACCACCCCCACACCCAGACTCCTGACCCAAAACACTGACCGGTTTCTCACTCCACATGAGCTGCCGGTGTGGCTGAGATCCAGCATTTCTGACTGGGTGAAAGCATGTTTGTTCCCTCCCCTCAGTTTGTGTGTGTGTGTTCCGCAAGGACATAGACGACCTCTCTAGAACATGATTGTGCGTGTGCACTGCAGGGAAGCTGGTTCATGCAGTGTAATTGGCCCTGTTCCTTCAAGAAGGGAGGATATAAATCCCTAACTGTAGTAATTAATTTCTGGATTAACTTCTGTCGGAAGCATTAGCACCACACTGTTCACCTGAAAGACACCATACAGAGTGTCTGTACCTGCAGCCAGCCCTCCCCATTAAGCGGGATCATCACCAGCCTGTCGGATCCTTCCATCTCCTTGTGGTGTTGCTGCCCAGCCATGGCTAAACCAGGACCTTCACTGCCGGGCCCCGCTGCAGCAGTTCTTCCCAGTGTCCAGCAAGCCCCAATGAAGGGGAATGGTTAGATGAAAAGGGAATGTGGAGGAGTGGAGATGTCAGATCCATAGGAGCATGTGGGGAGGAGAATCTCGGATCCTCAGTGAATGTGGGTTCCGAATCCATAGGGAATATCGGGGAGTGGGGGGAGTCAGATCCGCAGGGAATTTGGGAATGGGAAGGGCCAGATCCACAAGGGATATGGAGGAGTGGGAGGGCCAGTCCTATTGGGAATACGGGGGAAGGAGAGGGCTGTATCCACAGGGAGTGAGCAAATAGATAGTCCAGATTCAGTCCCCCTGACACACATGGACCTCCCAGTGGCCTGGCAACCAAGTACATGGACAGAGTTCCCTATTGAGTGACCCTCACCTTGAATGTACACTAACACATTATTGGTGGGGGCAGGTCTGCACTGAATAACACCTGGGTGCAGTTCTGGTAGGGTCTGGTCTGTCACTGTATAAGAGCAGAATTACAGTAGTGGTTGTGATAGGTCTGTCATTGTATAACACTGCGGTACAGAAACGGTAGGGTTGGGTCTGTCACTGTATACACTGGGATAGAGTACCGTTGGGGACCTTTTCTGTCACTGTATAACACTGGGGTACAGTACCAGTGGGTCAAGTCTGTTACTGTATAACACTGGGGTACAGAACCAGTGGGGATGGGTCTGTCACTGTATAACACTGGGTACAGTACTAGTGGGTCTAGTCTGTTAGTGTATAACACTGGGGTACAGTACTGGTGGGGATGAGACTGTCACTGTATAGCACCGGGATACAGTGCCGGTGATGCTGTGTGAGTCACAGTAAACTCCAGGATACAGTATTAGTGGGGATGGGTCTGTGCTGTATAACACTGGGTATAGTACCGGTGGGGATGGGTCTGTCACTGTATAACACCAGGGTACAGAACCGGTGGGGATGGGTCTGTCACTGTATACACTGGGTACAGTACCAGTGGGGATGGGTCTGTCACTGTATAACACTGGGTACAGTACCGGTGGGGACGAGTCTGTCACTGTATAACACTGGGTACAGTACCGGTGGGGACTGGTCTGTCACTGTATACACTGGGGTACAGTACTGGTGGGGACCTTTTCTGTCACTGTATAACACTGGGTATAGTACCTGTGGGGACTGGTCTGTCACTGTATAACACTGGGTACTGTACCAGTGGGTCTAGTCTGTTATTGTATAACACTGGGGTACAGTACTGGTGGGGATGGGACTGTCACTGTATAACACTGGGATACAGTACCGGTGATGCTGTGTGTGTCACAGTAAACTCCAGGATACAGTATTAGTGGGGACGGGTCTGTGCTGTATAACACCAGGGTATAGTACTTGCGGGGACAAGTTTGGCACTGTAGGACATCAGAGTACAGCACTGGTGGGAACTAGACTGTCACTGCATAACACCGGGGTACAGTAATGGTGGGGATGACACAGTAAAACTTGGAGATACTCTTCCATTTGGGAAGGATATGTTGTTGTATAACACTGGGTTTCAGGACTGGTGGGGATGGGTCTGTCACTGTATAACACTGGGTTTCAGGACTGGTGGGGATGGGTCTGTCACTGTATACCACTGGGATACAGTACCAGTGGGGATGGGTCTGTCACTGTATAATATCGGGGTACAGTACCGGTGGGGATAGTTCTGTCACTGTATAACACCGGGGTACAGTACCGGTGGGGATGGGTCTGTCACTGTATAACACTGGGGTACAGTACCGGTGGGGACAGGTCCGTCACAGTAAAACTCTGGAACACAGTGCTGGTGGGGACGGATATGTTTCTGTATAACACTGGTGTATGGTACGGATGGGGGTGGGTCTGTCACAGTATACCATGGGATACAGTAGGAGTGGAGATGGGTCTGTCACTGTATAACACTGGGATACAGTACCGGTGGGGATGGGTCTGTCACTGTATAAAACTGGGATACAGTACTGGTGGGGATGGGTCTGTCACTGTATAACACTGGGATACAGTACCAGTGGGGACAGGTGTATCATAGTAAAAGTCTGGGATACAGCGCTGGTGGGGACGGATATGTTGCTGTATAACACTGGTGTATGGTACGGATGGGGGTGGGTCTGTCACAGTATACCATGGGATACAGTAGGAGTGGAGATGGGTCTGTCACTGTATAAAACTGGGATACAGTACCGGTGGGGATGGGTCTGTCACTGTATAAAACTGGGATACAGTACTGGTGGGGATGGGTCTGTCACTGTATAACACTGGGATACAGTACCAGTGGGGACAGGTGTATCATAGTAAAAGTCTGGGATATAGTGCTGGTGGGGACGGATATGTTTCTGTATAACACTGGTGTATGGTACGGATGGTGGTGGGTCTGTCACAGTATACCATGGGATACAGTAGGAGTGGAGATGGGTCTGTCACTGTATAACACTGGGATACAGTACCGGTGGGGATGGGTCTGTCACTGTATAAAACTGGGATACAGTACTGGTGGGGATGGGTCTGTCACTGTATAACACTGGGATACAGTACCAGTGGGGACAGGTGTATCATAGTAAAAGTCTGGGATACAGTGCTGGTGGGGACGGATATGTTGCTGTATAACACTGGTGTATGGTACGGATGGGGGTGGGTCTGTCACAGTATACCATGGGATACAGTAGGAGTGGAGATGGGTCTGTCACTGTATAACACTGGGATACAGTACCGGTGGGGATGGGTCTGTCACTGTATAAAACTGGGATACAGTACTGGTGGGGATGGGTCTGTCATTGTATAACACTGGGATACAGTACCAGTGGGGACAGGTGTATCATAGTAAAAGTCTGGGATACAGTGCTGGTGGGGACGGATATGTTGCTGTATAACACTGGGATACAGTACCAGTGGGGACAGGTGTATCATAGCAAAAGTCTGGGATACAGTGCTGGTGGGGACGGATATGTTGCTGTATAACACTGGTGTATGGTACGGATGGGGGTGGGTCTGTCACAGTATACCATGGGATACAGTAGGAGTGGAGATGGGTCTGTCACTGTATAAAACTGGGATACAGTACCGGTGGGGATGGGTCTGTCACTGTATAACATTGGGACACAGTACCAGTGGGGATGGGTCTGTCACTGTATAACACGAGGGTACAGTACTGGTGGGGATGGGTCTGTCACTGTACAACACTGGGATACAGTACCGGTGGGGACGGGTCTGTCACTGTATAACACTGGGATACAGTACCAGTGGGGACAGGTGTGTCACAGTAAAAGTCTGGGATATAGTGCTGGTGGGGACGGATATGTTTCTGTATAACACTGGTGTATGATACGGATGGGGGGTGGGTCTGTCACAGTATACCATGGGATACAGTAGGAGTGGAGATGGGTCTGTCACTGTATAACACTGGGATACAGCAGTTTCTTTATGTCTGATTTGATTTGATTTCTTGCTAAGAACAGCTAGTACTTTTGATTGCTCTCCCACTGGAAACTCCCTTACTGTTCTGTTAGAAAGTATTAGTGAAAATATTTAAATAATATAACAGGGAAATTGAGTTTTGTGTTATTTCTCTACATCTCTCTGTTCTTTTCAGTGAAAGAGTGAACAGTTCTGTACAGATCACTTCACCAAGTTGATCCTGCTGTCTATTCCAGCTTTGTGAATTAGTCTTGCTTCTTGCCTGACATTATTTGTATGGTAGCTCTGCTGATCCACACTAACTTTCTGAGTTTTCTTCTCTAAACATTTGAAAGTTCTTTTTCCCTATGAAGATTATACTATTAGGGGCTACTTGGCCATTGACCATGTCAGTGCCCCTCTCCCCGCAGATAAATCCCACCAATCCCTTTCCTTTCTCCTTGTTTCCATTTAGCTCTGTAATTGATTCAATCAAACACTCGTCAACTCCCCTTTGAGTGTCACAAATGGTACAGCGTGGAAACAGGCTCTTCGGCCCAATCTGTCCATGCTGACATGTTACCCAGCAATCTAGTCCCACCTACCTGCATTTCAACAGGTTTCAGTAGGTACATTTAATATCAGAGAAATGTATACAATATACATCCTGAAATTCTTTTTCTTCACAAACACCCACGAAAACAGAGGAATGCCCCAGAGAATGAGTGACAGTTAAATATTAGAACCCCAAAGAACCCCCCAACTCCCCACCCTCACGCATAAGCAGCAGCAAAGCAACGACACCCCCCCCCCACCAGCAAAAATGCATAGGCAACCCCACTGAGCACTCGAGCATGTAGCAAGGCATCAATAAAGAGACAGACTTGCAGTACCCCAAAGACTATTCGTTCACCCGGTATTCAACATACCACAGGCTCTCTCTCTCTCCCTAATAAAAGAAAAAGAGGTGACCCCATTTCACATTTGGCCCAGGGCCCTCAGGGCCCTCTGAGCATCTCCTATCCTTGGACTTATCTAGATGGCTTTTAAATGTTGCTAATCTGGCTGCCTCGATCACTATATCTGGCAGTTCATTCCAAGTACACACCACCCTTTGTAGAAAGATGCTGCCCCTGCAACACGGTAGCTTAACAGTTAGCACAACATATCACAGCCCTAGCTGTAAGATCGGGGTTCGATTCCCACTACTGTCCGTAAGTGGTCTGTATGTTCTCCCGCGACCATGCGGATTTTCTCCGGGTGTTCCAGTTTCCTCCCACATTCTAAAGATGTACGGTTAAGGTTAGTAAGTTGTGTGCATGCTACATGGTGACACTTGTGGGCTGCCAAGCACAATCCTTGCTGCAACACACACAAAATGCCAGAGGAACTCAGCAGGCCAGGCAGCATCTATGGAAAAGAGTAAGTAGTCGATATTTTGGGCCGAGCCCCTTGCATTTTGTGTGTGTTGTTTTGGATTTCCAGCATCTGAAGATTCTCTCATGTTTGCAGTCCTGATGAAGGGTCTCGGCCCAAAGCATTCTGTGTATATTATGTGGGAATTTCAGCATCTGTAGATTTTCTTGTATTTGTGACAATCCTCACTGATTTGATTTGACACAAAGGATACATTTCACTGTAGGTTTAAATGTGTACATGACAAATAAAGCTAATCTTTGAGTCCTGAAGAAGGGTCTCAGCCCGAAAAGTCGACTGTTTATTCCTTTCCATGCTGCCTGACCTGCTGAGTATTTTGGGTGTGTTACTCTGGATTTCCAGCATCTGAAGAATCTCTTGTGCTTTAATCTTTTACATCTTTCACCTCTGATATTCATCCCATCCCTCATGTTTTTAGCACACCCTCCCTGGGAAAATGACTATCTGCTTGTACATTATCTATGCCACTCACAATAATGTACCAGGTCACCCCTCAGTCACTCCCTCTCTTGCTCATTCTCCCCTCTCTCTCATACACTCAATGTCTCTCTCCTTCTTTTACAGTTTCTCTCTCACATTCTTTCTTGTTCTCTCCCCCTCTTTACATTCTCGCTAGCTTTCTCACCCTGTCTCTCACACATGCTCAATTTCTCTCTCTCGCATACCCACACACTGGATATCTCTCTTGCTCTTCTCTTCTATCTCTCACACTCACTCGCTCTTTTCCCAGCAGGTTATGCCACCCCTAAGGTTTGTGGTGAAGACGACAGTGAAGGAGAAAGGCTGATTGGACATTGCCCTGTGTCGTCACAGTGACCATGGCAACCAATGGGATCAAGGAGCTGGCAAATGTCCCCACGTGCTCACACACGGTGAGTAGTGTTGGAGTCGGGGTGTATGACTGGAGAGAATCTGTGGAGCATAGATCAGGGAGTATGTGATGGGTTGGTGTTGAAGGAGCTTTCCTCATCTATTCCAGTGTAGGATTTGTTTGACAGCTAAATCAAACAAATTAAATTGAATCCTTGTCCCTCACATTCAGGATGCACCCCAGTCTCTCAGTCTCCAGTTAGTCAGAATTGAAGTTGGTTTATTATTATCACATGTACCAAGATACAGTGAAGAGCTTGTCTTGCATACTGTTCATACAGATCAGATCATTAGACAATGCTTTGAGGTAGAACAAGGTAAAACAATAACAAACTCCAGAATAAAGTGTTAATGTCACAGGGAAAGTGCAGTCCAGGCAGGTGGAAGTTAGTAATGAAGTGAGGTCAGGAGTCCATCTTATTGCACCAGGGAACCATTCAGTCATCTTACAAAGTAGGGTAGAAACTGTCCTTGAGCCTAATGGTATGTAAAATCAATCTATGAAAATAAGCTATCTTGCGTGTTTATATTTATTGTGTTTCTTTAAAAATTATTATTAGGTTCTTTATCTTATGTTTTTTCTGTGCTGCATCGGATCTGGAGTAACAATTATTTTGTCCTCCTTTACACTTGTTTACAGGATGTGACATTAATCATTAATCTTATTCTCAGGTTTTTGTATCTTCTGCCCGATGGGAGAGGGGAGAAGAGAAAATGTCCTGGGTGGGTGGGTTCTTTGATTATGCTGGCTACTTTACTGAGGCAGCAAGAAGTGTAGACAGAGTCCATGGAGGAGAGTCTGGTTCTTCTGATGTGTTGAGTTGTGTCTACAACTCTGCTGTTTCTTGTGGTCACAGGCAGAGCAGTTGCCGTACCAAGCTGTAATGTATCTGGATAGGGCACTACATGGATAAAAATTGGTAAGGAAATACCAAGTTGGCAAAATGTCAACTTTCTTTAGCCTCCTGAGGAAGCAGATGAGTTGGTGAGCTTTCTTGGCCTTGGCTTCTGTGCAGTTGGACCAGGAACATGTTCATTCCTAAGAACCTGGAATCAGATACATCACTGTGTTTAACTGTCAGTTAGCCATAGTTAGCACAGTGCATGCAATGGTATTAGTGGAGACAGAAGAGACAGCAGATGCTGGAATCTGGATTGGTAAACAATCTGCTGGAGGAACTCATTAGGCCGAGCGGGTATGGCAACTACTCTGCACGTATCAGCAAGAGACTGCAGAGAGTTGTGGGCACATCTCAGCTCATCACGGAAATCAGCCTCCCCTCCACGGACACTTCTTGCTGCCTCAGTAAAGTATCATGCTTCAATCCATTAGGGTCCTGAACCAGCATGGATAACTTCACTCACCTCAATTCTGAATGGATTCTACAACTCATGTTCTCAATATTAGTTATTTATTTATTCATTCATTTATGCATTTATTTATTATATTTAAAAAAAAAATATATATATAAAATTTATTTATTTTTGAGCAGTTTGTCTTCTTTTGCACATTGGTTGTCAGTCTTTGTGTGTAGATTTTTATTGATTTCATCGTATTTCTCTGTTTTACCGTGAATGCCTGCAAGAAAATGAATCCCGCATTGTATATGGTGACATATACATATTTTGATGACAAATTTACTTTGAACTTTCTGCGCTATTTGACACTACATTGACATAATATCCACTCACTTGTTCCTTCATTCAATGAGATCCTGACTAATCCTCCACCTCAGCACCATCTTCCTGCACTAACCCCATCCCCTCCGATTCCCTGCAAGCAGGCAGAAGATGAGGCTGAAAAGTCAGCAGCGGAGGCAGACGAGGAGGCAGAGGAAGAGGAGGAGGAGGAAGAGCTGGACAAGCTGTTGGCAGTGGAGTGCCTGAGAGATCTGCTGAGTGACCGGCCTCCGCAAGAACCAGAGAGGACCTACAGTGAGAAGGACTTTGAATGTAAGTGTGTGAGGATCTGGTCAGTTTGTACATTTGGTGTGAGATTGTGCATGTTCAGTGTGTATGAGTGAGGTACAACTGCTTGCATGTATCCATCTCCTATATATATGTACGTCTTTTGATATGCATATACGTTATATTGGTCTGTGTGTCAGTGTGCCTTGGGTGTGCCTGTGTGTGTATGTGGGTCCGTCTTCTACCCATGTGTACGTGTGCATCAGTGATTACCTGTCTACATACCTGTATATGTATCTGCGTGTCTGTCAGTGTGTGTGTATGTCAGTGCGTATACACATGCATGTGTCTATATAATGTGTGTACTGTATATCTGTGTGTGTCTGTTTATGTATTTGTGTGTGCATCTAACTGTCAGTGTATGTGTATGTTAGTATGTTGGTGTGTGTGCATGTTCCTGTGTGTGAAACTGGAAATGGTAATTGGTTTACTATAATCACATGAAAAGCTTGTCTTGCATACTGTTCATACAGATAAAATCATTGCACAACACATTGGGGTAGAACAAGGTAAAACAATAACAATGCAGAATAAAGTGTAACAGCTACAGAGGAAGTGCAGTGCAGGTAAGCAATAAGGTGCAGAATCATAACAAGGTAGATTATGAGGTCAAGAGTCCATGTTATTGTATTGTTCAATACTCTTATAACAGCAGGGTAGAAGCCTGGTGGTTTGTGAATTCATACTTCTGTATCTTCTGCCAGATGGGTGTGGATGAAGAGAGACAGTCCATGGTGGGTGGGGTCTTTGGTTATGTTGGCTGCTTCCATGGAGGGAAGGCTGGTTTCTGTGATATGCTGAGCTGTGGTCCATGACCCTCTGCAATTTCTTGCGGTCACAGGCAGAACAGTTGCCATATGGAGCCATGATGCATCTGGATAGGATGCTTTCTGTGGTGCATCGGTAAACTTTGGTGAGCGTCAAAGGGAACATGCCAAATTTCTTTAGTCTTTTGAGGATATAGAGGCATTGGTGTGTGTATGTGTGTGTGTGTGTGTGTGTGTGTGTGTGTGTGTGTGTGTCTGTGTGTGTGTGTGTTTGTGCATGTGTGTGTGTGTTCGTGTAATGATTTGGTGGGCATAAGAGAAAGAATAACCTGGAGGGTTTGAGGGAACTACAGAGGTGGGGAGGGAATGGGACTAGAGGGATTAAGCTGCAGCCAGCCAGCATGAGCTCTGAGGGCCAAATGGCTTCCTTCTGTGCTGCAAAAAGTAACTAATAAATCTGCAAAATATTATTGTAAATCTGAAATAAATCAAAAAATAGTGAAGGTACTCAGGAGGTCAGAAGGCATCTGTAAAGTGAGAAATAGAATCATTGTTTTAGTTTCTAACCCCTCTTAGTCCATTATCCTGCCTTCTCCCCAAAACCTTTGAGAACCTTATTAATCAAGGGCCTATCAACCTCTGCTTTAATGACCCAATGACTCGGCCTCCAAAGCCATCTGCGGCAGTGAATTCCACAGATTTACCACTCCTTTGCTAAAGAAATTCAGAGAGTTACCACATAGAAACAGGCTGTTTGGCCCATCTAGACCATGCTGAACTATTATGCTGCCTAGTTTCATTGACCTGCCCTCCACTACCCTCTCACTCGTGCACTTATCCATATTTCTCTCAAATGCTGAAATCGGACCCGCATCTACCACTTCCACTAGCAGCTCATTCCACACTTGCACCACCCTCTGAGTAAAGGAATTTCCCCTTATGTTTCCCTTAAACACTTTTCCTTTCATCCGTAACCCATGACCTCTAGTTTTAGTGTCACCCAACCTCACTGCAAAAAAAGCCTGCTCGCATTTACCTTATCTATACCCCTCATAATTTTGTATACCTCTACCAAATCTAACCAAATTCTCCAACGATCTAGCGAATAAAGTCCTAACCTATTCAACCTTTCCCTATAACTCAGGTCCTCGTGTCCTGGCAACATACGTGTAAATTTTTTCTGTACTCTTTCAACTTTATCGATATCTTTCCTGTAGGTAGGTAATCAGAACTGCAGATGGTACTCCAAACTAGGCCTCACCACCATCTTGTACAATTCCAATATAACATCCCAGCTCTTCTACTCAGTAGTCTGATTTACACTCAATGGGCACCTTATTAGGAACCTAATAATGTGGCCACTGAGTGGATGTTCATGATCTTCTGCTGCTGTAGTCCATCCACTTCAAAGTCTGAGGCATTCAGAGATACTCTTCTGCACACTAATGTTGTAACACGTGGTTATTTGAGTTACTGTCACCTTCCTGTCAGCTTGAACCAGTCTGGCCACTCTATCCTCCCGATTAGGCCTCACCAATGTCTTATACAACTTCAGCATAACACCTCAATTCCTGTACTCAATACTTTTATTTATGAAGGCCAACGTGCTAAAAGCTTTCTTTCTGACTCTATCTATCTGTAACACCATTTCCAAGGAATTATGGATCTGTATTCCCAGATCCCTCTGTTCTATGGTACTCTTTAGTGCCCCATCCAGGTTTGTCCTACCAAAGTGCAACACCTCAGACCTCTGCATTAACTTCCATCTTCCATTTTTCTGACCAGATCCTGCTGCAAGCTTTGATAGTCTTCCTCGCTGTCCACTACAATCATGGTGTTATCGGCACATTTGCTGATCCTAGTTTAACACGTTATCATCAAGATCATTGATATAGATTTCTTTGGCCTCTTGAGGAGGTAGAAGCGCTGGTGAGCTCTCTTGGCCATGGTATATACATGGTTGGACCTGCACTGGCTTTCTCTGTTGTTCATTCCCAGGAACCTGAACTCTCAACCCTCTTGACCCCAGCACCATTGATGTAGACAAGAACATGTTCACCCTCTCCCTTTCTGAAGTCAATGTCCAGCTCTTCTGTTTTGCTGACCATGAGGGAATGTTTGATGTCATGGCACCATGTCACTAGGCTCTCTACCTCCTTCCTGTACAGTGACATTGTTATTTGGTTGTGAAGCACTGAGGGGAGAGAGCAAACATGCTTTAACCCAAAAACAAATCAGAAATGATGGAAGAACTCAGCCAGTCAGGCAGCGTCCATGGAGGGAGAAACCAGTCAGTGTTTTGGGTCAGGAGTCCTTCCTCAGACCTGGGGAATGTGAGGGTGGGGAAGAGTGGACATAGAACATCGAACAATTCTTTCCTGAGCAACACATACAGAATGCTGGAGTAATTCAGAAGGTCAGGCAACATCTATAGAGGGGAATAAACGGTCAAAGTTTTGGGCTGAGACCCTTCATCAGGTCTGAAAAGGAAGGGGGCAGAAGCCAAAATAAGAAGGACCCAGAAAGGAAAAGGAGAGAAGGGGGAAGGGGGAGGGTCAGAAATGACCAGAAGATGGAGGAATCAATGTTCATGTCATCAGGTTGGAGGCTACCCAGACAAAATATGATGAACATGGATGCGTTCAGTCCTAACACAACACTCCAACTGATGGTGCTGGAAAGTGGAAACTCTTTGCATGCAGCTCCAAAGGGAATCAGCAAATATTCCCATTTAGGATGACTACAGCTGAAATCCATAGTCACAGACATGGGGACTTCAGTCAGGAACATTGCTTTAATTCATTTTAAAAATCTATCGACCTTCAAAATCAGTGGACCCAGACGGCAGACTGAGGTCACAAGTACAGATTCCCTTTAAGAAAAAGGAAATGTGGAAAGTGTGTTAAGATTGAAACACAGAGCCTTTAGAAACCCACTACCTACCATCTTGCTGGCAAATGTATAGTCTCTGGAAAATAAAACTGAAGACTTCGGAGCCAGATTGCAGTACCAGAGGGACATGAGGGACTGCTGTGTACTTTGCTTCATGGAAATATGACTCACCCCTACCATTTCAGACGCAGCACTGTAACCCAAGGGGGTTCACCTTCTACCGCATGGACAGAACAGCAAAGTTGTTTAAAGGTAGAAGAAGAGGAGTATGCTTCATAATTAACACATTGTGGTGCACAGACATGGCAGTTCTGTCTCAGTCCTGCTCACCTGGAACATCTAGCAGTCAAGTGCAGTCCATTTTATCTGCAAAGGGAGTTTTCCGCTGCCATCCTGGTAACAGAGTCATTCCATGTCAGGTTGGCACTGGAGGAACTGAGTACCATGACCAGCAGTCATGAAAGAGTACACACTGATGCCTTCCCTATCATTGCAGGGGATTTCAACCAGGTCAGCTTGAAGAAGTCTCTGAACAACTAGCACCACTATATCACCTGTGGAACCAAAGCAGCCACCACACTTGACCACCATCAAGAATGCTTACTGTCCCATCCCACGCCCACACTTAGGCAAGTCCAATCTCCTGGCTGCACTTCTACTCCCAGCATACAAGCAGAGACTGAGGACCGCATCACTATTGGTGAGGGCCATAAAGGTATGGTCAAGGGAGATGGAGGAATACCTACAGGACAGCTTTGAATTAGTGGACTGGACAATATTCAGGGATTTGTCTTCAAATCTGAATGAATATGCCACATTTGTCACTGACTACATCAAGACCTGTGTGGATGACTGTGTGCATACCGGACGTATCCGTACCAAAAACTGTGGATGACCAGTAGATTTGTAGTCAGGTGGGGGCCAGATCTGTGGCGTTCAAGTCCAGGTATGACCTACAGAAGGATATGTTAAGAGCAAGAAAACAATTTTGATTGAAGTTAGAGATGGAATCAGATGCACGCCAGCTCTGGCAGGGTTTGCAGGCCATTACTTCCTACAAGGCGAAACCTAACATCATGAATGGCTGTGATGCTCCACTCCCAGATGAGCTCAATGCCCTTTATGCACTCTTTGAAAGGGAGGATAATACTACACCTGTGCAAATCCCTGCAGCATCTGGTGACCCCGTGATCTCAGTCTTGGAGATTGACGTCAGAACATCTTTCAAGAGGGCGAACACTCGCAAGGCATCAAGCAATGGATTAACTGGTAGGGCTGTGAAAACCTGTGCCCAATCAACTGGCAGGAGTGTTCAAGGACATCTTCAATCTCTCACTGCTGCAGTTGGAGGTTGCCAACTGCTTCAAAAGGGTGACAATCATACCAGCACCCAGGAAGATCAGGGTGAACTGGCTCAACAGCTATTGCCCAATTGCGCTCATATCTACTGTGATGAAATGCTTCGAGACGTTGGTCATGGACCGAATCAATTTCTGCCTAATCAAGGACCTGGATCCACTACAGTTTGCCTATCGTCATTGCAGGTCTACACCAGATACCATCACACTGGCTCTCCGCTCCGCCTTGAACCCTTAGGACAATAAAAATGCCTACCTCAGGCTGCTGTTTGTTGATTACAGATCAGTGTTCAACACAATCATACCCACGGTATTAATCAGTAAGCTTCAAAGCCTGTACCTCTCTCTGCAACTGGATCCTTGACTTCCTCATCGGGAGATCATAGTCTGTGCGGATCGGAAATAATTTCTTCTTCTCGTTGATAATCAATGCTTGCTTGGCACACTTCTTTACTCTACACCCAAAATTTTCTGGCTAAGGACTGCTCAAACACCATCTATAAATTTCCCACGACAGCAGTTTTTGGCAGAATCTCAGCTAGATTCAGCTAGGTGATCAGACTTCCCGAAGTGAGGGCGTGGAATAGCATGGTAGGCATCCTTAATGGTGGTGTAACAGTGATCCAGTGTGTTGTTTCCTCTGGTATTGCAAGTGATCTGTTGATGGTAATTGCTGAGTGATATTTTCAGACTGGCCTGGTTAAAATCCCCCAAAACGAAGGAGAAGGCGTTAGGGTGCGCTGTTTTGTGCATGTTGATCACATTGCTCAGATCATCTAAAGCCTGATTGACATTGGCCTGAGGTGGAATGTATACCGCTACCAAAATGATCCCAGAGAACTCGCGTGGTAGGTAAAAGGGACGGCACTTAATTGCAAAATATTCCAGGTCTGGTGAGCAGAATTGGGACAGCACTGATATATTCGTGTACTAAGAAGAGTTGATCATAAGGCACACTCCTCTGCCTCTGCTTTTGAGAGACTCTACAGAAATATCCTGACGGTGTATAGTAAACTAGTCGATCTGAACCGCTGCATCCAATACAGAAGGGGTTAACCAGGATTCCGTGAAAAAAAGAACACACGCAGTCCTAGTGTCCCTCTGATTCAGCACCCTGGCACTGAGACCATCGATTTTATTCACCAGAGACTG
Source organism: Mobula birostris (assembly GCF_030028105.1). Taxonomy (NCBI): domain Eukaryota; kingdom Metazoa; phylum Chordata; class Chondrichthyes; order Myliobatiformes; family Myliobatidae; genus Mobula; species Mobula birostris. The sequence continues at coordinate 113,048,438 of NC_092375.1, read as the reverse complement.
CACGTTTGCCAGCAAGATAGTTGGTATAGGGAGTTTTAAATCCTGTTTCCTTAAACGCACTTGTATCCCTGACCTGTAGCCATACTTCCTGCATGGAATCCTGGGAGGAGTCCATTCACAATCGGCATTGTTTCGTCAGTTTTAAGCAGCGTTAGTTCGTCTAATTGCATTAAGGCATCTTTGTTGACTGCACTGACCTTGGAAGTAGTTGTGCTTTTTAGCTGTAACAGGCTGAAACGGGAATATTTAATTGTATCCATTGAGAGTTCTATTGCCACACGAGTCGCCTCGAGGTGCCCCGGAGCCCCATTAAATTACCTCACTATTTTTGCACTACTTATTAATTTTTTTAAATAAACACATGAGATGATCATGTTTAACAAAACCAAAGAGCTGATTATTGACTACAGGAGGAGGAAACCAGAGGTTGACGAACCAGTTTTCATTAGGTGACCAGAGTTGAAGAGCGTCAGTAAGTTCCATTTCAGAGGATCATTCCTGGGACCATCACGACTGCCATTACAGAGAAGACACAATGGCATCTCTACTTTCTTAAAAGTTTGCACAGATTCGGCATGTCATCTAGAACTTTGACAATCTCCTATAGATGCACAGTATCCTGACTGGTTGCATCATGGTTGGTATGGAAACACCAATGCCCAGGAATGGAAAGGCCTACAAAAAGTAGTGAATAAAGTCCAGTCCATCACGGGGAAAACTCTTCACACCATTGAGCACATCTACAAAGAATGCTGCCATAAGAAAGCAGCATCCATCATCAAGTCCGGACGAGGAGTCTTGGCCTGAAACATCATTGTTTACTCTTTTCAATAGACGCTGCCTACCTGCTGAGCTCCTCCACCATTTTGTATGTGTTGCCATCTGTTATCAAAGCCCCCCCCCCCACCATCCACGCCATACTCTCTTCTCGCTGCTGCCATTGGGGAAGGAGGTACAGAAGCTATAGGTCCACATCACCAGGTTCAGGAACAGTTATTACCCTAGAACCATCAAGCTCCTGAACGAACATGGATAATTTCACTCACCTCTGCCTGTAATTAACATTGCGTACTCAGTAAATAACACTGAGATCTTGAGTTGCAGCATCCTTGAAAGTGAGTCCAATCACTTTCAAGGACATTACAACTCATGTTCTCAGTATTATTTATTTATTTATTTATTTATTATTATTATTATTATTATTTGGTTTTTTTGTAATTGCATAGTTGTCTTCCTATGCAAATTGGTTGTCTGCCTGTGTTTCTTAGTGTGTAGTTTATCATTGATTCTATTGTGCTTCTTTGTCTCTACTGTGAATGCCTGCAAGAAAATGAATCTCGAGGTTGTATATGGTGATATATAAAAATTTTGATAATAAGTTTACTTTGAACTTTGAGATTCTGCAGATGCTGAAAATCCAGAGCAACTAATACAAAATGCAGGAGGAATGCCACTATCTACTACCAGAGGGCATGCATTTAAAGTGAGAGGAGGTAATTTCAAAGGAGATGTGAGTGGCAAGTTTTTTATGCAGTGGTGGGTGCCTCAGATGCATTGCCTGGAGTGGTGGTAGAGGCAGATACATTTAAAATCCAAAGGAAATTTATTGTCAAAGTATATATTTGGCACCATATACAATCTCGAGATTCATTTTCTTGTGGGCATACACAGCAAATCCAAGAAGCACAACAGAATCGATGAAAGACTGCACCCAACAGGATGGACAAGTAACCAATGTGTAAAAGACAACAAACTATGCAAATACTAAAGATAGATAGATAGGTAATTAATAAATTAATTAATATTGCAAATATAAGATGACAAGTCCTTAAAAGTAACTTCATAGGTTGTGAGAACAGTTAAGCGATGGGGCAAATGAAGATGAGTGAAGTTAGTCCCTCTGGTTCAAAAGCCTGATGGTTGAGGGATAATAATTGTTCCTGAATCTGTTGGTGTGGGTCCTGAGGCTCCTGTACCTTGTTTCTGATGGCAGCAGCGAGAAGAGAACATGGCCTGGGTTTTGGTAGTCTTTGATGATGGATGCTGCTTTCCTGCAGCAGTACACCACGAGATGTGCTCAGTGGTGGGGGAGGGTTTTACCTGTGATGAACTGCGCTATACCCACTTCTTTTGGCAGGATTTTCCATTCAAGGGCATTGGTGTTTCCATACTAGGCTGTGATGCAACCAGTCAATGTACTCTGCACCACACGTCTATCGAAGTTTGTCAAAGTTCTAGATGACATGCCATATCCTTGCAAACTTCAATGGAGGGAGAAGTGCTGCTGTGCTTCTGTAAAGGCACTTGCATGCTGGGCTCAGGACAGATCCTCTGAAATAGTAACACGGAGAAATTTCAAGTTGCTCCTAACCCTCTCCACCTCTGATCCCCCGACGAGGACTGCCTCATGGACCTGAAGTCAATAATCAGCTCCTTGGGTGAGGGGTTGTCATTGTGGCACCACTCAGCCAGATTTTCAGTCTCCCTCCTATGTGCTGATTCGTCAGCACATTTGATTCAGCCAATGACAGTGGTGTCATCAGCAAGCTTAAAAATGGCATTGGAGCAGTCCTTAGCCTCACAGTCATAAGTGGAGCAGGGGGCTAATCACACAGCCTTGTGGTGCACCCATGCTGATGGAGATTGTGCATCCCAGTTCAACTGTCTGGGTTCTTCAAGTGAGGAAATCGAGGATCCAGTTGCACAAGGAGGTATTGAAGCCAAGGTCTTGAAGCTTATTGATTAGTTTTGGGGTGATGATGGTTTTGGATGCTGGGCTGTAATTGATTAAGTGCATTTTTGCTGTGCAAATGTTCCAGGGTTGAGTGAAGACCTGCTATTGACCTGTTGTGGCAGAAGGCAAATTGGAGTGGATCCAAGTCGCTCCTCTAGCAGGAGTTGATATGTTTCATCACCAGCCTCTCAAAGCACATCATCACATGGATGTATGTGATATTGGATGATAATTATTAAAGCAGGTTACCACGTTCTTCTTAGGCACTAGTTTAATTGAAGCCTGCCTGAAGCAGCTGGGTATCTCAAACTGCTGAAGTGAGAGGTTAGAGATGTTGGTGAACATGCCAGCCAGTTGATCAGCATCAGTCTTTAGTACTCAGTTAGGTACCCCATCTTGGCTGGATGCTTTCTGTGAGTTCACCTTCCTGACGGATGCACTCACGTCAGCCTCAGAGACTGAAATCACAGGGTCATCGGGGACTGTGGGAGTTCATGAATGTCCTCCATGTTTTATCATTCAAAGTGAGCATAGAGGACAGTGAGTTCATCTGAGAGCGAAGCCCTGTTGTCACCTATGTCACTTGGTTTCACTTTGTAAGAGGTGATATCATTCAAGCCCTGTCACAGCTGTAGAGCACATGATTTAAGTTTGGTCTGGAATTGCCACTTTGCACATGAGATGGCTTTTCGGAGATTGTACCTGGACCTCTTGCAGTATTCGGTTGCCGGAATTGTATGGCCCTCAGCAGATTGTGTATCTCTTGGTGGGGAAGACAAACATTTGTCTAGGACTGTTTTTATAAAATCTGTGATAACTGTAGTGTATTCATTCAGATTCTCTGATGAGTCATTTAATATGACCCAGTGCATTGACTCAAAGCAATCGTGTAGCTGCTCCTCTGTCTCCTGCAACCACTTCTTTGTTGTCCTTGTCTCTGGAGCCTTGCTTTTTAGCCTCTGCCTGTATGCAAATAGGAGAAGGACGGCCAAGTGATCAGATTTCCCAAAATGCATTCTAGGCATGGAACGGTAGGCATTCAAGTTCAAGTTTAATTATTATTCAACCGTACATGAATATAACCAAACAAAAGATTTGCAAAGTTGCCAAGTTGCAAAACACATTGCCAACAGCGCACTGCAAATAGCACATATCGTTCTGATTTCAGTAAGACATGCAGTCACACAAAAAAAAAGCACAGATCTCTGAGTGGCATGGCTGTATTACCCAAGTCCAACTTGTTCTTTCACTGAGCAAACACCGACAGGAGAGGCCAGCCCCCAATACATCACGATTTCAGCATGCCCAGCAGAGCTCTCTCCCTGGGCAGCCTCATCAGGTCGCTGAGTCCAAGACGACCTTGCGGCCAAGACCTTGTACTCGCCACATGCAAGGCAACGCAGCTACCCCACTATCGGTCTCGCCAATGAATGGACTTGCAGTTTTCTACATTACCAGCGTCCAACAGGGTCTTGCAATTCCCAGTAAAGATATCCAAGATAATTATTCACTTTACTTGGTGGATTGCGCACTGTCTTGGCACAAATGACAACACAACATTGTTCACAATAAGTCAAACTCCATGGCTACCAAGCAACTAGCTGATGGAACAGCCCTGGAGTACTTGGTGTTCTTAGTATCCAGCAGTGATATGTGTTTGTGAAAAATACACGAGACGAACAAATGCGCCTTTTATTAGATCCCGAGTGGCTGCTGCATCTGAGTGCGTTACCATCCTAATGGAAGATTCCTTATTCCTCACTCCTTACTACAGTATCACAGTGGTCAAGTGTGTTGGGACCCCTGGTGCTGCAGCTTTTGTACTGATGATAATTGGACATAGTTTTCTTCAATCAAGCTTGATTGATGACCCTGACTATGATTTGAAATGCGTTGGGGTGGGCAGTTTCTTGTTTGCTGGTGGCAGTACTTGATATCTTGAGTGCCTGATTAACATTGGCCTTTGGCGATATGTAAACAGCGGTCAGGATCATGGAGGAGAACTCTCTTGGTAAGTAGAATGGTCAGCACTTAATCATCAGATGTTCCAGGACCGAGGAACAAGTGTGTGACAAAACCGCCATGTCGGAGCACTAGAAGGAGTTGATCATGAAGCACCGACCCCCACCTTTTGCCTTCTCTGAATCAGCTCAGTCCATCCTGTGTGTTGGGAAGCCATGCATTTTACCCATGCATCTGACACATTCGAAACTTTCAAGAGACGTTTAGATAAGCACAGGAATGTGAGGAATATGCACGTTGTGTAGGTTGATCATTTGATTACTGACTGGATTGGTTTGGCACAGCACTGTGGGCTAAAGAGCCTCTTCCAGTGCTGTACTGTTCTAGGTTCAAACTCAGCAGGTCAGGCAGCATCTCTGCAGAGGAATGCAGTCGATGTTTTGGGCCAAGATCCTTCATCAGGACTAGAAAGAAAGGGGGAGGAAGCCAACAACACACATAAAAGTTGCTGGTGAACGCAGCAGGCCAGGCAGCATCTCTAGGAAGAGGTGCAGTTGACGTTTCAGGCCCAGACCCTTCGTCAGGACTAACTGAAGGAAGGGGAAGAAGCCAGAACACTCTCCCCCCTACGTTCTTATTCTGGCTTCTTCCCATTTCCTTTCCAGTCCTAATGAAGGGTCTCAGCCCAAAATGCCACCAGCTTATTCCCCTCCAGAGATGTTGCCTGACCTGCTGAGTTCCTCCAGCATTTTATGTTTTTTAATATATTTGTTATTGTAACTTAAGGTTTATTAAATGTATTGCACTGTACTGTTGCCACAAAGTAACAAATTCCACGACATATTAAATGAAGTCAAGACAGGAGTCAGGCAAGGCTGTATGATGCCGGCGATATTTAACCTGGTGATTGACTGGGTTATGAGGCAAAAAAATGAAAGGTAAGCTGAGAGGCATTAGATTGGCTCTATTTTCTACTTTAGAAGACCTTGACCTTGTGGATGACCTTCCGGTTAAGATGGTACCGAACATATGCGACAGTTTTCTGGTAATCAAAAGCTATGAAATTTGACTAAAAACATCACTAAACATACCATTTCTGAGGTAAATTGTGTTGAATTATCTCCGCAAGCAGTGAACGAGTGAGCAATGGAGAGGCTAGTTTGGAGGATGAGCCGAAATGTTGTATTGCTGAAGAAGTTCCGATATCTATACAGCTGGCCTGGGAGTGAGTTGCTGGGCTGCATGATCTAGACACAGAGCCTATCGAAGCAGCGATGCCCGAGTCCTAGTGCGAGGTACCATTCACTGTTTAGACAATTTAAGCACCAGCCCAGATCAGAG